>NC_083717.1:36373728-36685028 GCF_028564815.1 Eubalaena glacialis
ATCAACCCAGTTGTTATTTTTCTGTAGCTACAAGATTGGGTCCTGCTTCTTTTTTTGTTCTTATTTTTAGACTTAATGCTATAGCATAATCATGTTTCACATTATTATAAACTATTTTTTTAATTCAGTTTTTTTGGGTTTTTGTTTGTTTGTTTGTTTAGTATTCAGAGAGTTGTGCAACCACAATCAATTTTATTTTTTAGTTTTATTTTTTGGCCGCGCTGTGTGGCATGCGGGATCTTAGTTCCCCGACCAGGGACTGAACCTGTGCCCCCTGCAGTGGAAGCGTGGAGTCTTAACCACTGGACAGCCAGGGAAGTCCCTATTATAAACTATTTTAATGGATACATAATATTCCCCCAATGGATGAGGCATCATTTACCTAATTTTTTTTTAAAGAAAGCTTGTTTTTCTTTGCTTCACATTCCACTCCCTTTGTAGCTCTCCAAGGTCTCCAGATAATGACAAATTGGAAAATTCTAAGCAGGATAAATGTGTTAATGTTTTTTTACTCCAAATCAGAATTTGAACCATCAGCTGGAACCCACCACCTGCATGACTCCTGGCAGCAGCTGTTTAGAGTCCCTTCCAGAAGTGAAATCAACATAGCTTTCATTCCCTCCTCTCAACAGCCCACTCCCACATCCAAAGAAAGATCAACTCACAGAACCCGTTTCTAGGTAGCACCGAGTCCCACCTTCCTCCCACCCCTGGGCTCTGAGCATTCCCACCTCCCTTCCCCTCCTCTGACGAAATCAAAGATTGAAATCAGTTGACAAAACATCAACCTTTTATTAAAGCAAAAGCTTTAGAAGAAAAAAAAATCTCAGTCAAAAATAATGTACGAGGGACTTCCCTGGTGGCTCAGTGGTTGGGAGTCCACCTTCCAATGCAGGGGACGCAGGTTTGATCCCCGGTGGGGGAACTAGATCCCACGTGCATGCCGCAATTAAGAGTTCTCATGCCACAACTAAGGAGCCCGCCTGCCGCAACTAATACCTGGTGCAACGAAAAATAAATTAATTAAATTTTTTAAAAAAATGTGTACACCTTAAAAAAAATAATGTATGAGGGGCTTCCCTGGTGGCGCAGTGGTTGAGAATCTGCCTGCTAATGCAGGGGACACGGGTTCGCACCCTGGTCTGGTGAGATCCCACATGCCGCGGAGCAACTAGGCCCGTGAGCCACAACTACTGAGCCTGCGCGTCTGGAGCCTGTGCTCCGCAACAAGAGAGGCCACGATAGTGAGAGGCCCGCGCACCGCGATGAAGAGTGGCCCCCGCTTGCCGCAACTAGAGAAAGCCCTAGCACAGAAACGAAGACCCAACATAGCAATAAATCAATCAATCAATAAGTAAATAAATCTTTTAAAAAATAATAATAATAATAATGTATGAAAAAACTCACTCCTTCATCTCTCTTAACCCCAAAGATGCCACAAGCACTCATTCATACATTTATTCATTCATTTATTCAACAAGTGCTTGTTTATTGTTTGGCTGCCCTCTGAGTATAGAGGTTGAAACCTATGTGGTCACTGCCGTGCAGACCTTACAGTTAAAGAAGAGTCTGACGTGCAACAAATAAATATCAAGAAGCATTTTATGACCTACAGTGGTAGGTGCTATGAAGGAAAACATATGTGAAGGAAAAAGCATGGCAAGTTTTAGGAAATGGAAGGAGGCAATGTGGCCAGAGCATGGTGAGAGGGTGGGGGAAGGTGGTTAGATGAACAAAAGAGATTTTCTCCTTTTTTTATCTTGCTCCCTAACCACAACCATAGAAAGTCTTATGGGAGATGGAGCGTTTCTACCCATTTGGAAACCAGCGGGCTTGTCTTCAGACAGGGTGGGCTTGGCATTGGGGTAGAGAAACAAGACATGTAGCCTTCAATTCATTCCATTTCTTATTTCCTTTGGTTTTTGAGGCCCTGAGGGTCAGTAACCTGGTTATGAAGGCAGCCCTCAGGACAGTTAAAATACTAACACCACACATGAATGAAGTTCTGTTTATGTACCTGCCATTTATGTACAGCTCATTGATTTTCCTTCTGTTGATTGTTCTTAAAAGGTATCTTAAGATAGAATGTTTTCATGAGCCCAGATGTTAATATTAATGCTATATCCAACAGCCACAGATTCTCAGAGAAGTAAGCTTGCCTTTAGACTGTATTATTGATTTATTCTGCCCAACCGAATCAGTTGGAACTCTTTTGGTTACAAGTGATAGAAAACCCAACTCAAGTTGGCTTAAGCAAAAAGGGAATTTATTGGCTTATGTTAATGGATAGTCCTGGCGTAGGGCTAAGTGTCAGGCACAACTTAATGCAGGAGCCAACCAATATTATTAGTACTCAGCACAGCTCTGTTCTTCCAGTGTGTTGATTTTGTTCTCAGACAGTATCTCCCCTCGGGGTCAGAAGGCAGCCACTGCAGCTCATCTTGAAAGCCCACCACGAAAAGGGAGCTGAAGACCATCAGTGCCCACCCTGGGAGCTGGAAGCTGGGAGGGAGACCCACCCAAAATACAAAGGCTCAGAGTAGGGGAGGCATGGGCCCCACAGAAAGAAGCAAAATACTGGAATTTTTTTAATAGGAGAAAGGTAAATAGATCTAAGAGTCTCACTCCCCAAAAAATCACTATCAAAAACCTAACTTTTGATAGAACCCATTTATGCTATTTGGTAGAAGAAAAACTCACAGAATAGAAGAGCTGGAAAGCAAACAAAGAAGTCATCTGGTTTGATCCTCTTTCTTTTGGCAGGATCAAATCCAGATCTTTCCAGGCGGATGAAAATGTGTAAATGTTTCCAATGAAAGAACCAAGTCTTGAGCCTGGGCATCTCATGATTCTCAACTCTAACACCACCCCCTCTTACCCCTCCTTCTCTCCATGCCTTCAACAGATGAAGAAGTGGATTCGATTCTCATTTTCTCCAGTATAAATTCTGCTCTTTACTGCTTCTAAGGCTTCAAATTCCACCATAACATGTCAGATTCACATCATTTTATCATTATGTCAGCCGGCTTCCTTCCTATTTTTTTCTTTCATCTTAATTCAGGTTTTGTATCTGGAAAGCATTCCTGAATTTCATAGAGAATAAAGCGGATGCCACGTAAAATGTATTTTTTGCAGTAAATATTTTTCAGAAATGTGATTTTGCTCTCCTACCTTGTATAAGTTCCTAAACCTCTCTGAGCCTCCGTTTCCATATCTATAAAATGGGGATAATAATAATAATAAGCTTCATAGGTTTTTTTTGGTGAGGATTAAAGCACTTAGAAGTCTCTATCTGGCATTTAGTAACTGTTCAACAAATGTTAGCTGCTGCTACTATCATTATATCATCATCATTATTTTATAGAGTCTTCTCCTCTTTGGGTATTTCATCCTTGTACAACCAGGCTTTTCTTCAGATCTGTTTCCTCATTCCCCACAGAACAAAAATCCAAACTGGACGCTCACTGTGTCTTGATCCTCCCTCCTGCCCGGCTTGACTTTAATGTTGCCATTTGATTTGGTTTTCCGTTCGATCTCAAAACTGGGAAGAGTTCAGTGGGCCAGGGACCTAAGTATATGGAGAGAAAGCAGGGATCCTTGCACCTGGATTCTCCACACAGGGCCCTGGTCTTGGTGCATAAACAGCTCTCCTCTCCTGCCAACACTGTGAGCCTCTCCTTGGACCCCAACCCTGGGCCTCGGCCAGCAGCTCCCACAACACCTCTGTGCCACCAGGGCCTTGAGGCTCGAGGAAGCCGCCCTTGCACGAAAACTGCCTTACTGCCTTTGCACCAGATCTGCCTGCTGTGCCTCCAGGGGCTGCTGGGTGGACATTTGCTGTTTCGACAATATATACTATCCCCCTCACCTCCCCCCACTCTCCCAAGCCTCCAAGTTAGTGCTGCTTCTAAACCTCAGGCCCCAGCCCCGGGTCTCCTCTCCTTCCCTCCAACTTTCACCCCTTCAAACTAGAAGACGTTCATGACGTCCAGGATCTGCTCTACTTCTCCCATGAGGTTTTGCTACTTTCTCAGGAATCTGAGTTACCGCTTTCTTTCATTCTGTACCATTTACTCTCAATCAGACAGAAATTCCTTGAAGTTTTCTGACATTTGCTTGGCACCCTTACCCAGCTTCTAGCATGAATGCAGACTTGCCCCATTTTTATGGATCTTCAATGACTTAATTTAGAGTTGTAAAGAAGGGCCATTTTACCCTAAAGACTGAGTGTCCCATTTTTTTTCTTGTTCTACCTTTCTTAAGTGAAGAATTTCAACTTTGAAACACAACTTTCTTTTCCTGTTTGTAGTTGTGAGAGAGGGCAATATTGAACTTTTTTTTTTTTTTTTGCAAAATGTTCAAATTGGAGCCTCAGTAAAATCCTGCTCTGACCACACCCAGGGGAAATGGAGAAGCGGTAATGAACAGAACTGTCCCAAGGAAAAGAACACAGGAGGATGAAATGGGAATGGTTTCTCCTGCGTGATGCAGGGTCCGAGCAAGTCAGGGCTTCTGAAGGAGGCTGCCTTCAAGGGCTCTGACTTGCCTGCCCTGTGGGCCAAAGACTGCTTTAGCTGCAAGTTTACTATGCAGAGACAGAAAAGGAAATTCATGAACAGAGATAATGTCATGTGTATGGCCACTGCCAAGAATGAGAGCCAGAATCTCTCTCTGGTAGGGCTTCTCCTCGGCCTTTCCTTGTCACAAGGGTGGAGTCCAGCCAGGTGAACCAACCTGACCACCGCCCTGTGTGCGAGCCCGTGGCTGGCTTGTGGAAGCATGTCCTTGCAGGGCTCCTATGGTTCCTCCTCAGCCTGAATGAGGACGCCCACTGTCATCAAGCCAGGTTTGCAGGCAAAGTTCCTGTCCCGTGCAGACACACAACTTGTAGCTTTCTTGGGAGGGTGGAGGGTGTGGGAAGTGACTCTCTCCAAACATTTTCATCTTATTTTCTCCTATGATGCCCATCCAGGCAACCTGCATTGCATATGTTCTTTGAGGTCAAGAGGCTTGCAGGAAAAGGTTCTAGGGGGACTACACGAGTAGGATGGAACCACAGAGCATCACTTAGGGCTCATCACTGTGGCTTAGGCTCAAGGCTGACTAGGACTGCTGACTATACCTTGCCTACTGTCAGGTAGGCAATGGAGGGGAGGAACGTTGGCTGAGGACTGTTTTTTTTTTTGGCCGCACCACACAGCATGTGGGATTTTAGTTCCCCGACCAGGGATCGAACCCATGCCCCCTGCAGTGGAAGTGCAGAGTCTTAACCGCCGGACTGCCAGGGAAGTCCCGGCTGAGGACTTTTGATGTGCGGGAACTTCCAAAGGACAAGGTTGAAGCCAACTAGCTGAGTGGCTCCAGGTGATTTTCTTTCACTCTCCCAGTCAGTCTCAAGAGTAAAATGGGGACTGGACAAGACAATTTCTACAGCCCTTTATGGCTCTGACATTCTGAGATAGTATAGTGAAAATAAACTCAGGCAATTACCTAGAAGTCTCTGTTCTCAGAGGAAATGGGGAAAGCTGGAACCTTTGGAAGTCCTCTTTCTCCTGCTAGGGCCATAGCACAGTGCCTGGAAGTGATATAAATCTCTTCTCCCATCTGTGGGGGCCCTGATGGAGTGAGCACCTTGCTTATGGTGCTAGGCATGGCCATAAGGCTTGACATCGGCATGGAGTCCTGGGTGCCCTTTGCCTTGTACTGACAGGAAAGCCGAAGCTTACTTCAATTCAGGGACCATTCCTCACCTGCCACTATGTGTGAGGTACCACACGGAGGACACTGAGAAGTAGAAAATACGTTCTCCACCCTCAAGGAGATTTCTAGCTAATCTGAGCTTCTTTAGTTACTCAACACTCCTCCTTTTCCTTGTTTACTTCCAGGTCTTTGCATATGTTGTGCCCTCAGCCTAAAACACTCTCTCTTTATCCCCCTGTTGCTAGGCCTGCTGTCTGTAGCAATGCAGGTTGCATACTGCATAATTCTAGATCTATGTACGCAGATGTAAATGGTGCCTTCAGAAATGTGCAGTGCATAGCCTGTACAACTGTACAGCATGGCTTTGACTGCCTTCTCCACCCCGTTTCTCCTATCTGGGGGTAGCTCATAGTCGTCTCAGTTTTCAGCTTAGTCATTACGTTTCCTCCTTTCTTTCTGTCCTTCCTCCTTTCCTCTTTCCCTCCATCCCTTTCTCCCTGTCTCTCATAATTACTGAGCATCTACTATATGTCAGGACCTGTGCTAGGAGCTGGGTATATAGTTGTAACAAGACAGATAGGGTCGCTATTAAGCTTACATTCTTGTGAAGTATTTATATTTTTCTTCCTCCAGGAAGTCTTCCCTGACTGCACCCATGATTGCCTCAGGTGCCTACTGACTGACTGATGAATGGCTCTGACTTGGGAACCTTTTGCTCTAGAACACAGTGCCTCTGGTATGGAGAGAATCTGAGAAGGACAAGCGGGGTTGAAGAGACTAACCTGAAGCCCTGAACCCAACTGGGCTGGAGCTCCATCCCTTCCAGATTCCTGTCCTTGGGAGCACCCTGGGGCATCCGTGAAGCTCATTAGTGAAGCAGCAATTAATATGAGGCCAAGAGCATGGCTTTTCCCTGCCAGGGAGGCCACAAAGTTCCAGAACATCTCAGGGAGGAATGGAGCACCACTCAGGCCTGCCTCCCGGGGCTGCAAAACAATCCTTAATGAATCCTCTGCAGGGGAGGGTGAAATCACCTGCAAGGAGGCAGCTCAGCCTCAGGTGTTCTCCAGGAGGCTTAAAATAGCGGGGCTCCCTCCACAAACACCTTCCAACACTGTTTAGGATGGTGAATGCCAGGAAACTAATGAATCTGAGCTTAGTGAATTAATTGTTGATGAAATAATGTGAAAAGTGTGCTTCCTGTTCATCAGTCTCTACAGAAATTAATTAGTCCTGCTTGGCAGCAAGCAGAATCAAATTTTCAACTTAATTTATGAATTTGGCCAAATTGTCTATGGGAAGCCTTGCCTGGAGGACCTTCCATGGCTGCTTCGTGTCCAGACAGGCCTTGCCTTTCATAGAAGACGTGATTGCTTTAAGAGAGCCCCAACAAGAGAAGAGAGTGGTGGAGGAGGAAAGAGGTTTGATTGTGAAGCTCCAAGCAGACCCACGCCTCTCCAGGCTTCCTGTCTCAGCCCTCCCCTGTGAATCCTTCATCTGAGGAAGGTCTGTTAGCTGAATTGAGGGGTGATGATTCAGAGCAACAGGGCTAACTGTCAGGCACCGTCTGACTTCACATTTAATTATTCTATGCTGTGTGTGCTAACTCCAATTGCAGGATGATGTGAAAGAAAAATAAATCTAATGAGAAGTGTATTTTTTTTGGACTATTTTTAAATAGGGAGCAGAGAACTTCTCGGGCCTGGCGAGATCAATCTGAGGAATTGGCTGGCACGAGGCATGAATGAGCGCCTGTATGCCCAGTACTTGGGCACAGAACTGCTGGCTATCGAGTGTTCGGTCAGCTTTTGTCACCATGGGAGTCAGGCTCTCTCACTGCAGCCATTGGGAACAGGAATCCCCACCAGGCTTTCCCCGCTGAGCAGCAGAATCTGATATAAACCTCTAAGCAGAGTGACTTGAGTGTCACCAGTCTCTGAAACATTTCTGAGAGCGAGCGAGTGATTGAGCATCTATGTGTGTACATGCTTCTTTCTGTTGCTAAAACACCAGTTTTCTCATGGAAAAGCCTGTGAACCACTGAGTTAAAACAGGAGCAGACGGTGCTTTGTGACCACCTAGAGGGGTGGGATAGGGAGGGTGGGAGGGAGGCTCAAGAGGGAGGGGATATGGGGATATATGTATGCATATAGCTGACTCACTTTGCTCTACAGCAGAAACTAACACAACATTGTAAAGCAATTATACTCCAATAAAGATGTTAAAAAAAAAACAAAACAGGAGCAGAGAGGGTAAGGGGATGTGTTCCAATCTAACTGAACACTTCTGGCCAGTCTCAGGAGTCAGGAGAGGACAAGAGTCCCCAGGGTCATTTCTACTACTTAGACTTATTCAGTAATTCAAGCGATAACTAAGCAGGACTATTCTAGGCATTGGGGATACAGCAGGGAACCAGGTAGTCAACACCATGCTTCCATGAAGCTTATTTTCTATTTTGAGCACAGACACAAAGCTATCAGCATCTGGTTTCTGATTCTGCTAAAACTTAGACTTGTTAACATTTTATGATGGACCACTTTACTGAACTCTGAGTTCTATATTAGTTTCTGTTTTTAAAACAAAATGCACATTGCCTAGTAGACACGTACATTGTCACCTTCCTTGCGTGCATGGCTGTTGAAATTCATACCTGTACTAATGCCCTCAAATTTAGTCCGAAAAGGTTGTGATCTTCTAAAGACAGCCAGAATCAGCAACCGTTTTAGGACACAGTAAGCCGGGGGAGGAAGTCTGTTTGCCCATGACATTGGTTGTTTGGAGGTGACCTTGGGTCCCTGAGAGGCACACCCTCGTAGGTTTATCAGGCTGCATGGAAGGACTCACTCGTGCACCGGATCCGCCACTATGGTCAGGAAGAGCATCTCAGAGAATGTTGGAGCCTGAGCAAGCGCCTACCTCCTCCCTGTAGGCGTTTGCAGCTGCAACCAGACTTCCCTTCCCTTTATGAATTTGTGATGTTCTTACCAGCTTACTCCGTGACCTCAGGCTGTGTCTGCCCTTTGTTTACCTCTGTTCTCAAACTGCCAGATATATAATTCCATGGTTCCCTCAGGTTGCTTCTTGGGAGAAGGTAGATTGCATAAACAAAGGTGTGTGTGGGGACAGCTCTAGCCCGAGAGCTAGGCAAAGCAGTCGGATGTGCTGGAAAACCAAGGCATGGTCTTCCTTCAGCCCAGCTCCCCTGCTAAACCAACAGTCACTGTTCCATAACAAATGTCCTTTGCTTTCTTCTCCTCAAGTCACCTGAACCACTATTCCCCCATCTTCTCAGACTGAATGCCTTTCAGGCCCCGCTCTCACGTTGGCCCAGCTCTTGAGGGCTGCCCGTATGGTGTTCTCTGGAAGTAATTTCTTCCTCTTTTCTGGCCTCTCACTGCTCTTGAAACGCAGCCATTTGTGTATTATCTTGCCTACAAATTCAAAGACCTCAAAGGAAAACCCCGTGCATTCTTAACCAAATTGTCCCCTACAGTCTTCACACTGAAGAGGGACTCAGTATGTGTTTGTTTCTGTGTCTATTCCACCCTGGGAACATTTGAGGACAAAGTACTGTTTATAGAAAATGGTGAGAGTTAATGAAAGAGGTCTTAATGTTAAGTCCAATTGTGCTGAACATCCAAAATGTTTTCTTTCCTGAAAGCAAATAAGCAGAGTGATCCTCCTTGGCATCCTACCACCCAGAAATGTGACTTAGTAAGATCTCTCAATCTTCCCTCTCTTTTATTCTTTCTGCAGTTTATATATTACTCTGCCATAGATAACACAGACAAGGGGGTTGGCATTGAGAGCCGGAAGACCAGGGTTCAAATCCCAGCTGTGCCTCTTACTAGCTGAGGGATCCTGCACAAGCCATTTAATCCGCCTGAGCTTCAGTTTGCTCAGCTGTGAACTGGAAATAATAATATCTGTGTTGCCTACCTCCAGTGTGGATGTGAAAGTTAAATGAGATGGTACAGGTGCCAGTGCTTTAAAATGGTTTACCCCAGTGTGTTCACCGTGTGAAAATCACCAAGCCGCACAGATATAACGTGTGTATCTATCATACTCCAGTAAAAGTTCTTTATAAGGTAATACTTTGTACAGATATTTCCAATTGTTTATATACTGTGTACTGAGGAAAAAAGATGAAAGAATGATTTAAAGTTGGCTGTAAGTCACTAACAGTCTTGAATCGATGTTGAGTTTATAAGGGAACTAGCCATTTCAGTTCACTGAGACAACTTCACATTTTGTTAGTCATTACGTAATAATTCTCAGTGTTTTAGTTTTACCATAGTCAAATACAATAGAACCATCTTTTGGCAGTCTGGAGACTTGCATTTGAAGTAAAATTTAGGAGCTCTCTATGGAAAAATATATGATATAGTGAAGGATGAGTTCTCTCATTCATGTACATTTTATCTTTAAAATAATAACTGGGATATACGAACTATTATAATTGCTTGTTTTTTTGTTTGCTTGTTTGTTTGTTTGCTTACCACTTTATACTCAGTGCCTTGAAGAGTGCCCTCATTTACTTAAGAACTAAGGAGTTCGTGGGACACAGGACTTTGGGTGCTAAAACCAAGAACGTCCAGGACAAACTGAGATGGTTGGTCACCCTACTGGCACAAGAAAGATGCTCAGATATTGGAGGAAGGAAGGAAGACAGGCAAGAAATTCAGGAAGAGTGCAGGTGAGCATCGCTGCCTTCCAAGAAATTCAGGAATAAATTTTGGTACCACAAAACTCTCCTTTCCTTTAAGTTTTCTGAAAGTGTACCTTATGCGTGCATATTGTAAATGTTTTAACATTCATATTTAAAAGCCACTACTCTGCACTTTAAACACCATTATGGGATAAAACGGCCTTCTACAAAATGGTTAATGTTTGGAATTGCATTGCTCAGACCACAGGAAGATGTAAAGATGTGGAAGCTACAACTTTAGAAACTACTGTTCTCATTCTTTCCTCCTGACTTCAGGATTTCATTCTAAAAAAGAACCATGGAAATGTTATTGTAGTCTTTATCACTGGACAATTAAATTCAAAATGCAGGATTAAGAGTGGGTGTTGTTTTCCTGGCCAAAGGCTTATAGGGCTGGAAGAGACCTCAGCGATCCCTCCAACCCCTTCTATTACCAATGGGAAAAGTCAGGCCAGAAAAAAGTTGGCAGCAGAGCCAGTCGAGGATGATCCTCCTGATTTCCTGTGCATCCCACTTCCCCACGTTGCCTTTTCCTTTTCCTTTGCTGCTCTTGGCCTCCTTGTCTTCATCTTATGGCATTTTTAATCAAATTATAAAATCAGATTTGAGGATTTCCTGTGCTTCCAGGGCATGTGCACCTACCTCCAGTCTAAACCTGGTTGCTCTTATCTGACTCTGCCTCCCAAAGATTTCCAAAAAATTAGATACTGTATAGGTCTAATGAGGGTGACTAAGAATAATCAATATAAAAGCATTTTAGCCACTAATCTCCAATGAGCAGATATGGCATTATGTATTCTAATTTGGGGGTAAACACTAAAGAATGAGACCTTACCAACTGGCTGTCCTCTGACCCTGTGACTTTGACATGACTGTGGAAAGAGAAGCAAATTGAAGTGGAGTGAATATACAGGGCAAGGGATGAGAACAGAGCAGAGTAGCCTATGCTTTGTATAAGAGACCAGAAAGGTTAACACAGCAAACCTTAACTAGTCTCATCAAGATAAAAAGATAGTAAATGCAAAATAACGACATGAGTGATGAAACAGAGGACACCACTATATGGACTGAATGTTTGTGTCCCTTAAAAGTCCTATGTTGAAGCCCTAAACCCTAATGTATTGGTATTTGGAGGTAGGACCTTTAGGAGGTAATTAGGTTTAGATGAAGTCACGAGGGTGGGACCCCTCGATGGGATTCGTTTTCTTAATAAGAAGAGGAAGAGAAACCCCAGAGCTCACTTTCTCTCTGCCATGTAAGGGCTCAACAAGAAGGCGGCTGTCTGCAAGCCAGAAAGAGGGCCCTCACCAGAAGCCAAATACTGCCAGACCTTCAGCTTCCAGAAGTCCAAATCTCAGTCTTCAGACTCCAGAACTGTGAGAAAATTAATTCCTGTTGTTTAAGCCACCCAGCCTATGGTATGTTGTTATGACAGCCCAAACAGGCTAAAGCAACTACATTCACAACTCTCCTAACAGCCTGGCCTCTCAGCTCCTTAATCACTTGTTTCCTATAATGTTGACCTCCATCCTACCTAAACCATGTACTCCCTGGAGCAGGGACTCTCAACCTTAACTGCATATCAGACTCACCCAGGAAGCCTGGACTTCACCATAGCCCATTAGAATTAGAATATTTCTCAAGTTGGGACCTGTTATTTAGAAGTTCCCTGGGTGATTCCAATGTGCAGCCACAATCAAAATCCACTGAACTAAATACATTCAAGCACATTCAAATCAATAAAAAGAAAACCTCAGAAAATGGGGAAAGCATAAAAACAAGCAATTTACAGAAGAAATATAAATGGCTAATAAATATGTGGGGAAATGGTTAACTTGCTAATGATCAGGGAAATGTAAACATTTTTTTAAAAGATTGCTCTTGGGACTTCCCTGGTGGCACAGTGGTTAAGAATCCGCCTGCCAATGCAGGAGACACGGGTTCAATCCCTGGTCCGGGAAGATCCCACATGCCGCAGAGCAACTAAGCCTGTGCACCACGACTACAGAAGCCTGCGTACTCTAGGGCCCGGGTGCCGCAACTACTGAGTCCGCGCGCTGCAACTACTGAAGCCCGTGCACCTACAGCCCATGCTCTGCAACAAGAGAAGCCACCGCAATGAGAAGCCTGTGCACTGCAACGAAGAGTAGCACCCGCTCGCCACAACTAGAGAAAGCCCACATGCCACAATGAAGACCCAACACAGCCAAAAATGACATAAAGAAGGCACTTCTTTCTGCCTGGGGTCAGTTTCCTCTTAATTTTTTTGAATTTTATATCCGCATATATATTTTTATGTATTTATTTATTTTATTATTTATTTGGTTGTGCTGGCTCCTTAGTTGTGGCATGCAAACTCTTAGTTGTGGCATGCATGTGGGATCTAGTTCCCTCACCAGGGATGGAACCCGGGCCCCCTGCATTGGGAGCACAGAGTCTTAACCACTGCGCCACCAGGGAAGTCCCTCGCATATATTTTTAAGAGATAAAAATTCTCTGAAAAAGGATTTCTACTTCCAGCAATGGCAGACTAGCTTGTTGCCAGCTGACCTTCCTGTCAAAATCAACTAGAAAAACTAGATAAATACGAAGGGAAATAAAACGTATTTGAAGTCATCTGAGATCTATGCAGGCAGCCGACCTGAGGGGCCAAGATCCTGGAGAGCAGGGAAGCACAGAGAGGGGAGCCTGCTGGAGGCACCACTTTTCTCCTGAGGGCATTTGTCAATTATAAGGCAGCAGCTGAGACAGTGGGATCCCAGCAGAAAGCTGTGAAGGGGCAGCTGAGAAGCCAAACAGAGCTTTCAGCAGTCTCAAAAGTCTATGGTGAAACGAACAGTTGGGGACCACCTGAGGTAAACACCCCAGGCTTTCATTTGGAGCCCCTGAAGGACTGTGGCTATAGGAATTAAGGGAAAACCAGAGAGAGACTAGCACTCACGAAGACTAAAGCCCAGCTTTGCCTCATGGTAAGGGATATTAACATGCTTCTCCCAGTAGTAACTGATAGAAAAAGTGGACAAAAGATAAGCAATGATGTGGAAAGATATTAATAAAGTTGATATGATTGCAAGCGCACACATAATTTACCTAATAAATGCACTACTCTTTTTAAGTGTACATGGGCACATCTACCAAAATTGACCATATGATGCTGGGTCAAAAATTATGTCTCAAAAAATTTCAAAGTTTTGAAATTACACAGCATACGTTCCAAGATCACAGTACAATTACCTATACATCAATAACAAAATATAACTTTTAAAAACCCCAAATGTTTGGAAATTAAGTAATATACCTCTAAATAACCCATGGGTCAAAGAAGAAATCGTAATGAAAATTGTAAAATATTTTGAATTAAATGATAATAAATATATGATATGACAATGTGTGGGATACAGCTAACACTAGGCTTAGAAGAAAATTTATGGCTTTAATACACATGTTAGAAAAGCAGAAGGTCAATTACCTGAGTGTTTATCTTGGGAAGTTGAGAAAACCCAAATAAAGGAGAAGAAAGGAAATAATAAAGGTAAGAGCAGAAATTAATGAAATAAAGAGCAAAAGGACAGTTGAGTGGATCAACAAAGCCAAAAGCTGAGTCTATATAAAGAACAATAAATTGATAATCCCTTGGCAATACTAATCAAGAAGAAAAGAGAAAAAGCATAAATAACCAATAACAGGAATGAAAAAGGATACATCACTACAGTTCTCACAGGCATAAAACTTCTCAACAAGGGAATCTCTCAATCTAAATATATAAAATAATAACGCTAAATTTCAAAACATTTTATAATAGCAATTTTAAAATGGTAGAATTACTTGCAGATTCCACCAGCTTTCTTTCCTATTTTAAGATGGGACCCTGTATAAATAAATTTTCATTATCTCATTAACCCTGGCTTGATAAAATACTCAGTACAACTCTCACAAGCATAGAATGTCTGGTAAACTTGGAATTTCAGCAGTTAGATATTAGGAAAGATAGAAAATCTCCAGAATTATACAATTTAGAAGCTTGAGATGCTCAAGAGAGTCTCTTACCTAGACCTCACCTTTAAGGTAAAATATACATGAAAATATTTGAGAAGAGAAGGTAGAACCCCGAACTTCCTCAGTCACCAATTAAACTGTCAGTATAGCCTCATATGTATTTCTGGTGATAGCCTAAATGGGATTAAATCTTTACGGTGCTACATGACTAATTTTGAACACCTCTGTAATTAGAACACAAAAGGAAACACAATGTTTAGATTTATAACCATTTTAAGAGCACTCATCATGGATTATGTTCCCAAGTTTTTATTAACCACCTTGTGATTATGAATTACAACCTATTATCATGCTGTTAATCTAAATGTTTACCTTGCTGGGACAGCAAAGCCCTTTAGATCAGTAACCATATCTCAAATGTTTTAAAAAAACTCGCCTTTTGTGTGAAAACGGCTGGACTAGCTCCCTTCTCACTTTGTGTTTTCCAGACCAGGGGCCTTGTTCTGAGGGAAACAATAAACAGATAAAATAGGTGAGCAGTATGGCAAGTTCAGGTCAAGAGCACTAGATTGAGAACCCAGGAACCAGGGTGTCATTCTAATATGTAATTAATTTAGTTCTAAATGTAATGAACTGTGTGACTTTGGGTATGTCCCTTCCCCTAATGGGCCTCAGTTTCCTCATCTGAGAACTGATGTTGATGGTCCAGGTGATCTCTGAGGGAGGGGTCTACTTGGGCTAAGCGGCAGAGGCACATCGTCCATTTATGGAGAACGCAGCAGAGACTCATTCCCTAGGGCTGGCCCCAGGGAAAATGGGCTCCCCTTGTTGGCCCTGGACTTAGGGGGACAGATTGGAGAATATGAAAACAAGGCTCCTCTTCTTTGTGTTTAAACATCCTGCTGTGCAGGAATACCATCAAGTAACTCTAAAGCACCTCTCCCTTCCCCTTTCCTCCCCTCTTCCCCTGCCACCAGCCATTTATCTACTTGAGAATGATGAGTCCAAGAGGTGAGGAGGGTGCCAGCTTGCCCTATAGTCTAAGAGGCATCTGTGTAAGTCGAGGTACTCCAGAGAAATAGAACCAATAGGATGTGTATGTATACATATAGAGATAGATTTATTTTAAGGAACTGGCTCACAAAATTATGGAGACTGACAAATCCAGAAACTTCAGGGTGGGCCAGCAAGCTAGAGACTCAGGGAAGAGCTGATGTTACAGCTCAAGTCCAAAGTTCTTCTGCTGGCAGAATTCCTTCTTGCTCAGTGTAGGTCAGACTTTGTTCTAGCCTTCAACTGATTGGATGAGGCCCACACACAGTATGGAGGGCAATCTGATTTACTCAAAGTCCACTGATTTAACTGTGAATCTCATACAAAAGCTCCCTCACAGAAACATCCAGAACAACGTTTGACCAAATACCTAGGCAGCACTGTGGCCCAGCCTAACTGATACATGAAATTAACCATCACAAGTCCATCCCTTGTCGACTCAGTACCCATACATGTCTCCTTAAACTATAGTTAGTCTCAGAACAAAGACAATAACAAGATCATACTTCCACCTAACATGATACCACTATCCTGTGAACAGCTGAAAACACACTAACCCTTTCCCCAGAAGAGGATGCAAACTCCTTGAATAATATTTACTCTTCTCCTTAATATCTTGTATCTTAAATACTGTGATGTAAATTTAACCATACCTAATTTACACAATGTTATATATCATTTATATCTCAATAGATCTGGGGAAAAAATTTTAAAACAGCCCTTAAATACGATGATATAAAGTCAATACATCCATCTTATGTTACATGATACACACACACATATACATATATTCATAACAAAATAAGGGAGAAATACTCATTTCTGTAACTGGTTACCTGCTCATAGCTAGTTTTTATAACTACATTCTCCACTATGCATTCCATATGCCCTTTGCTTTTAGCAAGCACCTCAGCTGGTCATGATTCTTTACCTGGTGGGTAAAGAACCCTGAAGGGTCTGAGCCATTAGTGGTCCTACTTGGATTAGGTTTTCCATTGATCTTAATCACAGGGCATGGTAACACTAATAGATGCCCTAAGGCATCTCCTATATTCCAAACACTCTCTTCCTTACACCCATTGTGGAGTAGTTGTCCAATTTCCATAGTTCTCCAATTTCCCTTTGATAGTCAGAATCAATCACCCCACCCAACACAGTAACTCCCTTCTTTGCTTGTTGACTTAAAGCCATAAGGAGCCCAAAGTGGCTGGGTGGCACTCTTAACTTCCAGTCCAATGGAATCATCATGTCTCCTCGTGGAAGCATTCTTCCCTTTTAGAACAAAGACCTCTAGGCCAGCAGAGCACAGCATCGTGGAGACAGGAAGCAAAAATCTTGCTAGTGGGTCACTAGGGGTACTAATGGTTCCTCTCCCATTTCCACCCCTGGATTCCTTGACCCACGAATCCTGGCTATCGAGAAACAGTACCACATATCAGATGTTGATTCAGAGCATATACGGCCTCCTGGAGAACCCTGCAAGGTATCGCCGCCTAGCTGGTGCTATAACTTAGTTTGCAAAAAGCCATTCCACCATGCTATCAAGCCAACTGCTTCAGGATGGTGGGGAACATGATAAGACCAGCAAATCCCATGATCAAGAGCCCACTGTTACACCTCATTTGCTATCAAGTGAGTTCCTTGATCAGAAACAATACTGCGTGCAATACCATGACAGTGGATGAGGCATCCTAAAAGTCCATGGATGATAGTTTTGACAGAAGCACTGCATATAGGGAAGGCAAATCCATATCCAGAGTGAGTGTCTATTCCAGTGAGAACAAAATGCTACTGCCTACAGGACAATATCCAAACACACAAGGCCACCCCAATTCCAGCCACTGCTTACTTCTCCAGCCTCATCTGTCATCACTGCCCCCCCCAAATTCCCTGATGGAGCCCCCAGAGAAACTTCTTCTTTCCCAACTTTGCCATGATCTTTAATAACTCTGCATCTTCACCCACCCATTCATTGACTCATTTGTTCACAGATTCATTGAGTCATTAAGTATCCATTGGTGAGCAGGACAACAAGGTCTTTGCAGATATGTGTTAAATAAGTTAATACTCTAATGAGATGGCTGGTATGATAGGGAATGTAGTCGGTGCTAGGACAGGAGAAAAAAGTGCCTAATCCACAGGGTAGATGAAGACACCCTGAGGACGAGACATTTCAATTGAGATCTGAAGAATGCATAGGCATCAGCCTGGTGAAAGAAGTCAGAAGGGTGTTCTGCCAGAGGGGGCAGAATATGTGAAATCCTGGGAGTGAGAGTTGCTGTGACAGAGCAACAGGAGGAGGGGGAGGGGGAGGAGGAGGAAGAGGGAGAGGAGGAGGAGGGGGGGAGGGAAAGGAGGAGGAGAGGGAGAGGGAGGAGGAGGGGAATGGAACTGGGAGACACCCAGAGGCTGATGCAATATTCTGAGCAAGAGATGATGAAGGCTTGAGATACATAGATGGATTTTAGAGATATCTAGTAGAAGAAATAGAACTTGGTGAATGATTGGCTGTGGAGAGTTGAGAGAATGCAAGAATATTTCCAGGTTTCTGGCGTAGGCAACTAGGAAGAGAGTATCACTAGCTACTGAGATGTTCACTATTTATCCCCAGACCCTGGGAAATATTTGTTGACTAAATCAATGAGTCAATGGAAGAATGAGAATAGTTGGGAAGGAAGATGAGATGATGCCTTTGGTTTTGGATATGGTGGTTGTAAGGCACCTGTGGGATATCTGAGTGGAGATGTCCAGGAGGTCATATTGCATATGCAGGTCTGAGCTCTAGAGAGAAGTCTGGCCAGAGCCTTTGCACGTGCTATTCTGTCTGTAAAGTGGGAATAACTGTGTCTCCTCTGCCTCTGATCCCCACAAGAATCAAATAAGGGAAGAAGTGGTGCTTGGAAGAAATCATATGCTGGAGGAAACGGTTTAGACTTGAAATCAGACAGACCTGGTTTTAATCTGTGCTTGTCTCTTTATAAGCTGTGTGTCCTTGGGTAAGTCACTTAATATCTCTGAGCCTTGGGTTTTCATCCACAAAATGGAATTGATACCACCCCTCCCTTCAGGTTACCTTGAAGCTTAGCTCAGCTAAGGATATGGAGCTCCCTTTATACCTGGTGCTGTGAAAGGGCTCAGTACGGCAGCCATCCCTGCTATTGTCTTTTACATTGTGTTCATAATGCCATTAGTCCCTGTCATTTCTTTTTTTTTTTTAATTTAATTTATTTTATTTTATTGGCCACGCCATGTGGCATGTGGGATCTTAGTTCCCTAACCAGAGATCAAACCCAGGCCCTCTGCAGTGGAAGCGTGGAGTTTAACCACTGGACCACCAGGGAAGTCCCTAGTCCTTGTCATTTCTAATTACTTTGAGGAGGTGTGACTTTGAGTCCCTCTTTCCTCCACCCATTCAAAAGGTCAGATGTGTACCTCTGTTTCATGGGTCTTCCCACCTTTCTCCCTCACAACATAATTCTATACCGTGGCTTCTCCATATAACTAGACCAAAAACATGGTAAAAGTCCATGTCAGTTTCGTGTGGAATGTCAGCTTCCTGTGGCCAGCTCCACAGAACCAAAGGCATTCCAAGCTCAGGTTCTAAAGCCAGTAAGAACTAAAACATGGTAAAAGTCCATGTCAGTTTCATGTGGAATGTCAGCTTCCTGTGGCCAGCTCCACAGAACCAAAGGCATTCCAAGCTCAGGTTCTAAAGCCAGTAAGAACTACTTTCAAACACCCACCTTGCAGCTGGGTAACCTTGGGCACCTTGTTTAACCTCTCTGAACCTCTGGTTTCCTTATCTGTATAATCAGAATAATATTAGTGCCTGCCTCACAGACTTGCATGAAGGAACAAAGAAGGCTGTGGGAAAGTAGTTTATCAAGGAATCTCAATGCACTGGGGTGAATGAATACGATTGTTTTATTTATTGAAAACTTGCCATATTAGTCATGGTCTGTCAAACCCTCTTTTCCTATTGGATAATAGCACCCTTGATGATATTTCATTCTGGTTCTAATATAACTTCTTGGCTACTTTTTGTTCATCCATTTTTCTGTTATTGTTGCTTTGAAAACAGTCTTGTTTCAATTCTTAAGATTTAGTTTTGTTCAATGAAAGACGACGGATTCTGGATCCAGCTGCCTTGGTTGTAATCCCAACTCTACAATTACTAGCTGGGAACTTTGGGCAAGTTACTAAACCTCTCTGTGCCCCCATTTTCCTCATCTGTAAAATGGGAATAATGATAGTACCTACCTCATAGGATTGTTGCCACGGTTAAATGAAATCAAAGCCCTAGAAGAGTGCCAGGCACACAAAGTGTGTAAGTTTTGCTATTATTATACCCAACTCAAAGACCCTCCCCTTCTCTTCTCCAGGCAAGGCTAGATCTGTGTCTTTGTCTGTTTGAGTTCTGTGGTCTCTCTCATCAGCCTTCCCTCTCCATCTTTCCAAAATGAGACCAACATTGGGGCCTGGAGGAATAAGTAAAAGATAGCTATTGTCCCACTTGCCCCAGCCAGGGAGACCTTCTTTCCTACACAGCAGTAATACACTACACATGGGCTTGATGCCGGCAGGTGGTGCATTCAATAGGCCCGCAAAGGAGGGCTCCCTCCCGGGCACCTCCCAGAGCCATAGATGATCCCTTTAGACTCTTGGCCTGTATATTCCTGCCCCAGCTCACAGCATCCTGTGACATACTTCTGATGTCCCATTCAGTAGTGGTCACTGGCTCCCAAACTCACCTACCCTCAGCCCCCAACTATTAAACCCATGGACCTGTGCAGAATCGATTTTATGTTCCACCTGGGACTGAAACTCCAAGGCCAGAGGCCAAGGAATGGGGAGGTAAGTCCTTCCCCCTCTCTACCCATAGCCCCCACCATGCAGCTCACCCCACGGGCCCTCTCCCACACCTGGGCACTGATGTATCAGGCTGTGTCAAGGGCTCATTGGTTCCTGACTGAGCCAGGGCTCCATCAAACCCACATCCCACCAATTTGACAAGGGTTTCCCCTGAGGCACCCCTCCCTTGGCTTCAAAGAGAGAAATAGCCCTTTCCACTCCCCTGACAGGCTAAGTCTGTCCTCCTCCAGGCCTCCTCTTCTAGCCAGTGTTGAGAGGCTGGGGCTGGTAGGGTGATGACCACACTTTTCTGCAGAGGTGGTTTCCCCAGCATCCCTATGCCACAGTTCCCCGACCCCAGAATGCAGGCTCCTTGATCCCTTTGTATCTTAGCTGTAGGCTTTGGTTACCAATTCAGGCACACGATAATCACACCGTCCTGTGAAATTTTTTTTTTTAAAAAGAGAATTTGCACATTGCTCTCAAAATATATTTGAAAGAGTGAATGGAAAACAGGCATATTACAAACCAATATTATAAATATAATAAAGTTATAAACTAAGTGACAATAACTAATGCAATAATAAAAATATGAAATTATTATAAATATAATTTTATAAATAATATTTAAGGGACTTCCCTGGTGGTCCAGTGGTTAAGCATCTGCCTTCCAATGCAGGGGACACGGGTCTGATCCGTAGTCGGGGAAATAAGATCCCACATGCCGCGGGGCAACTAAGCCCAAGCACTCTGGAGCCCGCGCTCTACAACTAGAGAGAAGCCAGTGCGCCACAACAAAGATCCCGCGTGCCGCAACTGAGACCTGACGCAACTAAATAAATAAATAAATTTTAAACAATAATAATAATAATATTTAAATTAAAACCTTTTTATAATTAAATCAGAATGAGCCATATGAAACTGCTGCTTTTTGTAGGTCAAAAGCAGTCATGTGTTGGTAATTTCACGTGGATCAACCTAATGCTTAACTCCTTCTGTGGGCCAGGTATTGTTTCAAAAGCTTTACAAATAACCAGTTAATTCTAACAATGATCTTACGAGAAAAGAATTATTATCAAGGCCGTGTTACCGCTGAGGAAACTGAGACACAATTTCTTACTCAAGAAACCTGCCAAGGTCACAAAGCTGCTAAGTGCCATAGCCTGAGTTTAAACCCAAGAAGGCTGACTCCGGATAGCATGCCCTTAACCACCACCCTACTCCTCAGAAGCAGTGATCTGATAAGCAATTAGCTTCCAATGTAGGCCTTTGCCATTTTTATTCCAAAATCAGGGATGGATTATGGACCCGAACCCTGCCAGGCAGAGACCGTGAGCTCAGCAGGAAACAACACCCTCGGGCAAAAGGAACAAGGCACAGTTCTCCCTGAGCAAACATAGTTAAGCAGACATGGCACCATGTCTTTTCCTCCCAGCACATCTTTTCTACCTATCTCCTCCTGGTCAGTCTTCCCATCAGGAAAATGGGCACATGCAATGTGCACTCATGGCAATAGATGCAAGAACTAATTAGTGCCTGAAATGTGTGTCAAGATCCCCTGCTAGAGGTACTATAATAAGGGTAAAGTATTCTCACATAAATTCCAGCTTTGCATCCTGTGGCTCGTTCCTCTCTGGGCAGGAGATGGTGCCCCGTCTTATTGAGATCTGATTTCTAAATGCAACCATGTGTTTTCTTTCATCCAAATGACTGTGCTCATCTCAGGAGCAGGCTTTAATTTTCCTCTTGGAACCAAGGACTATCCTTACAGCAACAAAAGGTCCCTAGGACGGTGAGGTAAGATTTGAATTAAGATACCTTGGCATATTCCACTCCACAGCAATTAACGGGCAACAGGTTTTTAGCAGCACCCACTCTCTTAAGAGCAGTTACTCTTTGCCTCAAGAATCCCTGAGTATCATGTTATCAACTTGTCCTGATTAAGCAGCCCCCAGAGCCTGGCTCTCTGCAAAGTGGGAAACCAGGTCGACGTCATAGTGAGGACCTCTGTCCTCTGAGGGTCCAGCCTGATGGAGAAGCTATGTGGTAATCAGGTCTTGATCTGCATCACTGACATCAAATATGGCCCAGGCTGCATGATTTGGAAGGGGCTGGCTATCCAGTTGGCCCATTATCCAGTTTATTCCTTACTCTCACCTGCCTTTTGGCCACCGTTGTTCATTAGCATCTCTCCCAGGAGAAGAGAGAAAAGGAAAGAAGAGCCAACTTTTGCTTGTCCGTTTGGCTCCTTGTCAACAACTCTGGTAAGTGTTTAATCTGATGGAACCGTGGTCCAAGATGAGAATTTGGATTCTTTCCCTCTCTCTACCCTTTGCCAGGCATGTGAACTCCTGTTAAGGCTTCAAGTCCCAGCCTTCCTGAAGGCCCCCAGGCAAAGTCAGAAGTTAGTCACTCCCTCCCTGGCTCCTGGAGCCCCTCTCCAGGACTAGAGAACACTCCTAACATTGTGCAGTAACGATCAGGGCCCTCATCTGGCTGCCATTGGCCAGGGAGTTCCTTGAGGGTGGGGTGCGCTCTTTCATCAGCTTAAGTCCCACAGGTTCCGGGCCCAGCACTTGGCACAGGTGGTGTAAGAAATGTATGTTGAACAAACAAATAAACCCAAGAAGACCTTCTTTACTCTTTCCTCTCAAAATCAAGAGTTAATGAGGGTTTTTTTGTTTGGGGGGTTTCTAGATTTTGATTGGGGGGGAGGGGTGCCCATTTGTTATTTTTAAGAAAACAACATCCCAGAATTTCTAGAGAGGGGAAGGCCTTTTTTTTTTTAATACTCTCTTTTTTTAAATTAATTAATTTATTTTATTTATTTATTTATTTTTGGCTGTGTTGGGTCTTCATTGCTGGGCGCAGGCTTTCTCTAATTGCGACGAGCGGGGGCTACTCTTCATTGGTGGTGTGCAGGCTTCTCATTGCAGTGGCTTCTCTTGTTGCGGAGCATGGGCTCTAGGTACATGAGCTTCAGTAGTTGTGGCACGTGGGCTCAGCAGTTGTGGCACGTGGGCTCAGTAGTTGTGGCACACGGGCTCTAGAGCGCAGGCTCAGTAGTTTCGGCGCACGGGCTTAGTTGCTCCGCAGCATGTGGGATCTTCCCGCACCAGGGCTCGAACCCGTGTTCCCTGCATTGGCAGGCAGATTCTTAACCACTGCGCCACCTGGGAAGTCCTGGGAAGGCCTTTTTAACAGACTGTTTCACGTCACTCATTCAGCAAATATTTGTTGACTATCCCTGATGTACCAAGTGCTATTTTATATTTTAGATCCTGCAGAAACAAAACAGACAAAGCCCTTGCCCTTGGGACACTTACATTCTAGTGATGGCATTCTTTCTCGGGTACTATATTGACTCTCTTCTCTCTCTAATTTCCTACCTTATATTCACCTCTCTAGTCCTTTTCCCTGAAGACAATGAACCATCTCAACAGTTTTCACCAAATAAGCAAAAATACGCAAGGTACAATTACAAAATAAACACTTAGGTAAAATGGCAGGCACCCCTTTTTGCCCTCTTAGTGGCCCTCAAAATCCATGCTGCTAAGTAAGAAGCTTTTTAGGAGACCAGGTGTCAGAGGCAGGAGGCAATTTCACAGCACAGAGGCAAGTGGCAGGACAGTGTAGCCTTCCCCAAGGCCAGCCACCTCCTTTGACACAATGGCAGCCAAAGACTCCTGGGCCACCCCAGGAAGGACTGTTCCCCAGGAAGGATGCCTGTTCTGAGCAGGGAGGGAGAAGAGGAGACTAAACCACCTCCGGTTCTGCCTGAGTCAGGTCTTTAAGGGGAAGAACATTTAGTTTATCTAAAATGCTGTGAATTCCCACAGCCTTAGGCAGACCCACGTTCCAACGTAAGCACAAAAACAAATTCTAAAGCCAAGTAAATGACTGGTGATAGTGGTGATGAGCCACAGGTATGTATTATCGCGACCACTGCTTTTCCCTGAGGATTCTCTCTGTGAGGGGAGGGGATCCACCCCAAAACTGTAAGGTTCAGACCTTTTTTTTTTTTTTATAAATTTATTTATTTTTTTAACTTATTTTTATTTTTGGCTGTGCTGGGTCTTTGTAGCTGCACGGGTTTTCTCTAGTTGCAGCGAGCGGGGGCTACTCTTTGTTGTGGTGCGCGGGCTTCTCATTGCCGTGGCTTCTCTTGTTGCACGGGCTCTAGGCGTTCGGGCTTCAGTAGTTGCGGCACGCGGGCTCAGTAGTTGTGGCTCGTGGGCTTAGTTGCTCCACGGCATGTGGGATCTTCCTGGACCAGGGCTCGACCCCGTGTCCCCTGCATTGGCAGGCGGATTCTTAACCACTGCGCCACCAGGGAAGCCCCCAGCCCATTTTTGAGCAACAGCTTTTAGAGCTTGGTACGTAAATGGTGACTGGCAGATGGATCTGTTCGCACAGTCCCAGCATGTACTGCCGACACCTAAAGGGAAAGAGATACGTCGTGGCTGAGGATGTTCCTCTGGTCTTGCCATTCTGACGATTGGCTTTAAAACAACCAGAGCCATGATTAAAAAATTCCCTGGCGGTCCAGTAAGTTGACTCCGCGCTTCCACTGCAGGGGGCGCGGGTTTGATCCCTGGTCGGGGAACTAAAATCCTGCATGCCGCGTGCTGCGGACAAAAAAATAAATACATAAAATTAAAAGGAAGATCTTTGTGTGGACAAAAAGGCAATAGCTTTTTTTTCTTTTTTTGGATGAGTTGAAGTGATGATTGAAGTCGTTTTGGCTTTCCTGGTGTCTGGGTGGAAAGAGAACACGTGTGTGACTCTGCCCAAAATTACAGCATGCCTACAGGCTCTATCAACGGCCGGGGACAGAGTCCTCATGCGGCATCAGTGAGTTCCACAGAGGCCGGGAGGTATGCAGGGAAAAGCGTGGGTCTGGGGTGGGGGGCACAGCTCTCCAAGGCCTGTTTCTGAGCAATTGGTGGGAACAACTGTTGAGAAATATTTCTACTTCTGCCCAACTATATTCGCCCAGGAGAACTACATACCATGACTTCTGTCTCAGAACAAGATTTGCTGCTATTAGCCACCCAAGGGATTGTGTGCACATACGGGCTTCCTGATGAGGTCTTTTGGCTTCATCTGGGGGGTCTCTGTCCTTGTCTCGTGTCTGTCTCCCCCTGAATGACACTGTATGTGGGGGCCTGTTTCCTCTCAAACCCACAGACATGTGCGCGTTTGGCTGTGAGCGAGTATGCAGGCACATTTACCCCTCTTTACAGACCAGGAAGGGCTCTTGAAAGTCTGTCTCAGAGACTTTAGAAAATGTGGGCAAATTCCACACTCAGGGCATTCTATAGAGGGGAGGGGCAGGTGGCAGCCTTGAAGGCTTGCTGG
This sequence comes from Eubalaena glacialis, assembly GCF_028564815.1. NCBI lineage: Eukaryota > Metazoa > Chordata > Mammalia > Artiodactyla > Balaenidae > Eubalaena > Eubalaena glacialis. The sequence goes on from NC_083717.1 coordinate 36,399,398, forward strand.
TGGGGAGGGGCTCCCACAGGCACCCCGGGCCCCAGGAAAGCCAGACCCGGAGAGAGAACCCGGGGACTAGACAGTTTTCCCAAAACAGACTGCCTTGCAGTTGCATTCAAGATTATTCAAAATGACTCGGAGCTAAAGCTCTGCACTTGGGCACCAGAGGGCTGCTTGTCCACTGGGCAAGGTCTCTGACACACTGCTAGGTGCAGGAAAGGGCGTTTCTGCCACTCCGTGCTGTTCAGGTGCAGATGTTCCAGGCAGGCAGCCTCAGAATCAAGCTGACACGCATCCCACAGCATGACAACCACGGCGCGAGGTTCTCAGGAAGGGCTGAGTGTGTGCATTAGGTCACTGAGCTCTGTTACCATTTAACCAGCCTCAGCCTGCGTCGTGGTGACACACATCTGCTGACTGGACGGATCAGTGCATCGCACTGTAGGCTGACTGGTGGGCCATGCTTGAAAGACTCCTGGCATGTGCCCCTGCCTGCATTTTTCACTCTTGACTGAAAGCATATGCTCCGCACAATCAGGACAGTGTTAGCATGTGGGTCCGGGGCGGCTTCCTACACATCTGGCTGAGGCTGGCTGAATCACTTCCCCCGGGAGGGTGGCTTCCAGCCCTGTGACATCTGGAGAGTGGCAGGAAGTGTCTGGATTCATCCCAGAATGATTTTTATCTCCACATGCTTTTCCAATTTCATCAGGGCCTCTGTGCCACATTACGAATGACATGTCCACATGGGCCATAGGCAAGAATGACAGATAGAGAAAAATCATCTTTGACCCTTAAAAGTTGGTCATGTTTTATGAGGAAAGAGCTTGGGCACAAAAGGTATTACAGTGAGAGCCCAGAGATGGCTTGAAATATATAAGTCACTTACATTTTAGGTTTGGAAATGAAAGCATCCTTCCCAAACGACTAGTTTATCAAAGCAATGAAAACAGCATTTAAATTTTTAATTTTTCTTTTTTTATTGAGGCATGACTTACGTAGAAAAATGCACAAATATCTTCAAATCTTAAGTGTACACCTTTGATGACTTTTAAGTTTTTATACATATACATACTCACGCAGCCACCACCCAGACCAAGGTTTAGAACATTCCCAACTCCCCAGAAGGCTCCCTTGTAACCCTCCCTGTCGATGGCCCACCCATGAAGGTCCCCACTGTTCTGGTCTCTATCACCATAGAGTAGTGAAAAGGGCATTTTTATTTTGGGGTCTTACAGGTTAATAAATATCTCACTATACACAAACAATAGAAATTTTGTAAACTGCCACAAACTTGCATAGAGGACCCAAGGTCACGGTTCAGATAAAATGCTTTTGTAACACCCATATGTTACAGCATGTAGGGGTCTTCCTATACCTGATATTTCACAACTGGGGCAGAACATATTCCCAGAGGAAAACTCCTTGTCTTTACTGGGGAGAATTCGGGATTTGTTCTTGTTCCTGAAGCCTATCCCTATCTTGCAGCTGAGTTCACGCATTTGCAAATGTACAACCACATGCCTTCCGGTTCTCCCCTCTTTGAAGGACATCCAGGCCCCAGGCCGAGAGCCCGGGCTCTCAGACCTCACTCTGCCTCTCCCCCGGGTCTTACACCCATCCAGGAATGAGGCCCTCGTTGCAGCTTGCTCCTCTCCAGAGAAAACGCTTAGTCAGACCCAAAGCTAGTCGCTGCAGGCCCCACACTGTCCTCAGGAAATACCAAGAGAAAAGGCTGCCCGAGAGAAGATTAAACCCTCTGAGTATTCCAATATCCCATTTCTAAATTCTGCAGCTATTGTCGTTGGACTGAGTGGACATACCTGCCCACTTTGCCCGACAAGTTACCCTCTCTTGGAAATAGCCATGGCTGCAAGCACCTGACCTCAGGTAGACTGGCCTCAGCCACATGGATGCACCTTTTCTGGAGGGTTAGACTCTTTGCCACTCTACTTTTATTTTTAGATTTGAAGACAAGCACTTGGAAGGATTTTCGTTTAAGTTTGGGGCGGGGGCGGGGTGGGTGCTGTGCTAGCCACAGGAAAGTGGCAGTGCTAATGGAAGAGGCCTGGAAAAGGAGTCCGGAACCAGAGGTGCTTCTGCCCAGGTACGACCCTGACCCACGATGGGACCTGGACAGGCCACAGCCTCTCTGCCCCCAGCTCCCCATCTGTATGATGCAGGCCATTGTACAAAGAGACTAATCCGAGCTGTCTTGCCTAGGGTAGGGGTGGGGGAGACCCGCTGGGAACGTGGCGTCTAACAGTGTGGGTTTTTGTCTAAGTCTTAAGCTGTGCTTCAGCTTCTCTAACTGTAAGATGAGGGGTTGAACTCTCTCACACTCCCCCAAGGGCCTGTGTGTTCAACCATGATGATGACAAGGAGGTTTTTCAGTTGCCCGAGAGAAAACATTCCTTCCACAGGAGCTCCAAGCAAAGGGTGTGTCTGATGGGTCACCCTTCCTGCACCTACAGGAAGACTTGGGCAAGGTGGGACTCTGTAGGTAGCTTCGAAGACCCCCAGGTAGGAGGGAGAGAACGTGCTTTTCCATGCATGAGGAGAGTGGACTTTTCCTTCTTGGTGGCCAATTTCACCGTCCATATGCAGACCCACTGCCAGCAGAGTGACTTTCCACAGACTCGTCGTGTTTTGAGAGCTGGTCCTTGGCAGGACTAGAACCCATCCCTGGGAGAGAACACTCGTGGGTTTTCTTTGTTGCCGCATCGTGGGGCCCTCACTGTCAGACCAAGGCAGCCCTTGCAGACACTCCAATCGACACAATGGTCTCTGGTCTGTGGGTGGAGTCCACCTTGTCCAGAAATCTGCTAAGAAGGTTCTTTTTCAGGACTTTAAAGGCAGGATGAATTACTGCATTTGGTCTTTTTTATCTATTGGGCTGGTCTCATCCAGGTACCTCCTATTACTAAGAATGCAGTTCATATTGTAAAATGTGCCAGATTCAGCTTCCAGAATAATTAATCATACATGTGTGTATGTGTTGCTGTAATGCAAATACCCTACAACATCAGGGGTTCTGTTGTTCACATCCACTTCTGCACCACCGAGGCCCTCAGCCATATGTGAGAGAGAAAACTCTCTTACATGCTGTTTGAAGCATCTTCTTCTTCTGTCATTGTCTTGGATTTACCTCACCCACATGCCTTTTTCTGGGTCCTATGCCATGCCATATTCAACACAGATTGTATGGGAAGGTCTCCTTCCTTGCTGTTCATTGTTTTCAAATCAATAGTGATGGGCTCTCTCTCTCTTACCCACTGTTGCTTGGAGTTTACACGGTAAGCACACCTGCATCAACACAATTCATATAGCTCTGAGTAGACCTGTTCCTCCTGGCTACTACACAGACCTGTGCTCATGCTATGAGTTCTGGCACATATAATACAAAATGCCCCCTGCATGGCTCTATCAGTGTTACATCTTTGGACCATGCACTTCTTGCCCATAAACTCTTTCTCCACCCAGCAGTCTGCATCTCTAATCATCACTGTGGCCATGAGGGAGCTTTTACAACATCTGGTTGTTTTTTTTTTTTTTTGGTGAAGGGAACTATTTCCAGGCTGAGAACAACTTAAAAATGTCTCCCCTACCGTGCAGATATCATCAACTTTACCAAGCTTCCTGTGGTAAGCTTTCCCAGGAATCTGCTGCTTAACCATTTCATACCACTCTATGTGGGCTGCAGTAAGATCACTGGGAACTGGTTTGTCTCAGGACATCCCTCATTCACATGAACCCTCAGTGGTTGCGGGACAGTGACTTACACATACAATTGATGTTCAGTGGATGAATGAATGAGCTTGGCATCTTTTAACTTAAATCAAATCTCCATTGCAGACCTACTAATCTTTAATAAAATAAGCTTTCGTTCAGAAGAAGTCTGTGTCTGAAGTGAGGTTTTTTTACTGCCGAAAAAAGTTGCCATCCTCTTTTACAATAGGGATGTCGGTGCAGGAAGCTCTGGAATGAAGATATGTTCTTCCCCCCTCTGAGATTCTTCAAATCTTTTTTTTTTTTTTTTGCCACACCGAGAGGCATGTGGGATCCTAGTTCCCCGACCAGGGATCGAACCTGTGTACCCTGCAGTGGAAGCACAAGATACTAACCACTGGACCACCAGGGAAGTCTCTCAAATCATTTTTTATGAGGTGGGTTACCTATAAATAATGCCAATTTCTGTTACTTTTCTCCTCCGATTTCCTCCTCCTGAAACATCCTTTTTTTTTTTTTTTAACCCCATCCCCAACTCTGAGTGTCTGATTATGTCTATTATCCAAGATCCACCCTCCAGGAAGCCCTCCTTGATCTCTCCAGACTCAATTTATTAAGGTATCTCTTTGGCTCTTACAGAGTTCTACCCTGATCCCAGCCACGTGGATCTTTGCCCAGTCCCCTTACTTGATGCTACGTGGAAAACTCCTGGAGAAAAGGACCAGGCTCTCCCCCAACAGCATCGCACATGGTAGGCAGTCGGTGAATATTCAGGAATGAATGGTTCCAATGGGAGTCCCTTTGTGCTGTTCATTCGCAGAAGTGATTCAGATTAGCTTTGGGGAACAGAGATTTCAATTATTACAATCTTCTGTTTCCTCTTTTCCACGTTTGAAAGTCAAGCTGTGGAAAGTAACTCCCATATTCGATTATTAATCTTTAGATATATATATCATAAAATTTATCTTTACATGTTCATAGCTGGACTTTTTGTTATAGCAAAAAAATGGAAACCATCCAAATGCCCACAACTAATAGAATGGATAATAAATTGTGGAATTTCACACACAGGACAATTATAATGAGCAATCTACGACTGTTTGCAACAATTTGGATGCATCGCATAACATTGAGTAAAAAAGCCAGACACAAAAGAGTGTAATTCCATTTATGTACAACAACAGGCAAAACTAATCTTTGCTGTTAGAGATAGTAACTGCCCTTGGAGGAGTAATGACTGGAAAGGAGCTCGAGGGAGGTTCTACAGTGCTGAGAGTGAACTGTTTCTTGATTTGGGTACGACTGCACACGTTTTCAGCTTGTGACCATCTACTGAGTATTACATCTATCATACAGGTGTCTCTCTCTAAGCAGATCTCTGCCACATGCACTGTTTTTGGAGAGATTTTGGCCTGGATCCCTCTTTCCAGATAGATGTCAAGAATCAAAAGGTATCAGGAATCAAGCTCTACCAGAATAACCGTTTGTCTGTGTAATAGTTATCAACTGCTGTATAAAAAATTACCTTCCCCCGCAAAACATAGTGGTTTAAAAGAGCAAAAATTTATTATCTCATAGCTTCTGAGGGTCAGGAACTTGGGAGCAAGTTAGCTGGGTAGATCTGGCCTAGAATCTCACATACGGTTTCAACTGAGATGTTGGCAGGACCTGCAGTCATCTGAAGGTTTAACTGGATCCTATAGGATCCAATTCCAACATGACTCATTCAGATGGTCATTGGCAGGAGGCCTCAGTCCCTTGCCGTGTGGATCTCTCCATAGGGCTGCTTGAGGGTCCTCACAACATGGCAGCTGGCCTCCTCCAGAGTGAGTGAGAAGCAGTGTGAGGAAGAGCCATGATGTCTTTTATCACTTATCCTCAGAAGTCACATAACATCTTTCACACCATATTGTATTCATTAGAAAAATGTCACCAAGTCCAGGGGCTTCCCTGGTGGCACAGTGGTTAAGAATCCACCTGCCAATGCAGGGGACACAGGTTGGAGCCCTGGTCCAGGAAGATCGCACATGCTGCAGAGCAGCTAAGCCCATGCACCACAGCTACTGAGCCTGCGCTCTAGAGCCCGCGAGCCACAACAACTGAACCCATGTGACACAACTACTGAAGCCCACGCACCTAGAGTCTGTGTTCCTCAACAAGAGAAGCCACCGCAATGAGAAGCCCGTGCACCACAACGAAGAGGAGCCCTGCTCGCCACAACTAGAGAAAGCCCGCATGCAGCAACGAAAACCCAACCCAGCCAAAAATAAATTAATTAAATAAATTAATTTTTTTTTTAAAGTCACCAAGTCCAGCCTACACACAGGGGAAGAGAATTAAGGTTCACCTCTTGAAGGGAAAAATATTTTTAAATTGTGGACATATTTTTGAAACCACCAAAGTCCACCCACTGACCAAAAATTATTTACATTCTTCCCATATGCAAAAGACACCCCCTTCCAAGGCCACCAAAAGTCTCATTCCATTTGAGGATCAGCTCAAAGCCCAGCCTCCCATCATTAAAATCAAGTCCAGGTGCGGATGAAACTCCTCAGGTATATATAGCTCCTTAGGTGCAGCTCCTTGAGTACAGTTCCTCTCAATCTGAATTAAATATACAAGTTATCTGCACCACCCAGAGAAACACACACTCAACATAAGATGATGTAACAGGCATAAGATAACCGCTATTAATGCTTCTGTTCAAAAAGGCGTAAAACAGGAGGCACACCGAAGTCACTAGTAAGTAGCAGTTCTGAAATTCAGCTGGGCAAATTTTGGAAGTTCCTTGATTAGGATTCAGTCCTGTTTCTGCTCAGAAGTGATTCTCATGGCTGTTGGCTCCACCTTCTGTGTTTTCCTTCCTTTTCTATGATAGGTGACGTGTGTTTGCAGCTGCGTAGTTTTCTCAATTTGCTTCTCAATAGAATTCTGGGAGTCCAAAGGCCTCTATTCATTTTGTACTGTCTCTGTCCCTTTCTGTCCAAATGTGATTTTTTTTTTAACCAAAATGCCAGGGAGGCAATACCATGGCTCCTGATCCTGAGATACAAGAGCCTCTCTCCTGAGACACAGGCCCTGAAGCGAATGTGCCACTATATTTCAAACTGGTGTCTGGCCACCATACCCCAACACACCCTCTCTCAACTTGTCACTACCATACCCATGAAAACAGGGGAAAAAAGTTTTTTTCAATTCACATTACTGAAAACTGACACCCCCTCCGCCCCCACCAAAAAACAAAGAAAAGAAAATATTGGGAGGAACTGATATTAAGGCAAATAAAGCAGAAATTTTATAAACTTACTTTAGTTTTCAGCTCATGGAATGATCTGGCTTCACTTCTCAAAACAGAGATCAACAGAAAAAAAGGAAGATATCTGTACCTTCCTTATCATGACCAGAAACCCAGGCAGCCCACCTCTTGGGCACTACAACAGCCCTTCTGCCTGCCCTGCCCCACACCACCCAGTATAATCATCTCTACAGACCCACACAGAGAAGGGCAACCTTGGCAGAAAGAGGTCAGGCAAATGGTGACACATACTGTGTATCTCAAGATACGGTCTCCACAAGTGAGGCAGTGGAGACAAAAGGATCTGGGTAGCAGTGCATGCTGGGAATTGTAGTTTTTATGCTTTACAGTACTTCAGAGCCCAAGAACAGAGAAGTTATCATGAGCCCTAAAACCAACTAAAACAGAGAAATTTCTAAATAAAGTAAGAGTGAATACAAATGTGAACATCTTTTTCTTGAAGAGAATCAACATTTTGAAAAATAATAATAATAATCTGGATCTAAAACCCCGACTGAGTTTATAAATGAAAGAAACAGAAGAGAGGAAGACTGAAATACCAGTTAACTATTGACCCTAACAATGAAAGAAGTGTAAGTAAAACTTTAGGAAGACTTTAACAACTTACAAAAATTAAAAACTGAGTATGTGTTCCAAAACACTAGACTTCCGCCAGCGGAATTAATATACCTAGAAAAACCAAGAAAATGTTAAAGAAGAGTAATAAGGTATACCAGTGATTCTCAAACAAGTATGCATCAGAATCACCTGGAAAGCTTGCTAAAACATGGAGTGCTAAACCCTACCCCAGGGGTTGTAATTCAGTAGATCTGGGTGAGAGCTGAAAATTGGCATTCCGAACAAGTTCCCAGGTGACACTGAAGGTTGAACACACTTTAAGAACCACTGAAAAAGTATCATAAAATTACAACAATTCATGAATGGATAAACAAAATGCATATCCATACAATGGAAACTATAAAAAGGAACAAAATATTGATTTGTCCTACAACACTGATGAACCTTGAAAACATTATGCTGAGTGAAAGAAGCCAGACACAAAAGGCCATGTAGTATATGATTTCATTTATATGAAACATCTAGAACATGCAAATCCATAGAGACAGAAAGCAGATTAGTGGTTTTCAAGGACTGGAATAAGGGGGGAAATGAGGAGTGATGCTAATGGGTATGGGATTTCTTTGGGGGGTGATGAAATTGTTTGGGAATTAGATAGTGGTGATAGTTGTACAACCTTAAGAATATACTGAAAACTACTGCATTTTACATTTTAAAATGGTGAATTCTTGCCATCTGTGACATGAATGGACCTAGAGGGTATTATGCTAAGAGAAATAAGTCAGACAGAGAAAGATAAATACCATTGATTTCACTTATATATCGAACCTAAAAAACAAAAGAACAAACATGCAAAACAGAAACGGACTTATAGATACAGGAAACAAACTAGTAGTTGCTAGAGGGGAGGGGGTAGGGAGATGGGCAAAATAAGTGAAGGGGATTAAGAGGTACTAACTTCCAGTTATAAAATTAAAAAGTTGTGAAGATGTAATGTACAGCACAGGAAATATAATCAATAATATTGTAATAACTCTTTACAGTGACAGGCGGTAACTAAATTCAAAGTGGTGATCATTTTGTAACATATAAAAATATCAAATCACTATGTTGTACACCTGAAACTAATATAATACTGTAAGTAAACTATACTTTATATATGTGTGTGTGTGTGTTAAACTAAGATATATTTTGACTGCTAAATTGGCAAAGAATAAAAAAATAATTTTTCATAGGTTAGAGTCCAGACTGCTGGGAGGGGGGACGATCTGACAATGTACATCTCAAACCTTTAAAGTTTGAGACTCTGCAATATCACTTACATGAATTTATACTAAAGAAATAGTTAAGAGTGTGTCCAAACAACTATCCACCAGGTGGTTGATCAGCAACTTTGCTTAAGATTTTGGAAATCAGAAAGGAGCTATGTGTTAAACAATAAAGGTTATGTTGAAAAATGGTCCATCTAGCAAATGAAATACTATTCAGCCATTAAAAATGATGTTGTAGGGACTTCCCTGGTGGCGCAGTGGTTAAGAATCCACCTGCCAATGCAGGGGACAAGGGTTCGAGCCCTGGTCCGGGAAGATCCCACATGCCGTGGAGCAACTAAGCCCGTGCGCCACAATTACTGAGCCTGTGATCTAGAGCCCACGAGCCACAACTACTGAAGCTCTCTCACCTAGAGCCCATGCTCCACAACAAGAGAAGCCACCACAATGAGAAGCCCACGCACCACAACGAAGAGTAGCCCCTGCTCGCTGCAACTAGAGAAAGCCCGCACGCAGCAACGAAGACCAAACACAGCCAAAAAAATAAATTTATTTTTTTTAAAAATGATGTTGTAGAATTAATATTTATTGCCATGGAAAGATGTTCATAATAAACTGTCAAGTGAAAAATACAGGTTACCAAATAGTATATACAGCATGAACCAACTTTTGTTTTAAAAGCTGTGCATGTGATATCAAAGAGCCAGAAAGCTGTATACCCAGCATTACAGAGGGTGTCTCTGGGTGAGGAGAATACCATGGATTTTTCTTCTTTTAAGCTATTTTTTTTGCAAGTACTATATAGTGCTTTTGTAATAAGGAAACAATTACTTTTCACTTTTTAAAGGAATGTAATGTGAAACTGAGGGGGACACTCCCTTTTCTGAGATGACACTCTCAGATGCATAGGAAATGGAAACCAGGAGCAATGCGTAAACTGCAGAATAAAATATGGATGGCCTTGGAGGCCCGACTCTTTCAGCTGTATTCCCACCATAGTATTCTTTCCATTGTATTTCTACAATATTCTTTCCCCTGTATTCCTACAATAATATTCTTTATGCTGTTTTCCTACCATAATAGCACATGATTCTGCTAACCAAAGGGGTCTGCTCTTGGAGACTTCCCTGGTGGTCCAGTGGTAAAGAATCCGCCTTCCAATGCAGGGGACGCAGGTTCGATCCCTGGTCGGGAAACTACGATCCCACTTTCCGCAGGGCAACTAAGCCTGCGCACCACAACTACTGAGCCCACTGCCACAACTAGAGAGCCAGCATGCCACAAGGAAGATCCCGTGTGCTGCAACTAAGACCCAACGCAGCCAAAAATAAAATAAAATAAGTCATAAAAAGGGCTCTGCTCTTGAAAAAATTTGGCAGCTTCAAAGAAATGATGCTTCTTGAAGAGTATCGTGTGTTCTTAGAGAAATTTTTATTTCCCTAAATATCTTATCTCAGAATTCAGAGATCCCCCAAATCACTGAGCAAAGGAGGAGGTAATGACATCAAATTAGAGCAGCTTAATGGGACTCGTCTCCACTAACGATAATAACTAACATTTATTCAACACTTACTACTTGCCAGGCTCCATTCCAAGCATTTCTCACGCACTAACTCATTTAATTCTCACCGTGATGCTATACGCTAGGTACTACTACTAACCCCACCTTAGAATGGGAAACCGAGGCACAGAGAGGTTAGGTAACTCGCCTAAGCTCACAAGATTCAAATCTAAGCATTCTGGCTGTAGTCTTGTCAGACTTTTTAGGGTCTCTTTAACAACAAATCTATACTTCTGGGTCCAAAAAACATCTTGCCATCGTCATTTGGGAAAGCTTTCTTACCCTGTCACTGGGCTATCATTACTCTTTCTGAGAGAGTCAGGGTGGTCCTAGAGAAATGTCCTGTATCATCTATATCCATTTGCTCCCTCCTGATCCTAAAGATGTGGGGTTCCTTGGATCCCCTGGATCTCCTTTCATGTTCCCCAACCCCACTGTCCCATGGGTTCACATCCAGAGAGCAAGACAGGGATGAGCCACCACTGGGGCTTTTGGCATGATGGAGCCTCATAGCACTGTATCCTCAGGGGATTCGGAGTTTGCAGATCAAGTCCCAGTCTCTCCCACCAGATGCTACGCACTGGGCGCATCCAGGGCCAGAACCTGTTCGAAACCCCAAGGTGTGGGCAAGAGTCTGAATTTTCAGTTTTTTTCTGAAGTTTCAGGAAGTTATTTTATTGAGTGACAAATGGAGCAGGGAGCACAGGAGGAGTCCACCTTCAGTGCAGGGAATAAGGGGTGCCTTGTCCATAGAGAATTTAAAAACAATAACAGAACTAACTAAAAGTTGATCTGCTTTCTATTATCTCCATCGCCAACAATTCTAAACAATGTCAGTGATAAAAGACTCCAACCTGGTGGACTGGACCACTCCCCCCGACCTCACCCACAAGCCCTGGTACACCACGGCTTTGATTCCTAGCTTTTCTGATGTTCTACCGTTTTATTTGTGAGGCTGACCATCAACCCCCAATACCCTCTCTCTTCACTGGGGTTCTTGGTACCCCAAGTAATGGGTGAGGAGGATGAGAGGCTTTATTTGGGAGGGAGGGAACAAGATGGCCTTTAAAGGCTGGGTCTGTCCGCTTCTTCTCCCCATGATGGTGTCTGGGAAAGAGGAGTTGCGAAACCAGGCATGGGGCCCAACTCTGGCTTTTCCCCTGAGGGCAGACGTTGTCCCCAAACTTAGAGTCAGGCTCATGCTGGGAAAGGGAGTGTCTTTGAGACCCAGCCCTGATGTCCCAGCTTCTCTTAGATGTTCCCTGTGCCCCAAGGCAGAGTTAGTCACTTCCTTCTTGTGCTCCCACAGCACGTCGTACACCCCTTTTTTGGAGCGCTGGGCACACTGGAGCACTCATAGATCACCCCACTCTCCAGGCAGCTCCCTGAGGGCAGGAACTTACTTGTTCTTCTTTGTTCCCCAGTTCTGACGTAGCGACTGACACAGAGCAGATGCTCAAAAATGTCCAGTGGAACCGAAAATGGAACCACACCCTGTCCTCATTTTTCCCCATGAAACTTGTGTGCTATGGGTCCATGAGAAATATGGTCTGGGGTAAGGCATCATTCATTCATTCATTCCACATACACTTGTTTATTCTTTTTTTTTTTTGCTTGTTTATTCTTATGTCATCATCATTATGCTTAGGTGTTGTTTGTTTTTCTTTACTGTCATTGATCTGAGTAATTTCATTTGTTAAAGACATTAATTTCCTAAGCTGATAGAGGAACAGCAATTCAATACAAAACGGGGACGTTTCTGGAAAGAAATTCGAACATTGCAGATGGGAAGCTGGTGCTGTTCATTCACACTGTGGTGACAATGGGGACCTGCAGAAGGAGTGGAAGAGGAAGTGGAGGTTGGGTCATCCTCCCCTGGGGGCAAATCTGATGAGAATTGTAGTGCCCTAGCCATCCAACCCAAGGCCTACCTGGGGATAAGGAGTGTGAGGCCTCAGTGCAGTAAGGGAATTACTTACTAATAACGGGTGGGGATGAGCTGGGAGGAAAACGTGACAGGACTCGTTCAGTCTTGTACAGGCCACACCCAGTTTAGTCACAACGTCTGAACCCGAAGAATGTTAAAGGGACATAGCGGAGGTTGTACCTGGGGTTTAAAATTTTTTAATGTCCACCTGCTCAATCCTCTACCAGGAAACGCCCCACACTGCAAGGATGGTCTCGAGAGAAGGATCTGTCCTGAAGAACATCCAATCTTTTGACTGAAAAAAACGAGTGGCTGATCTGACCTACTTCCTCCCCTTTAAGCAGAAGAATGTGTACACTCACTTCAATGAGAGCCATGTCAGCAGCAATCACTGTGAAAAAAACCTTCTGCCAAGATGAAATTCAACCTTCGTGGGCATATGCTGTGGTGGCATTTTTAAAATATATTTTCTAGGCACCTGAAATGTAAAAGCATGTAAAATAAATAAAAGCCAATTAACACTACCATCTGGGGAGATGCTGCTTGGGGAAAAGAGAATGGAATGTAGGGGAAATCCTTGGGAAGCACGCAGCAGATAGCTTCAGCAGCACTTCCTGAGGCCTGGCTTTGACCTATTCTGAGAACCTTCCGTGGCCTCTCAGGCAATATTAGCACAGGCAGGGTTTGCAAACCGAAGTCCCATGGGTCAAATCCAGCTCACAGATGTGTTTCATTTGGCTTGAACAGTGTATTCATTTTTTAAAAGTTGAAATCTGTAAATAGGACGTGTGCTTTCTAGTTTACCACAGTCCTCACCACTCCCAATTGTCTTACATTGTCTTGTCCATAGCCAAGCCTCTGTGGGCACATAGATCTGTGACCCCTATGCCCTAGACTCTGGTTCTCAAACTTGGCTACCCACTGGAATAATCCAAGGGAGCTTTATAAAATACCCATGTCTGGGTCCTACCCTCAAAGATTCTGATTTAATTCACCTGGGGTACAGCCTGGGCAGTAGCTGTAAAAGCTCCCCAGGTGATTCTAATGTGCAGCAAAATTTGAGAACCAATGCCCTTAAGAAAGCAAACTGGCTGGAGAGCTCTCACCCCAGGATGTTTCCCACCAGGCACTGCTTATCTCCAAATTAACTGGTTCCTTTTACCTAAGGCTAGGCTACCTGGTCAGGAGAAGTACTTCCTCACCTAGACCCTTGCATTTAACCTTCTCTGAAGGGGCTCCAGGCCAAACTCCTCAAAAGATCCCTGATGACTTGGGAGATAATGATCCCTTTTGAAATAAGGAGTTAGGGCCATTTTTCTAGAGCTTTTAATAGTTGGTGATTTACCCACAGGCACATTCAGAATCAGCCAACTTCTTGTTTTATTTTTTTTATTTTGGCCGCTCCATGCAGCTTGTGGAATCTCAGTTTCCTGACCAGGGACTGCACCTGGGCCACGGCAGTATAGAATCAGCCAACTTCTATTAGGCATGAGGGACTTTCTCATTTGATTCCTCATCTTAGATTTATAACAACATCACAAAGAAGGTATTACTCTCCCATTTTATAGGTGGGCAAACTGTGATACCTAGCTCTAGGGCCATAAAAGCCCCATTTCGTAATTCAGGCTACAGTTGAATTTATGTCAATAAACATTCAGTGCCTGTTATGCCGTCTGTAGAGGGCTATATTCCAGAACAGCCCTAATGACTGTTAACAGCCAGCATTTGCTCTGATTGGTCAGTGTCTGTGCCACATTGGTTGGTAAACATTTGAACTTAGAGTCAATGGACTTGTATTAGGCACCAAGCACTTTGTCATATCACCCCTGTTGCTGGATCCACAACAAAGGTGATTAAAATATGGTCCCAGTGCTTAAAGGCTCAAGCCTCAAGGGAGAAGTAGACACTGTGAAATACTTATAATAGGATCTACTACACAATAGAAGAGGGTGTAAACTGAGTGCTGTGAAAGCACCAAGAGGGAAGCAACTATCTCTATTTGGAAACACCAAGGAAGGCTCCACAGAGCAAAAGATAGTTAAACCTGCATGTTGAAGGATGAGTAGGAGTTTCCCAGGCAGAGAGGGGATTAAGGGTGGAGGTACTTGCCGAGCAAAGGCATGGAGGTGCCCCACGCACAGCATGTTTGGAAAACTTGGCTTTGAGTCAGGAAAAGAATTTCAGGTTCCCTTGAAAGTTAGTTTATCCTGCTTATCTATAAACCTAATGGTTCTGGATGTCCTTAATTATTTTTTCAGTATTTTGGCCCATCAAGGTGAGTTGCAGATGAGTTTCCCAGCTGCAAAGACAGAGCTCACTGGTGTAACAACATCCTTCATCTGTTACCTAGCATCTTTCCCTTTTCAAATAGCATTCCAGAAATCTGAACGTGACCCTTAGCTCCAGCAGAAAGTAATCTCTTTTTCTCTCTTACAGTCACGGGCACACAAGCGTTGCTAATTACCTTATGTTAGTTAATTCCAACAGCAGCGTTATTTTAAAAATCACAGGAAAAGAGAGAAATCAGAGAAAAGGAGCACACAACGTAAACACTAATACTTTGGAATATTTGCTTAAAATCATCTTGGGACAGTTAGAACCTAAATCATCCCATTAATTACTACACATTAGTGTCTATAATTCCTCTTAGCCATGTCTTTTAAAATCCACACTTCGTCCGTTAACTCTGGATGACTCTCAATGCTGTTCAATTCAGAAATTATGGATTTTTAATATTCAAACGTGAGTTATCTAGAGGCTTATTTGATCTAATTATGGTTCCACCTTCCAAAGTGAATGTATCATCAGAGGTAGAGCACTGTCCAAGATCAGCCAAAATGTCTGTGCATGAGCCTGAATTCTCCTTTTCATGTGCATGTGTTTTAGCCCAGAGCAATGTACATGACTTTGATATCTTCAATATTTTCAAGCTGGAAGATCTGTGCAAGATTAATTACAAACTTAGGGGCCTAATGTAGCTCAGCCCTTCATTATCATTAATGAAGCTTTTTCGTCTGTACCAAGAAGAGAGCTCTAATTGGGTTTATTTCTTAGAGTAGAAATACAAGTATCCCTCAGAAGTTTACTTTGCCAACCTATTTTGTCAAGTAAACCTGCTAATTCATGCAAACTGGAGGATCCACTGAGAATAAGTAAATTTCATGACATTAGCTGGTTGGGGGAAGCCCCAATGAAAATCCACTACATCACAACATACATTTTGTTCATTAATCTGTAAGCAGAACCTGGCCTTAATTATTCATGATAATAGCCCTTAATATACTAGTTCGCTGCAGTGTATTTGGTATCAGTAATGGAGGTCTCTATCCTTTAAGAACTTATTACAACTCTCTGCTATTAAATCTTCACTGAGAGGTGGGGTAAGAGCCTGACCAGGGGTAAGAGCCATGGGAATGTCATGTTCGAAGCATAATAATCAGGCTTTGCTGTTCTGAAGAGACTTTCTTCCTAAGGATCTCAAAGTGCTTTATGAGCCTTCATTAGTGCCAGGAATACCCCGAAGGCACCAGGGTTTTACTATCTTTGTTTTTTATAGGTGAAGAAACAAGACACAGGCTGGTGAAGTGACTTGCCCAAGGTCACAAAACAAATCAGCAGGACATCTTGGAGGGCACAGGCAGGTTTAGGCAGTGACTGTTTTTCTTCAGCCTTGCAAGAAACCAGTTGTGTGTCTTCTGAGCTAGAGGGTCATGGCCATGACTTTAAATGTTTGGGTGGCCCCCATCCACTCCGGCACATACAAGGCACATAAGAGGACCTCAGTGCCTGCTAAAGGGAGGAATGAATGATAGTCTTACCAGTGCTTTCAATTCAAAAACTCCTTATTAGCTACTCAAACTCTTTTATATACAATTTCTCTCCCACTTTGTACAGCATGTGGAAGAGTCCTGTGAAGTATGCTAAATATGCCGCTATCTCTTTTACAGTTGTACTATGAAGAATTAAGTGTTTGTGGGTTTTTGTTCTTAGGAAGAGAGATTTCCATCTCCCATATTACAGGATTTTAATAAAGGTCCTTTGCTCAAGTTAGCTTCTGCTGTTATATTAGAGAGTTCTAGATAATTAAGTGGTAGGTTCTCCTCATAAATCCAGCTATTTTTTTCTAAACCCTCAAGCTTCAAGAAAACCAAGAGAGAGCTTTTAAAAAATTATTTTTTATTGCAAGTGACATCTATAATATGGGTCCCACTTTGAGGTTGGTGGGGGAGATCTTTTTTGTTTGTTTTGCTTTAAATGTGTGTATTTGATCCCAGCTCAGATTTACATTTAAAACATTTTAAAAGTGTATGCACTCCCAATTGTGTGGAATGTCAGGAAACGAGTTCATTCAGCGAGGAATGAGCTTTCAGCTCTGTCCTTTGTGACAGATTCCAGAGCGTCTCTACCTTAAGGCAGGCGGGTCACCAGGCCGCTTCTGTGACCCCCCCTAACCTGTACCAGGCTGCCGGCAAGCACTCCTGTCAGCTCTGTTTACTCTGGCAAGACTGATGGCATCCAGGTGGATTTCCCAACCCCCGCGCCTCCTCACTCTCCGCCCCCACTTCCCCCGCTCAGGCCCACGAAGATGGTTGCATTTGCCAGTTGAATAGCTAGGCAGTGAGTTGCTGTGCAAAACTACAGTCTGTGAAAGCGGCTTTTCTCCTGAGTTAAACCAGGGCCTCCACCTGATTCTTCCGCCCTCCCCACCACCAGCCCCAGCCCCGAACTCTGTCCTCTGGGTTTTAGGAAAATGTGCCTTTTGCTTGTTACTGCCCCTGCCTCTCCCTGGATAAAGTCACTTGCCTGGGAGGGCTGCACTGTTAGGTAGATAATCCTGTTAAGCATCTGGAGGGCCTGGTCAGGGGATGTTCAGCTCAAGAATGTCAGGAGTAGATGGAATGGTGCTGGAGGTGGGCTCCTGGCTCAGGGCTGAGGGTAAACAGGCTGCTTCCCTGCTGGACAACAGCCTCCAGTCTGCCAGCTCCCACTGGCTGGTGATAAGCTGCTGACCCTAAGGACTAACTGCTGTGATGGCTATTACGTACCAACAAGTGTTGTTTGGGCCCCTTGGATGTGGCGCTAAACACTAGGGACTTACTATGAGTAAGACTCCATTCCCAGGCACTATGTGCAGAGGTGGGGGAGAGGAGGGGTGAAGTTAAAGGACAAGAAAGCAAACGCTAAATAACATGTTACAGAATCCAGAAAGAGAATGATCCCTGGGGAGTGGAAGGATTCGAGATGGTGCTTGAAGGAACCAAAGGCACCAGGACATGGAGGAGAAAAGGGAGGGTGTTCCTGACAGGAGAAATGTCCTAAGCAAAGGTGCTCAGGCAGGAACTAAGAAGCTGCATTCGGGGAACAATAACAGAGGAACATGGCTGGTGCCAGAGTTCACACTGGAAAGTAATGGAAAAGCAAGGCTGCAGAGCCAGGGTGAGGCTGCGTGAAGAGGGCCTTGAGTGCCAGGCAGAGGGGTTATTCAGCAGGCAAAAAGGAAAAAGTTCTGGAAGGATTACCCAGGAAGGTCGGAGGTGACATGATCCAGGTGGTGTTCTAGAAAAATTAATCTGGCATCAGTGTGCAGGTGGAAAGAGACTGAAAGCAGGAAGCCGGTTGACTGTAGTAACCCACACACCATTTGATAAGGGCTGGGAGGTGGCTGCTTAACCTATTCACAGTCTAGAGCCTTCTTCAACCCCCACCCTCCACACCCTTCCATGGTTAACTTCATTCATCCCTTAGGTTTTGGCTTAAAGGCCACTTCCTCCAGGGAGACCTCCCTGACCAACTTCCCATTAGGCAGAGTACCCCTGCTATATGTTCCCATAGAAGCCCACTTGCTTTGTCATAATTACCTCACTGTGTTGTGTGTGTGTGTGTGTGTGTGTTAGAAAAAAATATATATAACATAAAATTTGCCATCTTAACCATTTCTAAGTATACAGTACAGTAGTGTTAAGTATGTTCACATTTCCATGCAACTATCACCACCATTCATCTCCAGAACTCTTTTATCTTGCAAAACTGGAACTCTGTACCCATGAAACAACTCCCCATTTCCTTCTCTCCTATCCCCTGGCAACCACCATCCTACTTTCTGTCTCTATGAATTGATCCCTCTTAGGTACCTCATATAACAAGTGGAATCATACAGTATTTGTCTTTTTGTGACTGGCTATTTCACTTAGCATAACGTCCTCAAGGTTCATGCATGTGGTAGCATATGACAGAATTTCCATCCTTTTTAAGGTGAAATATATTCCATGGTATACATATCATATTTTGTTTATCTATTCATCTGTTGATGTACATCTGCAGACTTTTTAAAAAATACAATGAACTCTGAATAGAACAGAATAAAAATAGCAGAGTGTACTCTTGTCACAGGGGTAGGTATTGAGAGAGAGAGTCGCTTACCAGAACTCCAATATAATGAGATGAGCAATACAGGAAATAAAATTTATATCATGTGCCCAGAATTTAGTAATATGAAACAAATCCCTTCTCAATCTTATGCATAGTACAAGTGTTAAGGTGGGTGTTGCTGACTTTACGTACTGACTCTTCTCACCTTAAACCACCACAGTGAGTGAATGAGGAATGATAAAGTGCTAGTTCTCCAGGCCACATTTCCCCAGGCATTCTTCACTCTGTGGCAGTATCTGTCTCAGAATACACACAGGCTGGCTGAGTAGGACCAGTCCTCTTGGCTGCATGATCCTAGAGGCTCTCATACAACCAGACTGTAATCCTCTGTTCACTGGCCACCGGAGTCTGGATTTAGCTCCTAGTATGAGCCTTAGAACCCTTTCCCTCCCAATGCCCTTCAGTTCTTTGCTCCCAGAAACTCATGTTAAACCCTAGACAGCAGTCCTTCCTTTAGAGCAGGTCAATAGGGGTTTAAGGCAGCTGTCTGAAAAGTTTATACCTTGTAGCTACAGGTACACAAGTGTTGGGGGAGGACACACATCGCACACACACACACTCACCCTGGAGCCGAGGAAGCAGAAAAGAGAGGCTGCAAGTATTCCTTGGTGACTGGGGGATAGAAAGAAGACGATATGGGTAACCAACACCTCAAATCCTTTCCCCAGTCATTGGCAGGGACGCCACCCCCTGCCCTCCATGTTATCACTTTGTTCTGGCCATTACACAGACGTTTGGTGGACATAGCATGATGTAAGTCTGCACCACAGTGCATAGCCTCTGTGGGGAGGGCCTCTGCTGACCTATGTCTAGTGCATTTGATTGCCCCCAGGCCCCGGGACTGCACTGGGCCAGGAGCAAAGTCATCAATAAACATCTCTGCCTGAGAGAACCAACCAAATCTGTATAAACAAGAACTGTGAGCTGGAAATAACTTACACAGGTAGTTGTTTAATATAACGGCCATGTCCCTTGACAGATATCCACAGTTCAAAGAGTCATAAGGCATTCAAGTTTAGGTAGAAGCTGTGGTTGGGAGAATAATGTGTAATATGATTATGCTAATTTTCAATACAGGTAATAAAATAGAAATTCAAAATTAAAGAATCATACCTAACGCTTGCTTGCTGTAAGTGAACTATAAAATTGTTCTTGGAAATCAGAACACCTATTGAAATGTAGAGACACTGAAGACATGAAACTGATACTGAACTTCTAATATAAATTATACATTTGGAAGCAGGACTTAGTCAAAATTGAGTTAAGTTTACACTTTAAGCCCCTCTCCAACTCTAACCACATGACAATGATAGATAAAATGTAAAAAGAGAATACTAAAAATGTATAATCATGCTCAAAAAGAAAATAAGCACTTCCATGGACTATATATTTATCAGAAATACAAGCTTACAAGTAGTAAGCACTGGTACTTTTGATGGGTTCACAAGTACCCCATAAGAGATGGGGAACCAAAGCCAGGATCACTGCAGAACCACACAGATCCAAACACTGAGCAATGACATGGCTTTTCTCAGGTCCTGGTTGCTAGGTGGAGCTTCTCTCACCTCCATAAGTATGTGGCTTTTTTAAGAGGTAATAGTCTTAGTCTATTTTTTTTTTCACGCTTCTTTAATGGGTAAGGGAGTCCCACCTTAATCTCAGTTTTATACAGTGATACTGTATCTGGTCCCCACTCTTTTTAAATGAACAGTGAGTAGATGAATTCAATCCAGATGAAATGACAATAAAAGAGCTATCTGAAAATGATTTTAAGATGACTGTTTCAGGGTCTTCAAAGAGCTAAATGAATGAGTAACATCCATAAAAGAATAAAATAAAAGAACAAAAAGTGGGACTTCCCTGGTGGCACAGTGGTTAAGAATCCGCCTGCCAATGCAGGAGACATGGGTTCGAGCCCTGGTCTAGGAAGATCCCACATGCCGTGGAGCAACTAAGCCTGTGCTCCACGAATACTGAAGCCCGTGCACCTAGAGCCCGTGCTCCGCAACAAGAGAAGCCATCACAATGAGAAGCCCGTGCACCGCAATGAAGAGTAGCCCCCGCTCACTGCAGCTAGAGAAAGCCTGCACAGCAACGAAGACCCAACACAGCCAAAAATAAATAAATAAAATAAATTAAAAAAAAAAAAAAAGAACAAAAAGTTATGAAACAAAATAGGCAGAAATGAAACACGAAGAGGGGAATATGATAAAGAACTTACAATAAATCTTAGAATTGAAAAATATATTTATTAATGTAAAATATATTCTTCTATATTGAACACAAAAAGAAAAGTAGAATGTTGAGAGATAATACCAGGAAATTTATCCAAATTGAGCATAGAAAGATGAAGATAAATAACAAAGAGCAGTTCAGAAACCCAGGATAGAGAGGTTCCAGCATATGTTTAACAGGAGTCTGGAGTAAGAGAATAGAAAAAATGAGGAGAGCAATAGTTGAAGAAATGCTGGCTGAGAATTTTTCCTTATATTGAAATGCACACCAAATATTGAGCAGGATAACTTAAAATAAATCATTCTTAGGCACATCTTTATGAAACTGAAAAAAATCAGGGATAAAAAGAAAAAAATTATAGCTGTGTAAGAGGCAAGACAGATTTCCTGCAACAGAATGACGTTAGATCAACAGTGAACCACTCATCAACAATATCAGAAGCCAGAAGACTTCTAATGGAATAAACAACCATCCGTTCAGAATTCTTCGCACAGCTAAGCTACCATTTATGAGTCAGAGCAAAATAAAGGCTTTTTCAGATTTACAAAGTCTCAGGGCATGCGCCATTCACAATCCTCACTGGAAAGACTACCAAAGGACTTACTTAAGCAAGAAGAAAAGTGAACCCAAAGGGATGCAAGGCAGTATGAACAAAGAAACAGAGCCCAAAATAGGGAAAAATGTATTGGTAGATTAACTGTTGACTGTAAGTTTGGGCCAGAAGTTACCTGAAGATGCATAAGATAAAGAGGAAATGTTGAAACATGAGCCAAAACAAAGAAATAATTCACCAGCATTAATAAGAAAGAAATTGGTCTGCCCTAGATTCTCTTTGTTCAGCCATTCAGCAGAGGAGGAATGAGTAACCTGCATCTATTGATTGCCTTATACTACAGTCTTATTCCAAGAAAGATTTAGGTTAGCTAACCTTCAGCTATTCCTGGTCTATCCTTCATTTTCAGATCCAGGAACTTCCTAAGGGAGTCATTGGCAGCCTTTTGATTGAACCTTTGGCACTAGTCCCAGGGAGGGCTCTCCATGTTAAAATGAATCATGGGATGTGGGTTTTTTAAGCAATCCAGTCCCTCAAGTCCTCCAAACATAGTAAAGACTTTTAGAAAAACTCAAACTCAAAGGAAAAAGAAACATGGGACCTATGAAAAAATTCTGCAGCACTAAAGAATACGTAAGACCCCAAGGGATACTCTTCCTCCTCAAGTAGGTAAACTTGAAGATAAAGCTGTTTTATATTTCCAATGATGTAAAAGAATTCATTATATCAATCAATGAACAGGTCAGCATAAAAAGAATGCAACAAAATTATACCCATAACAGCTGAAATTCGGTCTTCATTAAAAGTAATAAAAGCAGAATGAAAACTAGAGAGAATCTATTCATTCAAATAGATGATAATGTCAAGAATGATACACCAAATACAGAATAAATCAATATAAAATATTTTAAATGAAACAAAAAATAAGACAAGAGATATTAAAAACAGAACACAGATCTGATAGCCAAACTATGAAAAAAACGTTCCTGATAAAGAATGAACAGCTGGTTAAGAATTGATTATCAAAGCTCAATTTGGATATATCAAAGCAGAATTTCGAGGGAAAAAACCTGACATTGGAAATCAAGAGGACTCACTGGATTATCCCAGATAAGATCAATAAAAAGGAAACAATATTAACACACATCCTCATGTATTCTTAAACCTCAAAGGAAAGAAAACACCTATTATCTGATAATCAGTAATCAGGTCTTTGTGAAATCTCCTACCCTGCAATGTGAGCTGGACCTAGGGACACTCTTCTAACAAAGTAGAGGAAGTAATGGGATGTCACTTCCACGATTAGGTTACAAGAAGATTCTGGCTTCCACCTTGCTCACCATTTCTTGTTCTCTCTTGCTTGCTCTGCCATGTTGCTGTAAGCAGCCCTATAGAAAGACCCATGTAGCGAGAAACTGATAACTCTGGCAAACAGCCAGCCAGGATCTGGCGCCTGCCAAAAGTCACATGAGTGAGCTTGGAAGTCGATCTTTTGAGGCCTGCCAACAGCCACATGGGTGAGTGAGAAGCAAATGCTCTCCCAGCTAAGCCTTGGGATGACTGCAGCCGCAGCCAACACCTTGACTGCAGTCTTATTAGAGACCCTGGGCCAGAGGTCCTAGCTAAGCCGTGTCCTATGTCCTACAAGACAATAAATGTCTGTTATTTTAAGCCACTAAATTTTAGGATAATTTGTTACACGGCAATATATAACTATCATACCTATTGTCTGATTATATTTTATTATTTTTTTAATTAATTTATTTATTTTTGCCTGCGTTGGGTCTTTGCTGCTGCCCGCGAACTTTCTCTAGTTGCGTCGAGCACGGGATACTCTTTGTTGCGGTACGCAGGCTTCTCATTGCGGTGGCTTCTCTTGTTGTGGAGCACGGGCTCTAGGCACGTGGGCTTCAGTGGTTGCAGCACACGGGCTCAGTAGTTGTGGCACACGGGCTTAGTTGCTCCATGGCATGTGGGATCTTCCCGGACCAGGGATCGAACCTGTGTCCCCTGTATTGGCAGGTGGATTCTTAACCACTGCGCCACCAGAGAAGCCCTGTATTGTCTGATTATATTTTAGATTTTAGAAGAATGGGAAGAGGAAGAGAAAGAAGAGGGAAGTGCAGGAGAGCATAATATTTCTTTTTTCCATCAAAGGGAGTCAAAAGATACCAGCTTTGATTAAGTACAGAACAAAAAATTTATAAAATGTTTCAAGAAAATTATTACTAGGATTAACAATATGGTGATTGGCTTCCAAATAGCCAAAAGTAAACAGAACATATTTTGTGTGTTGAAATAGCATGAAAATAGCAAAGAAACACTGAGAAAGCGTGAAATGAAATCTCTTAAGTCAGAGCAAGTATAGCAATTAGACCAGGTACCATTTTAGAGGACAAGGAATCTCAGACTGGTTTAAAAAAGAGAATCTAACAATATTTACTTACTTGGTAAACAAATATATCTATTGGGCCTCTACTGGGATACCTAATGAACAAGCCTGATTCAATCTGACATTAAATACAAACAAGCAATTATAACACAGGATAGTAAATCCAACAATGAAGGAAGTATAGGACACAAGAAAAGTTGATTGATGTAACCTTTTCTACCTTAGTATTTTTAACCCCTTTTATTTTAGACAATCCACATATCAGCACCACTCTCCAAGCAGCCTTTCAAGATTCCCAAGCCCTAACCCTAAAGCACACACAGACAAATAGAAATTACATTAGCTATAATCTCTGATCATAGTGTAGTAAAGTGATAAAGCGTAAAGTTTAAGACCAAAACATAAGGTATTAATAAACTGGAAAGCCTTACATAACATCTGGCTCAAAGAAAAAATACTAATAGTACAATAAGAGATGATCCAGAAAAAAATAATTATGGATATATTACATAACAAAATATAGCAAATGTGGTTAATGATATATTCAGAGTTGAATTTGTAGCATGAAATGTTTTTTTTTAAAGAATTCAGCATTCAACTTAAAGTTCTAGATATAGAACACTAAAGGAATCCTAAGAAAAATTAGATTAAGAAAATAATAAAGATAAAACAAGGTGACTTGTTGAAGGAACAAATAAAATAGACAATATAGTGACAAATCTGATTAAGAGAAAAAAGGAAACAAAATTAGAATTGAGAAAATTGACATAACAATAGCTATAATATTTTTAATTATTATATAATTGCACACAATTATGTTATTTAATTTAAAAATAGCAACTAGATGGATATTTCTCCCTGAAAATAAATAAAATAATTGAAAGCAGAAGAAACAGAAAACTTGAAAAGAGTAATAAAGGAAAATGAATAGAAAAAAAAAACTATTAAAAAAAACCTCTCTACCCCTACCAGCAGGTTTCAGGAATAAGGCAATACACAGGTGAATGCTGTCAAATCTTAGAGGAACATAATTTCCATGTTAAAAAAACTTTTCCATAGCACTGGGAAAAATGGGAAGCTACCAACTGATGTTACAAAACAAACACATCCATGGACTCCAAACTTCTTTGACTTACATACACACAATTACAGGCCAATTTCCCTTACAAATAGAGATATGAAAACCTAAAATGGAATGGAACTCCAAAGGACATTAACTCTACCATTCAGTCCCTCAACAGTCATTCACTGAACACCTATTACTGGGCAAAGATGATACACCAAGCATTATGCTAAACCCTGGGAAATACCAAATCAGTAAGATATGGTCCTTGTCATCAAGGAGCAAAGAGTCTACTTGTGTGTGTGTGGGGGGGGGATATAAAAACAATTAAAATGTGTTAAATGCAAAGGAAATCTATTCTCAGAGTACAGCATGGAATAGGGACATCTAGCCCAGCGTGGAAAAGGAAAACAGAGGGCTATCAGTAAAGACTTCTTGGAGGACAGTGAGCTTAAACCAAGCCTAAAGGAAGAGTAGGAATTAGCCAACAGGGAGGTGGGGGGAGCAGTGTTCCACCTCAGCCGGTGAGGTTATTCCAGGCAAAAGAGATAGGAGTGGAGGCATGGAGACAAGCTTGCTTAGAAAAAGCTACTATGCACCACAATGGTCTACAGGCCTAAGACGGTGCATATGGTTTTTCATACTGTATGTGTAGGGTCTAAACCAAAGGAGGCAGAGTGTGAAGTATAAACAACAGGAGGCTGAGGACAGAGACTGAGGAACATGAAAAATGCAGGTGGAGAAAAAGGAGCCCATGAAGGACATGGAAAATATCTGGTGAGAGAGGAATGAGGAGAACCAGGAGCATGAGATGCCATGGAACTCAGGGAAATCGTGGTCCACAGAGACGAATACAGCAGAGAGCGGTGTGGACAACTGAAGAATGCCCATCAGATGAGAAATCGAGGAAGCGAGCAGCCAGTGTAGCCTACTTTGAAAAGCTTGGACAAGAAGAAGAGAAAGAGTGGAGAAGGTGTGAGATCAAGGGAATGTTCCGGTTTTTTTTTTCTCAGGGTTGTTTCAGATATCTGCTGCTGCACACCAAACCACTCTAAAGGTTATGACTTAAAACAAGGATTTATTATTTCTCAGGATTCTATCAATCGGTGCAGTAGCTCTTCTGCGGGTCTCTCCTTCGGTCACTCTTGGGCTATATTCAACTGGTGGGTCATGTGTTTGGGCTAGTTGGGACACTAGACTTTTCGCTCCACATGGTCTCAGATCCTCTCTCCCAAACTGGTCAGTCACTCTACAGGGCCTCTTCCACGTGGCCATTCTCTCCAGCAAGACAGTCTGGACTTCCTTACAACATGGTGGCTGGGCTCCAAAAGGGAATACAGTAAGTCCCCTACATACAAGCCTTTAAGTTGTGAACTTTCAAAGATGGGAAGGTGCGTTCGCAGGTCCAATCTCATAAGTTAGTTCACGTGTCTGTCATACATTGTCACGTGCGTGCATCCTCTACAAGTGGTTGCGCATTTGTGTACTTTACTGTACAGTACTGTATAGAATGCAGTAGTACAGTATCTTTATTTCAAGCCCAGGATGTCTGGAAGCAAGTGTAAAAGCAGCGGTGATATAGATGGTACTGCTAAGAAGTTCCATCTGTTGTACTGTACTTTTCAAGGTACTGTACTGTAAGATTAAAAATGTTTTCATTATTTTTTGTTTGTTTTTTATGTATTATTTGTCTGAAAAGTATTGTAAACCTATTACAGTACAGTACTACATAGCCGATTGTGTTAGTTGGGTACCTAGGCTAACTTTGTTGGACTTATGAACAAATTGGGCTTACAAACGCGCTCTCAGAACAGAACTCGATCGTATGTAGGGGACTTATTGTAATCTAAGAGAGATAAGCTCAGCGTTGCCAAGCCTCTACTTGCATCACAGCTGCTAATGACCTTTTAGCCAAAGCAAATTACATGGTCAAGCCTAGAGTTCACATGGGAGGGGACTACAAGAGGGTGTGAATACTGGGAGACTTGGAAGGACAAATCTATCGATATAACAGTTCACTGTAATGGTGTTTCTTTTCCCCTTAAAATGGGAGTTTAAAATGTTTATAGGCTGGGCGCAAAAGAACTAACTGAAAGGGAGACATTGAAGATACAATAAAGAGAGATTATCACTAATAGAACCCCAGAGGGTGCACTTGGTGGGGGAAGGAAGAGGAACAGCATCCTCTGAGACTGGAGGAGGTGAGATTTAAAACAGGTGTTTAGGACTTCCCCGGCAGTCCAGTGGTTAGGATGCCACACTTCCACTGCAGGGAGCATGGGTTCCATCCCTGGTTGGAGAACTAAGATCTCGCACGCTGCACAGTGCAGCCAAAAAAAGAGAGAAAAAGAGAAGAAACAATTAAAAATAAAAAAATAAAATAAAACAGGTGTTTAAATATATTTTGGTTAAATCACTGAGGGGGAATAAAAGGGGAGTTGTCCACGGAAATGTGGCACTGGGGTAGAGACTTGGTATTTGTGGTAACACCAACCCCACCGTCATTTTGCTTCTCCATCAACGCTCAGTCTGCATGTTGAAGCTGAGGAGGCTGATTATAGTATTGATCCAGGGGGTTTTTCTTAAAGAGGAATTTTATTTTATTTTATTTTTGGCCACGCCGTGCGGCATGTGGGATCTTAGCTCCCTGACCAGGAATGGAACCCACGCACCCTGCAGTGGAAGCTCCGAGTCTTAACCACTGGACCACCAGAGAAGTCCCCTGACCCAGGTTTAGAATCTGGTTGTTGGATGCTGCAGAAGGATAGTGGTGCCATGGAATTATGGATTACTGGAGAGGGTAATTTGAATAATAGAAACGGGGTTTTTACTCCACAGGTAAGAGACAGAGGCCAGGAAGAGACTGATAGAGGAAACAGAAGAGTCAGGAAACTAGAGGTCTTTATAAGTTCAAAATACACTGAAGTGTGAACAAAGATGTGAGAAAGGGAAGAGAAGTTGAAGCCCAAGGAGGTCCAAGAATCGTAGGGCCAGATTACTGGGTAGGCAGACCACATGAACACTGAAATCCAGGAATTAATGAAGGTCCAGTTGGGGTGGAAAGTTCTAAGCCAATCCCCAGGGTCAGCAGTGAATGATGGGAAGTGACCAGGAGGTGACAGTTCTGCTGAGGGGCTGCTCACAAGGACAGAGACTGGGTCTGTTGTGTCCTCAGGCACCAGTACAGTGTCTGACACATAGAAGGCACTCAGTATCAATAATTATTGTGCAATAAACAAATGACTTTAATCTACCTTCTTCACTTAACAGCTGAGAAAACTGAGACTCCCAAAGCTACACAGCTAGTGTTCAGCTAGCCAATGCTTCCCACCTCCTTACAAAACCACACTAAATATGGATTTCCTTCTCAACCTTCCCAGAGGCAGCTCATGATTTTATTACTTTATTATCCCAAAACTAGTGAAGTGGCATTTGTCATCCCTTGGGTGCTGGGATGGAATATCCTAAAGTTGAATGACTAAAGGGAGTGGCTAAAAACCTTCCCTGAGGCCTAGAGGGACTCACTTATTAGAAATACATCACATGCATTTTCAAGGCACATTCAAGGAAGTTGGTCCTGTAACCATATCCTCGCCAGTTTGCCAACATTTCATTGTTCTCTCTTCTTCAGGTGCTGTGGTCCCATCTTCTTCGCTAAGATTCAGAAAATCAGGAAGTCACACACACGCACCATAGCTGTCCATCCACAGTCACCATAGATTTTTCCATAGACTCTACAGGCTTAAAGAAATTAATTAGCCTTCAGCTGAGTAGGTCTGGGCTGTTAAAGCCTTCCCAACTCTTATCTTTAAAGAAAAATGAAAACATCTCCCCCAAAGGCTATTGTCCACTATGGAATCCAACTGAAGAAGAAGGAGGGTGGTGATATGCTCCTCTTTCCCACTGGACCAAAATTTCAAAGCTTCAAATGTGTGGTAAATTTAACCAAAGATAAAGATTTGCAGGTGTTTTTTGCATAAAAGCAAGAAGGGCAGATGTATCTGAAACGTGTTTCTAACCGAATGGGACATCTGCAATCCATTAGGGGTGTCCTGAAGAGAGAAAGTGAGAGGGGAGGTTCAGGCAGAAAGCCTGCTCTGCAGAAACCCAAGCATGAGGACGTGTGTGGACCCTTCTGTCAGGATTTGAGGACGCCGAGGTTCTAAAACAGGTTACCTTTTCAGGGGTAAATTTACATCTCTACCCAGTAAACCAGTTCCTCTTTTTCCTTTCCTTCCATCACGTTATCTCTGAAATGTCAGTGCCTTCTCTTTACTCAAGTACACCTACATGTTTTAGTATTTAAGACTTGGCAGCCACCTCAGATAAAGAGAACATTCCCCTCTTGGAGCGTGCAGACCTTCCTTTCCCAGCACTCACGAGAGCAATCGGTGTCCTGACTCGGCTTCTTACACTCCCACAGAACAAAGCAAAATTGTCACCACGGCATTACTTGCAGGTTACTCACTGGCTGTTATGTGCTCTGTTTCAGACTCCCAAGAAAACCACTAACTTTTATTAGAAGGTGTGTAACAAAGGCTGTTGCAAAATACCCACGGCTGTGAAAATGATTCTGAGGTGTGTGAATCCCAGAATGGACGTTATGAAGGTCACTAGATTTTAATATATAGGATCTATGCCCAGGGCTTGCTTTTGGTCTCCCTTTGAAGTCTTAGATTGAGCTTCAGTGACTGGGTCCAAATTGAGCATAACATGTTAACTGGCATGCTCATTACATGAGTTCCTTCATAAGCACACAGGTCTATTTTCCTGTATAATGTCTCTTACTTACTGACTCACCTTTTGATAAACCATTAGTACCTGGGCATTTTGTTAATTACTAAACTCCTGGTAACAGACAAAACTGGCCTGTTAAAACTTGTGTTGTAACTTGAGGATTTAAAGCCACCTCTGGGAAACGTCGGTATCAAAACTGATTTGGTGTCAGACACAAGGTGTTAGAAGCCACAGTTTGACAAAGTGGATTCCCAAGTACAGTTGGCAATTACATTTTTAGAAGACTTCAATTATGCCATTTACAAGAAGGTACTTTTAAGAAGCTACAAGTCAGGAATGTGTTTTTAAATCTCTTCATATATACATTTATAGGTAAGCCCATATTTAAGAAGCATCGACTGCATACAGAAGAGCACTGTTCTAGAACGGTAAAAGTCAACAGTCCCTACCCTCTGAATCTCAAAAGCCAAGAAGAAAAGTCTCTTCAAAAATTAAAGTATGTGGGGACTTCCCTGGTGGTCCAGTGGCTAAGACTCTGTGCTCCCAATGCAGGGGGCCGGGGTTCAATCCCTGGTCAGGGAACTAGATCCCACATGCATGTCACAACTAACAGTTCCCATGCCTCAACTAAAGATTCCTCATGCTGCCACAAAGATCCTGCGTGCCACAACTAAGACCTGGCACAGCCAAAATAAATAAATAAATAAATAAAATTTAAAATTAAAAAAATAAAGTATGTGGTCAGTGCATTTCTGGAAAATATTTTACTTAAGATCAAGGAGATAATCATGACTACAGCATCAATGTGCTTTAATTAGAAGGATCTCCTCACTTGCCCAGGGTCTGTGGATTGAGGGCCTGTGTTCGGAGATTCTCTCCTAATCGTCTATCACCAAGGTCATCTAAGAGTGAAAGAATGAACAAAGACTGTTATCAACATAGGGCACTTGGTATTTCATTTATCCTTTAACCCGGAATAATCTTCCAGTAAAACTGAATGTAATACCGCAGAGCAACTGGGTCCGTGTGCCACAACTACTGAGCCTGTGCTCTAGAGCCTGAGAGTCACAACTACTGAGCCCATGTGCCACAACTACTGAAGCCCACACGCCTAGAGCCTGTGCTCCGCAACAAGAGAAGCCACTGCAATGAGAAGCCCTCGCACCGCCACAAAAAGTAGCCCCCGTTCGCCACAACTAGAGAAAGTCTGCGCACAGCAACAAAGACGCAACACAGCCAAAAATAAATAAATTAAATAAATAAATAAATTTATAAAAAAAGTCTATATCAGCTGAGAAGCTTTCCATTGAAAATAAGGGGGAAAAAATCTCAAATTGACTTAAATTATAAAAGTGATTTAATTGTTCACAAATCTAAAAAGGCTGAAGGCTTCACGCATGGTTTGATCAAAGCTTCAGCTGAATTTCCCTACAATTCTCTCAACTCTACTCAAGTTGCAGGTAACATCGGGGATTACATGTCTCCTTCTTCATGCCTATGGGGAAAGAAGAACTTGGCTTCCCATGACCATCAAACAAAAGTTCTGAGCTTTGAGCTCATTGGACTACCCTGGAACCAATCCCTGGGACCAGGAAAAACCCTGTGATTGGGTTACCTGAACCAATTACCTGTGGGATTGGGGTTGGGTACCCACCCAGAAGAAATGGCTGCGACATGCTTTAGAAGGAATGAAATGGAGGTTGAGGAGGCAATCATAGCATAGTATCTGCTGCAATCCTTTTTCATGCCTAGACTCTGGATTACTAATTAATTTTTATTCAGTATCAGAAATGAGGGCTGTAAAGAGGCATCTATTTCCTCTAAGTTTGATAAATCAAATTTAAAGATGGTTTTACTTTTTCAAAATCATAAAATGCATAACTCTAAGTTTGTTTTTTCATAGCTCTCTTTTCCCTTAAGAATACACTGAAACTCCCAAAGAAATATTTTAAAAGTTTGCTATCAGTTAGTAATTGAGAATGATTTAAAGTCCATCCTACAGTCCATCTTCCCTAACCCTTTCTTCCCAATTTCCAAAAGCAATATGACCTAGCTTGGAATTCTCAGTTATAGTAACCCAAATATTCTCTCCTTCAACTTGAATAATAGGTTGTTAAATTTGCAGAAGATGCCATGTTCCAAGGTATAATGAACCTTAAAAGTTTTCTTCTGACACATGTTCACCCGCCTCCCAAAACTGTCCTGTCCTGATAAAATCCACTCCAAATTCATCGACTCAATATGCAAAGTGCCAGTCTAAGGGATTTTCAACAACTAAGTATTTCTTCTACACTTTACATAGAAATAGAGCTCCTTGAGTTCAGAGTTGCAATTGTAGTACTAAATAAAGTGTCCAGGGAGGAGTCCACCTGTGATATTTTCTTTCCACTGCCTTGGTGAAGAGAGGATGAGCTGTTTGGAAGGCAGGCCACAGCCTTCTTGTGACCGTCATTGATTGTTTAACGGCCATGGAGGACAGATTAAATGAGAAGCTAACTTCACGCATCCCAGACATATCAAAACAATGGTAGCCAAACTTGCAATGTTTTCTCCAAGCATTACACTTGAAAGAACCATCATAAGCCTTCAATCTGTCCGTGTCAGAAATGAATATTCTTTCCTGATTGCAGAGGATGCCACGGATGCTCACAAACTGCATCACTGTCAGACACACTCAGGGAAGCAGTTTAGAATCGGGCCTGGGTTTGTTTGCAGGTTGGAATTTACAACAGTATTTATCACTCTTCCTTACTGACATCCCCTCCTTGAGATCTGGCAGTCTTGGCTACCAAAACCCCAAATGCAAGACACAGTGCATTCCCCTTGGTGTAGCAGGACCTTCAGGGCATTTTGGTCCCCTCAATCCCTGACCTTGTGTGAGAGGTGGAGAAACAGGAACAGTTTTCTGCCACCAAAACCCTGTGCCACCTCTGGAATGGCCTCATCTCCTTCCTCTCAATAGGGAGCAGCCCAGGGGCTAGAGGGAAGAAGTTGCGACACCTGGGCCAGGCCTGTGGCAGGCCAGCCTGCCCCCCAGCAGGCAGCTGGGGAGGGGGGGCGTGCAGTTTGGCCTCAACGCGGCTTAGTCAGGCTCCAATGCTGAGCTGAGCCACAGATGTGCCCAGACCTGCCAGGTGTCTGTGTCTGGGCTGGGAGGGGACGGAACAAATGTGACTCTTGTCTTCCAGTGTTTCCCAGCACCGTCCTCAGAGGAATGTGGAAGACTCAAGTGAGGCCACCTCAGAAGACTTTCGACAGAGCCACAGCTCTCTGCCCACACTGCCATGTCAAAAGCCTTTCCCTGTCCTGCCCCTTTGGCCCTCAACACAGCCTCCTGCCAACTGCCCCAGGGCTAGCTCCTCCTCCGGGCCACTGGTAAGCTCAGGAGGGAGACAGCTACCCACCTGCCCTGCTCTAATACGCTGTTCCCATCAGTGGTGCCCAAACCTCCATAGGTAAAGGTGGGGGTTTTTTTCCCCTTTTTAACACGATGATCCCATGATTAAAAATACCCTTTTTTAATCAAAAAAAATTTTTTTTCAAGTTCATTTGTCCCCACTGAGGAAAAATTTTCTTGTGAGAATTAGTTTCCCAATGAGAGGCTATTCTGAATTTCACAGAACTATTAACAACTAGACAGAGACTTATCAGGGTATAAATATTACAGATGTTTACCAGCCCATTAGTGGGCTCTGAATCCAACACACAAAGGTTGTTACTCGTCTCTGTGTGGCTTCTGAGAATTCCATTTAAAGGTTAGGCGGGCTGTGAGCCATTCACCACCAGGAGTCATATTCACTCTACAAATGTTTACTGCACACCTACTATATACTACAAGCCCAGGCCTCAAGAAGACATCCCTGTATACAGCAGAGGGTGCAAATGAACAGCACATAGGCCAGATTCAGCCCAAAAACATATTTTGTTTGACTCACACCATATTTATCAAAAATTTGAATTAGTTGCCAACTTTTAAATATCAGAATATTTCCAACTTCTCTTGAAAACTCAGGAAATCTGGCAAAAGTGAGACCACATTCCCAGCTGATGACAAGCAGAACAACAACTGATCACCTCACACATGCACTGGCTCTCAGTTCACACAGCCCCCACCTGGCCTGCTTCCCCTGACTCAACCTGCCCCACCCCTCAGTATACACCAGTGGTTCTCAGGATGGGCAATCTCAGCACACCCACCTCAGGAAAGGCCTCACTCAGGGAGACAGCAACCCAACCAAGTCTCTCATTTAAGAAGAGCTGCTTCATGCCTCCATAAGAACAGGTCACAGGGATTTTCTTATTTTGTGCCTTCTCGACTTTTACCCTTTTTAATAAAGGTTTTTTTAATTCCTGGTATCAGTGAAGACATTGTTTTTCGTGCTTGCCACAACAAAAAATTGGACACAAAAGAAAAATGGCAAGGTGGAAGCACAGAAGCACATAGAAGCAAAAAGGCAGGACTGTGAGAACAGGGTAGGCCCTCAGGATGCCCCACTTGCCAGATGAAGAAGCTGAGGCCTAGAGACAGGAAAGTCATGCCCAGGTCCCATTACTGACCAGTAGGAGAACAGAAGCATGATCTGGATGATCTTTACCCAGCCGGTGCCACATTCTTTTCTATATTCAAGGATGGTTTCTCCGTCCCAGGTTCTGCTTACATGTTTCCAAGGAGTGGCAGAGAAGCCCATCAAATCTGGGAATAAATATGAGGACTGATTTCAGGAGTCACATTTATCAGGTATATGATTCTAAATGAACCTACAGAAGATTAATTAGCAATTTTCATCTAGTCCTCCTGATTCCATATATGGGGGTCCAAACTGTCATATTTGAAGAAATGTGTATGTGGATCCCAATGGTGCGTCTTGGGAGAGGTGGCCTATTTTCACGTTTTCAAATCGTGTATTGCCAAAAATCCTCCTTGTCTGTAACCAAAAACAGAGTTAAACAGGTTGATCCTGATATTTGTTGCTAGTGAAAAGTTTTACTAAAATATAATTCAGTTGCCACAAACACTGACAAAGATACTGACAAAAACCATCAATCAGACAGATTAAAGGTATTTAATTGGGCCATTGTCTGGGTCTTAGACATTTCAGTGTATTTATAATAAGTATATATGGCCATTCAATAATACTGCAACCAAGGACTCCTCTGGTAACAAATTTAAATTAATTACAAAATCAGTTTTATGTGCAGGAGAAAGGAAGGAGAACAGCGTTTGCAGAACAGAAACTATCTTATTTAGCTCTACCAATCTAGCCAGAAACAGGGCTTCATACCTACTTTTAAAGATGAGGACAGTATGAGGCCTAGAAAGCTGACTTTCTCAGTTTCCAATTGCATGAACCAGCTACACCCAAGCCATTCTAACTTCAAAACCTGAGCTTTGGGCTTCCCTGGTGGCGCAGTGGTTGAGAGTCTGCCTGCCAATGCAGGGGACACGGGTTCGAGCCCTGGTCTGGGAAGGTCCCACATGCCGTGGAGCAACTAGGCCCGTGAGCCACAATTACTGAGCCTGCGCGTCCGGAGCCTGCGCTCCGCAACAAGAGAGGCCGCGATAATGAGAGGCCCGCGCACCGCGATGAAGAGTGGCCCCCGCTTGCCGCAACTAGAGAAAGCCCTCGCACAAAAATGAAGACCCAACACAGCCAAAAATAAATAAATAAATAAATAAATAAAATTTAAAAAAAACAAAAAAACCTGAGCTTTGTCTGCTGCAGCAACTCATAACACAGAAGCCACTAAGATGAGTAATGACCAAAGAAGTTAAGACAAGGACACATCACAACCAGGCTAGAGAATGTAATAAGCACAATAAGAGAGGCAGATACAAGTGCTTGGGGGTCAGAAGAGGACAAAAGCACACAGAGTGGAGGGTTGGTGGATCAGGGAGGGCTTCTGAGAAGCGGTGACATTTGAGAAAGGTCTTGAAGGATGCACTGTGTTACAACAAGCAGAGAAGAGCAGCAAGAAGAAAGGTCGAAATGCTGGGAGTGGGAAGGAGGAGGACACAAACGGAAGGTAAGCAGTTTAGGTTTGGAATTCACAAAGCAAAGCTTCATAATAAAGTCAGCCATGTGAGAAAATGAATCTTGCCAACACCTGTAAGGCAGGGAGGGCAGAGGCCATCACATGAGGCCAGGCAACCTCATACCTGCAAGGAAGGGCACCACACTGCAGACCCAGGACATGGCCAGAACACCAGCTATGTGTGTCCAGCCTGCGGGGCACAGGCAGCAGGGGCTCTCTGGACCCCATGAAGCCCAGATACTTTCTTCCACACGCACCATGGTCGCTCCTTTCCCTCCTCTTCCATTCAGAGGCCTGCGCCATTCAGAGCCAGGACCAGTACCCTCCGTCTGAATGAGTGCAACTCGCTTCTTTTCCCCTTTCATCTCACATCTTTTTCCACAATGTGCAAGGGTTTTGTTTCCCTCCAAGGACCTCCACTAGCAGCAAGGTTGGTGGGATAACTTGGGGGACAAGGAAGTAGGATTCCCCCAAATCCAGCCTTCAGAGAATCCTTTTAGGGACCTGAAAAGGGAGAGAAGGCCTGACTCTCCTCAGGTTCTGTGTCTGCCCCAGGGCGGGGCAGAAGAAAAGCTGGGTCCTGCTTCAGCAGCTGTGGGCCATCTCTGTCAGCTCCTAGGGGTGAAGCATCCCCTGTCCCCAGGACAGGAAACCGGTTCTCCCGGCAGGCCCCCTCCCCATCTGCTCATGGCGGCCAAGCTCCTGTTTGGTTTTCCAGGACATTTAATTTCATTTCGTCCTTACTACCCAATAAGAGAGGTGAAAACTTAATCCCATTTTACCACAGAAGCAATTGAGGCTCAGGGAGCAAAGACTTGTCCCAGGAAAGTGGTAAAGCTGAGACTATAACTCCTTAGACCACAGAAGGGAAGCGGGGATGCCTGTTGGAGTTCGTAATAAAACTTCCTGGCGCCCCCCTTTCTCCACATCCTGGGACACGTCCCCACACTTCCTCTGGAAATAAAGTTTCTGGTGACGAGGGTGGCACAGCCTCTTCTTGGCCGCGGTGGGACCCGAGGGCGCCCCGGAGCAGGCAGGGCGGCAGAATCATCCCCCGACATGGGAGCCAGAGAACTTCAGAGCATTTCGCCCTCCCCCGGGACAGGCAAACACCGACACGTCTGTGTCTTTACCGACAAGTGCCTTCAAGCCCGGCGGGGGCAGACACCTCCTCGCCGGCCGCCGGCTAGGTCTCCGCTGTCTGCGGGGGCCACGGCCTCGCATCAGCTGCATCGATTTAGCGCGTTAGTGGGCCGCGGGAGCAGGAGGCGGCTTCCCGGGCGGCGCAGCAGCGCCCGAGCCTCGGGCGACTCAGCAGCCCGGGAGGAGGGGGAGGGGAGAGGAGGAGGGGCGCCCCCCCGGGGCGCAGGGGGCGGGCGTGCGGGCACACGCGGTGCGCGGCGCTCCGGAGGGCGGGGGCGGCCACCGCGCCGGGCGGCCTGGGCGCACGGGGGGCCGCCCACTTCGCCGCGGCGGGCCCCGACGGCCGGGGGTTGGATGTGGCGGCGCCCGCCGAGCCGAGGCGGACGCGGGGCGGCCCGAGCCGGGGACACGCGCCGGTAGCCCCGGCACTGCAGCGGCCGCAGGATGGCCGAGGTAAGCGTGGCGCCCTCCCCAGGCGCGGGGCCCCCTCAGCGCGCAGGGCGGGGCGGCCGGGGACGCCGCTCGGACCCCGGGCAGGTCGGTACTCGGGGGTGCGCTAGGGGCCATCTCCCCGAGGGCCACCTGCGCGGCGGCGGCGCGGTCTTCCCTGAGGCAGGGCGTGAGGGAGCGTCTCTGCGGCGGGGAGGGCCCGTGGGGGCGCTCGGACCCGTCGCCGCCCGACGTCCCGGAACAGCCCGACGCGCTCTGGGTGAGCGACCCGGGTTGGCGGGCGGGGGCGGGTCCCCGGCGTCCCCGGGGCAGCCCCGGCGCGTCGAAAGTGCGGGGTCGGAAGAGACTGGGCGGCCGCCTTCAGCACTTCTTCCCGCCCCCTCAGCACCTCGGCTTTCGGTCCAAGGACATTGGGACTGTTTCAACCGCTTTTACCTCAGAATTAATTAAACAGCTGATTTTTAAAGTGGCCTTTTTTTTTTTTTTTTTTTTACCTGGATTTTGTTTCCGGAGAATTAAGCGTGCGGTAGCCTTCGGTCACTCGGAGAACTGCGGAGCCGGGCAAGGGACAGTGACGGGGCCTCCTGTCCGGGGCGGGGGGGGGAGGGGTTGTCTACAAATCTTTTGTACAAAACTGCAAATGAAGACGCAGACAGGTCGGGTCAGGAAGCTTCCGGGACAGGATAGATTCGAGGGTGCAAGGTTAGGTTTTTATAAAGGTTACAGCTGACCTGCCGG
This sequence comes from Eubalaena glacialis, assembly GCF_028564815.1. Lineage (NCBI taxonomy): Eukaryota > Metazoa > Chordata > Mammalia > Artiodactyla > Balaenidae > Eubalaena > Eubalaena glacialis. Next base: position 36,437,524 of record NC_083717.1, read on the forward strand.
GGGCGCGGAACAGTTCAGCGCGAGGTGTTTCCCCCCTGGTTCAGGCAGCCCCGGGAATCGGGGTCAGGCTCGAGGGTTTCCACGTCCAAGCCAGACACAGTGGGCTCTGGCTACTTGGGGACGGGCAGCCTGCAGGTGACAGGGGTGGACCGGGCTGCGGAGCCGGCGGCGGTGCCCACGCCGCACTCGGCATCGCCTGCAAGCGCCGGGGCGGTCGGTCCCGCGTCGCGGGTGTTGAACCCCGGCCGCCCTCGGCTTCCCGGCCCGGGGGCGCCGCGCTCGCTCGCCACCCGAGCGCCCAGGCGGGTCCCCGCTGCCGACAGGGCGGCGGGGCAGGGGACCGGGGGTGGGGGGTGCCCGAGGGCGGAGGAGGAGGCCGCGGCGTGGTCCCCGCTGCCCCTCGGGCGCCGCGGGCCAGACCCCGAGCCCCACCGGCCGCCTGGTTTTGCATAACCTCCTAAGGATTTGTCAGCCAGATGTGACAAGATTGTCGAGCAGAGAATGAAGGAGGAGATCTGATATTAATCAGTGCATAGCTCGGAGCCAAACTTTCTCAAATGCGGTGTAGAAACATGTTCTTCTCATTTAAGGCATCTCTTTGTGGCTACGGGGCTGCCACCGGTCTGACTTTGACAGTTAAATGGAATGCCAACTAGCAGCCTTAATTGTATGAGTAAAGTTGTGTGTATTGTTGGGGGGAGGATCAGACACTCTAAGGTTCAGTAATGTCCCCTAGTTTTATGGCCATGCTCAGCGCAGTCCTCTGAAGACAGGGCATTTAAATCGGGCCAGACGCGCCTGGTCGCAGCCAGGCCTCTGCTGTTAACACTTAAGGGGCCTAAAAGAGGCCCCACTGGTGTCCTGGGAATCCCTGTCAGTGTGTGTGTGTGTGTGTGTGTGTGTGTGTGTGTGTGTGTGTCCCATAGAGCAGATCTAGCAACAATTTTTAAAAAATATATTCTTCTTATCAAAGCAACAAAGATTTTGGCTGGACAGTAAGTGAATTGAAAAACAGCATTTAGCAGATAATTTTTTTTTCTGGTGTCCTTTTATTCCTTGCTGTTTTAATTTGATATTGGATTTCATGGGATCTTTTCATAAGATTTCTTAGATTGTTTTTTGCAAATACGTGCTTACGTGTTAAAACTTTTGTTCAGTGATAAATACACTGGCTTCTCAGCTGTCCCCAAATCTGTTGATATATATTACTAAAATTTCATTAAAATTGAATACGTCAAAATAAAAATTTTGTGCATGATGTAAAAGAGCATTACTTCAAATGTTACAGATTGTCCAGGATTTGATTTTTGCTTTAAATAGGTGTGAAAAGATAGCCACCACTTTTGCTAAAATAAATTTTGATAAATAGCTTTATCTTTTTTGTCATACCTAAAAGAATAAGATGTGAGTCATTATTTGATTTCTCATCTAATAAGTTTGCTAACTTTAATTTCCCCAAGAAAGTATTACCATTTCAACTCAACTGTTGGTTGAACATGTTCTGTTATAGTTAAATGCTAAGAAGAGGTGGTGAAATCTTAGAATAAGTACTGCTCATACTCTGGGAACTCATAAATATGTTCAGACATCTGCATATTTTAATTTGGAATATCACCTGTACCCATAGTTCCTATTCCCTTCAGAATAGTAAAGATTTAGCGATGTGCCCTTTCTTCAGTCAGACAGAGAGAGTGGTTAGTTTGAAGTGGTTATTTGGCTGTTGACATCTACTGGGATGTGGAACGATGATCTGTTTGCTCTGGTTATAATTCACACTAGAAATGTTAACGAAAATGGAGTAATTGCAGTGGAAGCATAAAGTTTACATAGAGGGTTATCTTTATTTTATTTTAATTTTTATGCCTCTCCCATGGATCAGTTAGGCCTGCGTCCCAAGCCCATGCCCGTATTCTGTACCTCAGAAGCATCAGCTTGGGAAGAAGGACGAACCAACCCATTGGGTGAGAAAAGCCATATCGGTTTCCCTGTGGAACAAGTAATAATTGTCCTTTAAGCATACACTTATTATTTCCGAATGCCTGTGGACAAATATAAATGGGAAAACATTTTAAAAGTTTAGTTTGTCAGTAAAATTAAACCACAGCATATGGGGTGAGGGGCATAAGTGTCTTTTAGCTTTTGTGTATGGCTTTAGAAGTTGTTTTGACAGTGGCCATTAAAGAGTTGCCCTGAAGGTTCCACAAGGTAAATTACTTGCAGGAGGAGCATGCTTTACCCCAGGGTGAATTTTCACCTCTACAGACATCATTTAGAATGAGTTACTTTAGTCAGAAACAGTCCTGTTTAAAAAGAACTAGATGTGACAAAGTGAGAGAGTGGCATGGACATATGTACACTACCAAACGTAAAATAGATAGCTAGTGGGAAGCAGCCGCATAGCACAGGGAGATCAGCTCAGTGCTTTGTGACCACCTAGAGGGGGGGGATGGGGAGTGTGGGAGGGAGGGAGACGCAAGAGGGAAGAGATATGGGAACATATGTATATGTATAACTGATTCACTTTGTTATAAAGCAGAAACTAACACACCATTGTAAAGCGATTATACTCCAATAAAGATGTTAAAAAAAAAAAAAAAGAACTAGAAATATCTTAGCTAAGGTGAAATCTCAGTGCTAGAGTCAATAAATTTTCTAAATTACTTTATTCTGAGTATTCTGTAGATTTTTAAATTTTATTTATTTAGATATTTTATTTTTGATGACTTATCTGAGAGATGTTAAAGCTAACTGATTCTGCACAGAAGGAGCATCTGGAAAGGGTTGTTTTGGGGGGTTTTTTTCCCCTTTTAAATCGGTTTCTACCTGAAAACCTTATTTCCTCTTATCTTGTCATTCTTTGAAGCCCTTTTTCCTAATTCTGGAAATTCCACGATTCCGGTGCAGCCCCATTTCTCTACTCAGACACATGCCTATTTTATCCAAAAAGGGTGGGTCTAAACAGAGCAGACCTGCTTCACCAGGGTCCAACTTGGGGCCTTCTCAAACTTCGCACAAATAAGCAAACCAGCTATCGCTGTTCCCGTCCACACGTGGACTCATTTTTATAAACCAGCCTAACAAATCACAGGAGGACGCTGCCTTGGGGGTTGATAATTTCACTCAGCTAATGTGAGAGAAAAGAGAGATGGACAAATAAAATGTTGTGAAGGCCAGGTCCAAACAGCCTATGTGGAGGGAAATGGTTGTCTCAGGTAAAGTTAATTCAGGCTAACTTTTTTCATAGGGTTATATTAGTTTGTCTCCTCTTACACATTATTTGTGTGATCCTTCAGTACATGCTAGCAAACATCAAAATTATTTTCCAGCTCTACATCAGCTTCCAGAAGCATTGTCCTTGCTCTGTAGCCCTCTGATTATTTCTTTCGTTATTCATTATGAGGATAAAATTTTTATACAGACAACTCTGTTTCACGATACACCACGCTGACTGTTAAGACAGTGATCAGGATGTCATAAGTAAGTCTGATCTTTTCTTTTTAAAAATTTCAATTGGAAAATCTAGGGGTTTTTTTACACTTCATTTTTAAAATCTAGTTCTCACTAAGTCCCTAAAAGAAATATTGGCAAAATTTTACTTAGCGATGTTCATAATGTCATCGTTATTTTACATCAGCAGCAATGGTGAAGTTGCATTGTTTGTATAGTTGAAATTATCCTGAAGTGTAAATGTCTTTTTTTGTTTTGGTTTTTATTTTTTTCCTTAGGCTGACTGTTGTGTCCAGAAGTTCCCTACATGTACGTTAATGTCCTTTTGTTTTTTGTTGTCAAAGTTTTCTGAAGATTACAACTGAGGTCTCTGAAACTTAGGTTATAAAGGAAAAAAATGTCTCCGTATCATTTATATACCTGTATAGTTTTTTGTTGTTGTTGTTAGTTTTTTTAAGAAGAAATATTTGGTTTGGTTTCTAAGGTAAGATTCACAAATTTTTCTACTTCTTATATTTTCTGTTTTTAGAACTAATAATTTTAAGGAAAAAGGCACAGCTGTTAAATTATTTTGGCACAGAGTTTATACTTTGATTTATAGAGATCAAAGGAACAGGTATTTTCCCCATCTCCCTCTTTGAACTAAACGGCAAGGGAAAACACTACAAGTGCCTCATGCATACTTTCTACTAACAGGTAGACTTGGCCCAACATCTGTTCCCTGAGTTCTACCTCCCACCTGCCGTTTCTCTGCCAGACCCTTCTCCACCCTCTCAGTCTTCTTTGACCGGCCTCTTTTCATCCCCATCCTTGCAGTGAGAAACCAGATTCTGTCAGTTCTCCTTTAGTGTCATTTTTATGTTGCAAATGATACCTGCCTGGTTTCTGAGCCTTCCCAGGGTCCCCTTTTTCAACCGTGCTCATGATAAACGGTGTCTTCCCATTGTTCAGAACGCTGATGGTTCCATGAACCCAAGAGAGAGACTCATGGCTGCCCATCTGGACAGCACCCCCCCCCCCTTTTGGCCTTTCTCGGTCGGCTCTTGTTGCCCATGACAGAAATCTGTGCTCTGTGGCCCAGCCTCCTGGGCTTGACACACATGTACAGGGTGAGCCTTCTTTACGCCTAGGACTGTGGCATTTCCTGCATGCACTGCTGAGAGCATGCCCGCTGCCTCCTGGAGAAAGCCTCCTCTGGGCTCTCTGCATAATACTGCCCTCTCCCTCTATGCCGTCTTACTCAAAACTAAAATTTGGGGGAGAGGTGGAGTCTTGATTTTTTTTTTTTTTCACTTTTTATTATAGAGTATTTCAAGCAAAATTGGACTAGTTTAACGAAGCTTGGTGATACGTGCTTGGGGATTCAACAGTGATCAACTTTGGGCCAATCCTGTTTCGTCTGTTTTCCCTACCCATTCCCCTCACCGTCACCAACACTAAATTCCTTTGAAGCAAATCCTGAGCATTCATTCATAAATATTTTAATATGTAGCTCTAAAATAAAAGGCTCTTTTGTTAAGAAAAGCAATATACCATATAGCATCTAAAAATTAACAGTAACTATGTAATGTCATTAAATTTCTAAAGTGTTCAAATTCCCTTGATTGTCCCTTTAAGTTTATATTATCATTGGTTTGTTCAAATCAGTATTCAAATAAGGTCCATAAATTGTGTCTACTGATCTATAGGTTTACATTTTACTTTTTTCCTTGCAATTTATCTGTTGAAAAAGCTGGGTCATTTGTCTTGGGGAGTACTCCCCAGCCTGGATTTTGGTGATTGTTTCCTCGTGATATCATTTAAACATTCCTCTATCCCCTATACAAAAAGGCTTGATCTAATACAGATTTGAACTTTTTGGGCAAGAGCACCCCATATGTAGTAGTATGTATCCTCCAATGCAGAGGCAGGTGACCTAGTTGTTATCTTTTTCATTAAGAGTTGCAGAATGCTGATATTCTAATTCTTCATTTATTTATTTACTGGAATACTATAAAGAGAATCTTTGCCTCGTCAGTGATTTGGTTGCCCTGAAGTACAATTTGTATGAAAAAGGATACATGCTTAATTCTTTCCCTTTGTTTAACATTTTTTGGTTCCATAGCATCCTCTAAAGGGGGCCAGTGAGTTTTACATTTGTTTTTAACTGCCTTATGAATTGCTAGATTTTAATACAGTAAATGACTCGCACTAATTTTTAGCAAATCATATTTTCTGTTCAGCAATTCTTTTTTTTTAATGAAATTTTTAGTGTGTATTTTGTTGTGTGACTGTGATACAATACAGCAATTTTTTAAAATATATTTATTTATTTATTTATTTTTGGCTGTGTTGGGTCTTCGTTGAAGTGCACGGGCTTCTCATTGCGGTGGCTTCTCTTATTGTGAAGCACAGGCTCTAGGCGCGTGGGCTTCAGTAGTTGTGGCACGCGGGCTCAGTACTTGTGGCGCACAGGCTTAGTTGCCCCGTGTCATGTGAGAGCTTCCCAGACCAGGGCTGGAACCCGTGTCCCCTGCATTGGCAGGCAGATTCTTTTTTTCTTTATTTTTTTTAATTTATTTTTCTATACAGCAGGTTCTTATTAGTCATCCATTTTATGCACATCAATGTCTATATGTCAATCCCAATCTCCCAATTCACCCCACCACCACCCACACCCCCCACCGCTTTCCCCCCTTGGTGTCCATACGTTTGTTCTCTACATCTGTGTCTCAACTTCTGCCCTGCAAACCGGTTCATCTGTACCATTTTTCTAGGTTCCACATATATGCGTTAATATACGATATTTGTTTTTCTCTTTCTGACTTACTTCATTCTGTATGACAGACTCTAGATCCATCCATGTCTCTACAAATGACCCAATTTCATTCCTTTTTATGGCTGAGTAATATTCCATTGTGTATATATACCACATCTTCTTTATCCATTCATCTGTCGATGGGCATTTAGGTTGCTTCCATGACCTGGCTATTGTAAACAGTGTTCCAATGAACATCGGGGTGCATGTGTCTTTTTGAATTATGGTTTTCTCTGGGTATATGCCCAGTAGTGGGATTGCTGGATCATATGGTAATTCTATTTTTAGTTTTTTAAGGAACCTGCATACTGTTCTCCATAGTGGCTGTATCAATTTACATTCCCACCAACAGTGCAAGAGGGTTCCCTTTCTCCACACCCTCTCCAGCATTTGTTGTCTGTAGACTTTCCGATGATGCCCATTCTAACTGGTGTGAGGTGATACCTCATTGTAGTTTTGATTTGCATTTCTCTAATAATTAGTGATGTTGAGCAGCTTTTCATGTGCTTCTTGGCCATCTGTATGTCTCCTTTGGAGAAATGTCTGTTTAGGTCTTCTACCCATTTTTTGATTGGGTTGTTTGTTTTTTTAATATTGAGCTGCATGAGCTGTTTATATATTATGGAGGTTAATCCTTTGTCCATTGATTCGTTTGCAAATATTTTCTCCCATTCTGAGGGTTGTCTTTTCATCTTGTTTATGGTTTCCTTTGCTGTGCAAAAGCTTTGAAGTTTCATTAGGCCCCATTTGTTTATTTTGTTTTTTATTTCCATTACTCTAGGAGGTGGATCGAAAAAGATCTTGCTGTGATTTATGTCAAAGAGTGTTCTTCCTATGTTTTCCTCTAAGAGTTTTATAGTGTCTGGTCTTACATTTAGGTCTCTAATCCATTTTGAGCTTATTTTTGTGTATGGTGTTAGGGAGTGTTCTAATTTCATTCTTTTACATGTAGCTGTCCAGTTTTCCCAACACCACTTATTGAAGAGACTGTCTTTTCTCCATTGTATATCCTTGCCTCCTTTGTCATAGATTAGTTGACTGTAGGTGCGTGGGTTTATCTCTGGGCTTTCTATCTTGTTCCATTGATCTATATTTCTGTTTTTGTGCTGGTACCATATTGTCTTGATTACTGTAGCTTTGTATTATAGTCTGAAGTCAGGGAGTTTGATTCCTCCAGCTCCGTTTTTTTCCCTCAAGTCTGCTTTGGCTATTCGGGGTCTTTTGTGTCTCCATACAAATTTTAAGACTTTTTTGTTCTAGTTGCGTAAAAAATGCCATTGGTAATTTGATAGGGATTGCATTGAATCTGTAGATTGCTTTGGGTAGTATAGTCATTTTCACAATATTGATTCTTCCAATCCAGGAACATGTTATATCTTTCCGTCTGTTTTTGTGTCATCTTTGATTTCTTTCATCAGTGTCTTATAGTGTTCTGAGTACAGGTCTTTTACCTCCTTAGGTAGGTTTATTCCTAGGTATTTTATTCTTTTTGTTGCAATGGTGAATGGGATTGTTTCCTTAATTTCTCTTTCTGATCTTTCGTTGTTAGTGTATAAGAATGCAAGAGATTTCTGTGCATTAATTTTGTATCCTGCAACTTTACCAAATTCATTGATTAGCTCTAGTAGTTTTCTGGTGGCATCTTTAGGATTCTCTATGTATAGTATCATGTCAGCTGCAGACAGTGATAGTTTTACTTCTTCTTTTCCAATTTGTATTCCTTTTATTTCTTTTTCTTCTCTGATTACCATGGCTAGGGCTTCCAAAACTATGTTGAATAATAGTGGCAAGAGTGGACATCCTTGTCTTGTTCCTGATCTTAGAGGAAATGCTTTCAGTTTTTCACCATTGAGAATGATGTTTGCTGTGGGTTGGTCGTATATGGCCTTTATTATGTTGAGGTAGGTTCCCTCTATGCCCACTTTCTGGAGACTTTTTATGATAAAGGGGTGTTGAATTTTGTCAGAAGCTTTTTCTGCATCTATTGAGATGATCATATGGTTTTTTTCTTCAATTTGTTAATGTGGTGTATCACATTGATTGATTTGCGTATATTGAAGAATCCTTGCATCCCTGGGATAAATCCCCCTTGGTCATGGTGTATGATCCCTTTAATGTGTTGTTGCATTCTGTTTGCTAGTATTTTGTTGAGGATTTTTGCATCTATATTCATCAGTGATATTGGTCTGTAATTTTCTTTTTTTGTAGTATCTTTGTCTGGTTTTGGTATCAGGGTGATGGTGGCCTCATAGAATGAGTTTGGGAGTGTTCCTTCCTCTGCAATTTTTTGGAAGAGTTTGAGAAGGATGGGTGTTAGCTCTTCTCTAAATGTTTGATAGAATTCACTTGTGAAGCCATCTGGTCCTGGACTTTTGTTTGTTGGAAGATTTTTAATCACAGTTTCAATTTCATTACTTGTGATTGGTCTGTTCATATTTTCTGTTTCTTCCTGGTTCAGTCTTGGAAGGTTATACCTTTCTAAGAATTTGTCCATTTCTTCCAGTTCGTCCTTTTCATTGGCATGTAGTTGCTTGTAGTAATCTCTCATGATCCTTTGTATTTCTGCAGTGTCAGTTGTAACTTCTCCTTTTTCATTTCTAATTTTATTGATTTGAGTCCTCTCCCTCTTTTTCTTGATGAGTCTGGCTAATGGTTTATCAATTTTGTTTATCTTCTCAAAGAACCAGCTCTTAGTTTTATTGATCTTTGCTATTGTTTTCTTTGTTTCTATTTCATTTATTGCTGTTCTCATCTTTATGATTTCTTTCTTTCTGCTAACTTTGGGTTTTGTTTCTTCTTCTTTCTCTAGTTTCTTTAGGTGTAAGGTTAGATTGTTTATTTGAGATTTTTCTTGTTTCTTGAGGTAGGCTTGTATAGCTATAAACTTCCCTCTTAGAACTGCTTTTGCTGCATCCCGTAGGTTTTGGATCATCGTATTTTCATTGTCATTTGTCTCTAGGTATTTTTTTATTTCCTCTTTGACTCCGTCAGTGATCTCTTGGTTATTTAGTAACGTATTGTTTAGCCTCCATGTGTTCTGTGTTTTTTACGTTTTTTTCCCTGTAATTCATTTCTAATCTCATAGCATTGTGTTCAGAAAAGATGCTTGATGTGATTTCAATTTTCTTAAATTTACTGAGGCTTCATTTGTGACCCAAGATGTGATCTATCCTGGAGAATGTTCCATGCACACTTGAGAAGAAAGTGTAATCTGCTGCTTTTAGATGGAATGTCCTATAAATATCAATTAAATCTGTCTGGTCTATTGTGTCATTTAAAGCTTGTGTTTCCTTATTAATTTTCTGTTTGGATGATCTGTCCATTGGTGTAAGTGAGGTGTTAAAGTTCCCCACTATTATTGTGTTACTGTCGATTTCCTCTTTTATAGCTGTTAGCAGTTGCCTTATGTATTGAGGTGCTCCTATGTTGGGTGCATATATATTTATAATTGTTGTATCTTCTTCTTGGATTGATCCCTTGATCATTATGTAGTCTCCTTCTTTGTCTCTTGTAACATTCCTTATTTTAACGTCTATTTTATCTGATATGAGTATTGCTACTCCAGCTTTCTTTTGGTTTCCATTTGCATGGAATATCTTTTTCCTTCCCCTCACTTTCAGTCTGTATATGTCCCTAGGTCTGAAGTGGGTCTCTTGTAGCATATATATGGGTCTTGTTTTTGTATCCATTCAGCAAGGGCAGGCAGATTCTTAACCACTGCGCCACCAGGGAAGTCCTTGTTCAGCAATTCTTGACCAATCAAGGTGTCTGACATTTTCCCCCCAATGAAGCCATGTGCTCCCCTAGAGCAGACACTGGGAGTTCCTCATCTTTGTGTCTCCCTGAGGCTCCCCACTGTTACCTGTACATGGTAGATGCTTTAAAAATAAACAATGACCCCCACAAAAAAAACGATTTGTTAAATAAATTGGTTTCATTTTGTCAGACTACTAATGGAAGGTGAAGGCATGATGAACATCTGGTCCATGTGTAATTCTCCAGGTGGGCGTCAGTCCAGTGCTGCCAGCAGCAGATAAGCTACCTCACACAAAAGGACCTCATGGGTTTTCTTCTCCCTTCATTCCAGTTGTCCTGGGACACCTGGCAAATGATGTTACTATTTTCAGAATCCTAGTTGTACCTCTGTGGTTTTGCATATGTTAGAAAAACAATGAAAAACTTAATGAAAAGTGTAAGAAGTTAGAGAAAAATGAGAGGAGGGAAGGTAGGGAGCAAAAAACAAGAAAAAAAGCCAGTTCTAGTAAGAGAAGTTAGAAGTATAAAATGTGTGTTAAGAGGCAGAGTAGCTCCAAAGAGCAATGGGGTAGAGACCTCCCGTCTTTGAATCAAGCATTTTCCCAAACCAGGAAGTCTAACTCTGCAGCCACAGAGAGAATGGGAATACAATTTCACTGGAGATGAAAAGAAAGTAAGTTCTCTCCCCACAAGCTAAGGGTGGTCCAGCCGGTTTAGAAGATGTTTTGTATTATAGATGGGCAGTTTTTGATATGCACTGTAGATTTCCAGGACTCAAACATATGAATAGCCATTGTGTATATTCAACATTTAAAAATAAAACTTGGAAAAACCCGAATCATTTTTATTCTAAAGCATGGTGACTTTTAAAAAGTGATTTGTGATTTAGCTGACTGGGTCCTTTGATTTCAAGTTGGAAAATTATGATTCTCAGAACTGAGAATCTGACACAGTCTTAGAATCTCACATTTAAGAGAGGACCATAGACTCTAAACTTGGCCTCAGTGATCTCTACTAGTTAGCAGTTTTTCACATGATTTTTATGTGGCACTCTGCACGGTCGATAGGAAGATCATTGTGTAAATTAGGAACAGCATTTGGCTGCTAGTAAAAGAGCTCCTAATTAATAGTTGCCATCCTTTCTGCTCAGCCATCCTTAGGGCTTGACTTCGAGGTTGACCTCAAGTTTGCATCCATGAGGTCCAGCCGTCGTGTTCTTGTTCCAAGAAGGAGGAAGGAGGAAAGGCAAAGAATTCCCCCAGCTGAGTCAGCTCCCATTTATTTTTATTTTTTTTTAACATCTTTATTGGAGTATAATTGCATTACAAATGGTGTGTTAGTTTCTGCTTTATAACATAGTGAATCAGTTATACATATACATATATCCCTATATCTCCTCCCTCTTGTGTCTCCCTCCCACCCTCCCTATCCCACCCCTCTAGGTGGTCACAAAGCACCGAGCTGATCTCCCTGTGCTATGCGGCTGCTTCCCACTAGCTGTCTCTTTTACATTTGGTAGTGTATATATGTCCATGCCACTCTCTCACTTCGTCCCAGCTTACCCTTCCCCTTCCCCGTGTCCTCAAGTCCATTGTCTACGTCTGCGTCTTTATTCCTGTCCTGCCCCTAGGTTCTTCATAACCTTTTTTTTTTTTTAGATTCCATATATATGTGTTAGCATACGGTATTTGTTTTTCTCTTTCTGACTTACTTCACTTTGTATGACAGACTCTAGGTCCATCCACCTCACTACAAATAACTCAATTTCGTTTCTTTTTATGGCTGAGTAATATTCCATTGTATATATGTGCCACATCTTCTTTATCCATTCTTTTGTCGATGGACACTTAGGTTGCTTCCGTGTCCTGGCGATTGTAAATAGTGCTGCAGTGAACATTGTGGTACGTGACTCTTTTTGAATTATGGTTTTCTCAGGGTATATGTCCAGTAGTGGGATTGCTGGGTCATATGGTAGTTCTATTTTTAGTGTTTTAAGGAACCTCCATACTGTTCTCCATAGTGTCAACTCCCATTTATAAGGAGCTTTCTGTAAAGCTGTACCCAACCACTTCTGCTTGCACACATTGGTCAATCCTTAGTCACCTGGCCACCAAAAGAGACGTGGAAATTAAGCTTCCTTTACAAAGGCAGATCAGGCAAAGGATATTGGATGGGTGTCTGTAATTAGTAAGCGTGGTGTGGCTTTCTCATTGATTCATTCATTTTTCTCTTAATACCAGTGGAAAGCTTACCAAGTATCAGGCCCAGTGCTAGCCACTAGGTATTGGTTTGGAGTTTCACTTTTGTTGCCTCTTTAGGGAATGATTCGTTATAGAACAACTTTTTTGGAGGTTTTTATCATAGGTATTTTTGGTAGCTCTGTCTGTGCAGAGTCAGATCACTAGAGCCCAGAGGACCTAAGATCTTGCTTGTTGTAGGCCTGGTAGCAACAACAGTTTCACTGTGCTAATTGGTCTTTTCAACTCTCTATCTGTATATCCTCTTTAATATGACTAATAGGCCTCTGATATAGGCAGGAACAGATATCCAGCCCATTTTATAGTCAAAGACTCCAAGGCATGGAGCTGAAGGTTATATGGCTTTACAAAAAGTAAGACATAGACTGAGGACAATCGTAGATTGTACTACCTCTCAGTGAAAGATGCTCAGTGTGATGAGGGGGAAGGACTTTAGGCTCCCCAGCTCTGCCTCCAGAGGTGTCATTTTAACAGGCAAATCATATTAGTTTCATACTTTTTTCAAAGGCTCACTGTTAGACTTAGGACAAAACCATACTCCTTGGCCTGCCCCACAAGATCCTATGCACAGTGGTCTCTGTCACCTTTCTGACCCCCATTTTCTACCATTAACCTTACTAACTCCACTCAGCTACCCTGGCCCCCTTTCTGTTCCCTGAGCACTTCCAGCCTCTTTTATGCCTCAGAGCCTTGCACTTGGTCTGCCCAAAACGCTTCTTCAATCTCCAGTTCTTCACTGGCTCCTTGCCATGCCTTAGGACTCAGTTCGTGTCACCTCCTCAAAAGCCTTCGATGATGACCCTGTCTAAAAGGCACTTACCACTACTCCTGCCTCTCCATGCCACCCAGTAAAATTGCTAGCAAAGCTTTCTGCTTATTTCTTCAATAGCACTTACCTTATTCTGAAAAGGTATTGTTTGTTTGTTTACTTGTTTATTCTGTCTCTCTCTTGTAGAATATAAGCTCCTTGAGGGCAGGGACCTCATCATTCTCGTTCAACACTTTAGCCCCCAGAGTTTAGAATGCCTGGCTCATAAACACTCAGTAAATATTTATTCAATGAATGGGGTTTCTTTACCATGTGGAACTTTAATATCCTTATAGTTTCTGTCGAGATTAAATGAAACCATAAATATAAGTGCAGTTAGTACCAGATACTGATAATTCAAGATATAATCTATGCTCAATGTCCAGATTTGAGACCACCCTCAAGTAGCCTATAAGTTCCTAGCTTCCTCATCTATAAAACGGGGTGGTGGTAAGAAATGAGATAACACATAGGTACTGCTTACTGCAATGCCTCACACATAATAAATAAGCAATCAGTATCATGAACTATGTGACCTTGGGCAAATTACAATCTTCCATAAGTTTGTTTCCTGAGAATAATTCCCTCCTCACAGTGATGTAGTGAGGATTGAATGCGATCACCTATTACGTACGAATGCCACCATGTGGAAGGGCAGATGCTGGAAGAATAGCTAGTCTCGCCTTTGGACTCAGAACTGCCCAGTAGAATTTTGTGTGATGATGGAAGTGTTCTGATCTCTGCTGTCCTGTATAATAGCCACTAGCCACATGTGGCTCCCAAGCACTTGAAATATGACTAGAGTGACCAAAGAACTGAATTTTTTATTTTATTTTATTTTAATTAAGTAGCCACATGTGGCTAGTGGCTACTGTTGGACAAGGCGGACTAAGTAACTTGACCCTACAAAGTTGTCTGGCTGGTATGAAGTTCAATTTTGTTCCTGAGCCAGATCACAAATGACTCCCCTCAAAGGGTCAGTACCATGAATCTGGAAATCCCAAAAGTCCTCTATGATTTTTCTCCTCCCCACTTCCATCTGGTCCCCCAAGAGTATCCCCCTGAATTTATCTTCAGTGATATGAAAATGTTTGCATGTACTAGAGATGAAAAAAGTTTTGAAGTGGACAGTTTTTGCTCTCAAGCTCAATAATTCAAATCCCATCAAAGGCCAGCACTGTCCAGCAGTGGATGTCTGTGCATCTACCCCACTGTGTGCCTGCACTGGCCACTGCTAGGAGTTCAAGTCAGCATCTACTGACAAAAGGCCCATGGCAGCATCTCCCCAAGCTGAAGGTAGAGGGTATCTGGGAGAGGAAGTGGGACCCTCAAATCTACCTAAAATCTAGGTCATAACTTTCCATCCCAAAACTGAAAATAACCAAATCATCCATCCTATACTAGGTGTGTCTGTAATTTCTGGGTGAATGAATGAGCAAATGATAGTTACAAAAAAGCAAACCAGAATTTTGAATGTTGATTGGTAGCACATCAAAGTGACTAATAACAATTCGGAAATAGTCTGATTAAAATGAGTGCGTAAAAAGCAATAATCATGTCTTGATGAGTTCGGAATGTTGTAAACATCTGCTTTATGTTTCTGAAGAATGGAACAAGTATCAGGATTCTGAAAGAAAGGATGTAAGTTTTAAGAGTTTTCCATTATTGATTTACATGAGTACTTTTTGTCCTGTAATTAGAATTTTTGATTTGATTTCATCTTAGAAGTTTTAATTTGTCTATAGATAATGGTGCTATAATTTTACTACATCGTGGGATTCTGAGATGGGTGGAAAAAACCCAAGGGCTTTAATATTGGAAGTTTTCTTAGACACTGTAATTAGCATTTTTAGTTCATAAATGATTCTTCTGAGATTTATTTCCATAGATGTTTAATGAGCTTTATTAAGCCTTATTCAAACAGGTTCATATAGAACCACATGAATGTTTTTTATAAAGCAGCATTCATACATTGGAATTGCAGATAAAACTGCTTAAAATTCAGTCCCCAAACTAGAAGCTGCTATAACTGTGAATAGTCAGGTTAGATCAGGGAGTGTCAGCTGGGGGCAGTTTTGCCCCTAGGGGCATTTGACAATGTCTGGAAACATTTTGGTTTTCACAACTGGGGAAGGGAGGTGTTACTGTGGCACCTGGTGGGTAGAAGCCAGGGATGCTGCTCGACATCCTACAATGCACAGGACAGCGCCCACCACAAATAAGTATCCAGCTCAAAATGTCTATAATGCTGACGTTGAGAAACCCTGAGTTGGTGTCAAGAGATGCAGAAAAAAATGAGTTTCAACCTTAGGCTATGAAATGTGCTTGGAATTGTTCCCTCTGTAGTTTCACTGTGCTGGGCCTGAGATAGTGTCACTCAGAGTTTCCTGGGGGCTTCCCATGAGTCAGCCTTCTGAGCAGACTCTTTAGGGAGTGGAGGAAGTATGTGCTCAAGGACATCTTTCTCTAATTCAGGCGGGTCCTACTTTCCAAGTAAATGAAATGTAAATTAACTTCATATAGTTCCAATATCTTGTTTTTAAAGAATGAATAGCATCTTGAGGGACATAATCCAAAATAAGAACTTTTCTTCTTTTAAAAATGTCCATTAAAACAGTCATATTTGTAGAATGTAGGTGGTGAAATATTTCAGAGGTTTAGTACTAAGTGTGCTGGTAGCTATTGAGAGTATAGATGATTGGTTTGCCTGTGAGCTGACGTTCAGGGAGTTGCAGGGAAGTTTAGAAACTGGACAACATAGGAATGCTGTAAACTGAGGTAATGGCACTCTTTTAAATTTTGACAGTGTGTAGTAGAAACTAAACCATTACTCATTTTTATCCTTTAACTTCCAATCAAGATAGCTATATAATTATGTGTGTAGGTATATAGATGTGTGTGTTTGTGTATTTATCAATAATACATTTGTATATGTTATGTGTACACAAGTAGAAACTCTATAACCAAAAAGTAAAATAATTTCTGTCATTAGAGCAATATTTCTTGATCTTTTTTTTCATTATTCACCCCCCCACACGCATCTAAGGAGACTTTAGAAATTTTTTTCTAATTGTGCCTACCCCAATGAAATTTTAGTTTCACACCATATACTATATATCTGTTTATGTATGTATATGGGTGCTTTATACATGAAAAGAATGGAACAGATTTCACCCTTTGGGGATGGTATACCCCAGATGAGAATGTATGCATTATTAGAGTGAGAGACTGTTCTGATCATCTGGAGTTCTTTATGTTATATTCTATGACTTTACAAAGAGCAAAACCCTTTACCCATATTTCCTGTTTTTTGATAGCCTATTGAAGGGATTAGGTAACACTGTTGCTGTCTGCTGCATACCTCAGTTATAAACAGCCCTATTCCTTCACCTGAAAATCTCTGTCTAGTTGTTCTGTTCAGGCCCATTGTAATCCAAAAGAAATTGTAGATAACAGTCAAATCATGTAAAGTTTAACCTGTATTTAAGGAAGGTCACTGGTTTTTTAAAAGACTTTATTTTTTTAGAATACTTTTAGATCCATAGAAAAATTGAAAGGGAAGTACAAAGATTTCCCATATATCCCCTACCTCCACGTAGGCATAGCCTCCCCTATTTTCAGCATCCCTCACCGGAGGGTACATTTGTTACAATTGATGAACCAACATTTGACACATCATAATCACCCAAAATCCATGGTTTAACCTTAGAGTTCACTCTTGGTGTTGTACATCCTATGGGTTTGGAAAAATGTGCAATGACAGGTATCTATCATTATAGTATCATACAAAGTATTTTCACT
This sequence comes from Eubalaena glacialis, assembly GCF_028564815.1. Classification (NCBI taxonomy): domain Eukaryota; kingdom Metazoa; phylum Chordata; class Mammalia; order Artiodactyla; family Balaenidae; genus Eubalaena; species Eubalaena glacialis. Next base: position 36,454,391 of record NC_083717.1, read on the forward strand.
GCCCTAAAAATCCTCTGTGTTCTACCTGTTCATTCCCCAACCCCTGCCAACCCCCTGGCAACCACTGATCTTTTTACTGTCTCCATAGTTTTCCCTTTTACAGAATGTTTTATAGTTGGAATCATGCAGTATGTAGCCTTTTCAGATTGGCTTCTTTCACTTAGTAATATGCATTTACGTTTCCTCCATGTCTTTTCATGGCTTTATAGCTCATGTCTTTTTTGTGCTGAATAATATTCTGTCGTTTGGGTGTACCACAGTTTATCTATTTGCCAACTAAAGGACATCTTGATTACTTCCAAGTCTTAGAAATTATGAATAAAGCTGCTATAAACATCCATGTGCAGGTTTTGTGTGGGCATAAGTTTTCAGCTCCTTTGGGTAAATACCAAAGAGTGCAGTTACTGGATTGTATGGTAAGAGTGTGCTTAGTTTTATAAGAAACCACCAAACTGTCTTCTAAAGTAGCTTTATTACTATTTTGCGTTCTCATCAGCAATGAATGAGATTTCTGTTGCTCCACATCCTCACAATCATTTGATGCTGTCAGTGTTCTGGATTTTGGCCATTCTAATAGGAGTATAGTGGACTGATTTTTTAAAATAATATTTTTATCAAAATATAATTCACATACCATAAAATTCACCCTTATAAAGTATACAACTGAGTGGTTTCACTGTATTCATTGAGTTGTGCAACCATCACTACTATCTAATTTTAGAACATTTTCATCACCTCAAAAAGAAACTCTGGTCAAAATTTAAACTATCTGTGTTTCAAAGGGTACCATGAAGAAAGTGAAAGGATAAGCCAAGGATTGGAGAAAATATTTGCAAATCGTATATCTGGTAAGGGACTTGTACCTAGAGTATATAAAGAACTCTTACGACTCAATGCTAAAAAGACAACCCAATTTAAAAATGGGCAAAAGATCTGAACAGACATACAGATAGCCATCAAGCACATGAAAAGATGCTGAACACCATTAGCCGTCAGGGAAATGCAAATCAAAACCACAATGAGATACCACTTATACCCAGTAGGATAACTACAGTAGAAAAGGCAAACAGTGACTAGTGTTGGTGCGGATGTGGAGAAATCAGAGCCTTCATAGACTGCTGGTGGGAATATAAACTTTGAAAAACAGTTTGGGATTTTCTCAAAAAGTTAAACATAGAGTTACTATATAATCCAGCAGTTCTACTCTTAGGAGTATATCCCAAAGAAATGAAAGCATATGTCTGCAATAAACTTGAACACAGGGTTCCTTTTGGGGATGATGAAAATGTTCTAAAATTGTATTGTGATGATGGTTGTACAACTCTGTGAATATACTAAAAAATCATTTAATTGTCTCCTTTAAATGGGTGAATTGTATATGTGAACTATATCTCAACTTAAAGCTGTTTTTAAAAAACGATGAAAACAGGACTTCCCTGGTGGCGCAGTGGTTAAGAATCCGCCTGCCAATGCAGGGGACACGGGTTTGATCCCTGGTCCGGGAAGATCCCATGTGCCGCGGAGCAACTAAGCCCGTGTGCCACAGCTACTGAGCCTGCGCTCTAGAGCCCACAAGCCACGACTACTGAGCCCACGAGCCACGACTACTGAGCCCGCGTGCCACAACTACTGAAGCCCGTGCGCCTAGAGCCCACGCTCTGCAACAAGAGAAGCCACCGTAGTGAGAAGCCCACGCACTGCAACAAAGAGTAGCCCCCGCTGGCTGCAACTAGAGAAAGCCCGCCCACAGAAACAAAGACCCAACACGGCCAAAAATAAATAAATAAATTAATTAATTAATTTTTAATAAAAGATGAAAACAAACAAAAAAGATAACCCTTTCCCCCCACTACCACCCATTAGCAGTCCCTCCTCATCCCTACCTGCTCCCCACGACCCCGGTAACCACTAGTCTGCTTTGTGCCTCTATGGATTGGCCTGTTCTTGACATTTCACATAAATGGAATCATTCCACCTGTGACTTTTTGTACTTGGCTTCTTTCATTAGCATAATATTTTCAGAGTTCACCCATGTTTTAGCAGGTATCAGTACTTCATTCTTTCTTATTGCCTAGTGATATCCCATTGTATGGACATAACACATTTTGTTTATCCATTCATCAGCTGATCAATATTGAGGTTGTTTCCACTTCGGGGCTAATATAAATAATGCTGATTTTAAAGTTCGGGTACAAGTTTTGCGTGGACATATGTCTTCAGTTCTCTTGGGCTTATACCTAGGAGTGGAATTGCTTGGTCATATAGTAACTGTGTTTGTGAGAATCAGCCAGACTGTTTTCCAAAGTGGCTGCACCATTTTACAATCCCACCAGCAACTGATTTTTAAGTGAAGACTAGTTATATACTCCTTAAAGTGTCCTAGGCCAGATTCTCCCCTTCCCTGTCCCCACCCAAGGCCACATAGTCCCTTAATTGTCACATGGAGGGTTTAAACCCATAGTCGTAGGGCTCTTTCATCCCCTCCAAACACAGAGACACTCCCCAGTGTCAAAGCTCTCTTGAATCATACAGATTCCACATAGCGGCGCTTCCCAGGAATCTCACTGACAGAGCTCCTGTGAGAGCTTTTTCTCTTTAATAATAGATTATGTTCCTCAGGCCTCTATTCCCTTTTGAGAAATTCATCTTAAAAATACATGTGAAGCTTTGTTCTTAATACTAGAACTTTGTTGTCACGTACATCTCTAGTTTCAATTTCAGTTGTGTGTTTGCACACTCCACACCCCCACACCACACCCGACACTTCGACCTGCACCTGGGCATCGATGCAGGGCTTGTCCAGCCTGTGTGCGTCTGTCAGTCACACAGTCCAGTGAGCGGAGTCGGGGAATCATCGTCAGTGTGGTCAGCCATTGCATGTCCTCAAATCTATCTTGATATTCAGCCTCTGCCTCGTTTTGGGGGGTAACGAATTACACACGTGTGTTACTGTCAGTTCTGATTGCTCTCCTATTTACTTGTGTCAGGGTAGCCCGTGTATACCTTTCAGGGTTGCTGTTCTGGTCAACTTAGAGATTTAGTGAGAATGTGACTCTTCTTCACCCTTTCTGTGTCCTTAATAACAAGCAAGATGTTTCCTTCCCACCTGTAATCCTTTCCTTTTTTTTTTTTTTAATTAATTAATTTATTTATATATTTATTTTTGGCTGTGTTGGGTCTTCGTTTCTGTGCGAGGGCTTTCTCTAGTTGCAGCAAGTGGGGGCCACTCTTCATCGCAGTGCATGGGCCTCTCACCATCGTGGCCTCTCTTGTTGCGGAGCACAGGCTCCAGACGCGCAGGCTCAGTAGTTGTGGCTCATGGGCCCAGTTGCTCCGCGGCACGTGGGATCTTCCCAGACCAGGGCTCGAACCCATGTCCCCTGCATTAGCAGGCAGATTCTCAACCACTGCACCACCAGGGAAGCCCTGTAATCCTTTCTTATAAAGAGTTCCGGGATTTTAGCCCATTCTCGCATGCAGAATATCTGTGTAGCATGTTCACCATCTCCAGGTCTGGGGCCAGCTTCTCCTCTTTCCAGGATACACTGTACAGGTCTGGGCCTGGCATAGAGTGGGCACACATCACTCAAAGGACGTTGCTCAGTGGAGGAGTGTGTTTTGTTATGTAAATGTGATGTGTGTTCCACGCCACACTAACATGCCAGGTATCCCTGTGTTCTCTTCTGCAGGCCATCGGCTGTACTCTGAACTGTAGTTGCCAAAGCTTCAAACCAGGGAAAATAAACCACCGTCAGTGTGAGCAGTGCAGACATGGATGGGTGGCCCATGGTAACTTTATTTTGCCCCCTCTCTTGGCCTTTAGTGTACCCTTTAAATAACTTACAGTTATTCAGGAACAGATTTAATATCTAAGAATGACAGCTAACATTTGTAAGTTACTGCTATGTGCCAGGTAACAGCCTAAGATCTTTATATATGTTATCTCTTTGAATCTTAACAACTCTATATGATAAGTGTTTATCAACCCCCTTCTAAAGATGTAGAAAATGGTGCTTCAGGGCTGTCGTTCTGCAACAGTAGAAATGTTCTGTGCTGTCTAATATAGTAGCCTCTAACCCAGGGTTGCTAGGTGGAAGAACAGAATGCTCAGTTGAATTTGAATTTCGGTTAAACTATACATAATTTTTTAGCCTAAGTATATCCCAATGAATATTTTTGGTTTAAGTGTATACCACTTATTCATTTTTTATCTGAAATGTATATTCAAGTTTAATTTTTATTTGTATTTTTATTTGCTATACCTGACAGCCCTACACTAGCCACATGTGGCTACAAGTACTTGAAATGTGACTAGCGTAACTGGTGAACTGAATTTTTAGTTTTATTTAATGTTAATTAATTTAAATCTAAATTTGAACAGCCATATGTGACTGATGACTGTTGCATTGGACAGCAGTGGAGTTCAGTGGCTTAACTTGCCCAGCCCAACAACTAGATAGTGGCAGACCAGGGCTCAAACCCAGATCTGTTGGATTTCCAAGTCCAGGTTCTTCCCCAGACCCCATGCTTCCTGGTTTTCCATCCTCTTGGTTATGCACCTGCCGCCTTCGTTTTTACCCGTTTTCTGTGCACGGTCCCTACTTGCGGCTGTTTTACTCCTTAGGCATGCCACAGGAAAGGGAGAAAAGAAGCCTCTCAGACTAGTCCATTTTATTTTAGAAGTTCCTGAGAATAATTTGGAGCCAGATAGCTATTAAGATTATTAATTGTTTGCATATTTGTGGTTTTTCTACTGGAACAAATAACTGAGAGTTAGCGCTAACCTACTTCTGTGCAGTGTTTCTCTTAAAAGTAGAATCTTGAAAAACGATATTTCTTCAATTCACTTTTTCAGCTCTAAGTAAGCTAAGGATTCCCCCCGTGTATCCAACAAGCCAGGTGGAGATTGTCCAGTCCAACGTGGTGTTTGATATTAGCAGCCTCATGCTGTATGGGACCCAGGCCATCCCTGTTCGCCTGAAAATCCTACTGGACCGGCTCTTCAGTGTGTTGAAGCAAGATGAGGTCCTCCAGATCCTCCGTGCCTTGGACTGGACCCTCCAGGATTACATCCGTGGATACGTGCTGCAGGTATGGGGACCATGGGCACTGTTCTCCTAGAATGTCTTCCAAAGCTCGTGTCCATGGAACTGATGTAACCCAGTTGCCTACAGTGCTACAGCCATTGGTAGTCATCCTTCCCTTTCATAGTTATTTCTAATGGCTTAAGCCCTACCTCATGTTCTGGGTGAAATCCAGTGCCTTTCCTTAAGGTATCTGTGAGACTTCAGGATGCGGGAGCATTACATATTCTCTGATTTGGGTTTCACTCAGCCAGCTCTTCCACAGTCAGCCATTTGCCCCTTCCTTGGTGCTGCCTCCGTTTCTTTTATTATCCTCAAAGTATTTACTGACAAGACATCATGTTTCAGATTTTACTGAGAGTTTGGGGTTGAGGAAGGGAACTTACATTGCAGAAGGGCACAGCAAACAGTTACAATTTCATGCCACACCTTCCTGTTCTTTAAAGCCCTCTGCCATCCATCCTACTGCTAATTTTCATTCCCAGGTTCCATCACCTTGTGATATTTCTGTGTGCATGCTCTGGCTCATTCTCTCTCTGCCTCCCCAGTTCCTTTTGGCCTCCTCGCATTTTCTCTACGTCTCTCCATCATTCCATGCCTTTCGTCCCTTCTCTCATCTCTTTCCTTTGCAGAGTAGTTTTACCTCTCTTTCTGTACCATACTGTGGGGGGTAGGCCTTATGCTTCCTATCCAGAGAGGCTATCAAGGTGTTTCGACAGCAAAGAACATATTCCCTGGTGTGAATTATATCATTTCTCTGACATATGAAACAGCTACAGCATTTTCTTCCTTGTCACTACGCTAGAAAATGTCAGCTAACTTTGATAAAAATTTCAACGAAATGGGCAGATGAATGTTATTTCCAAGACTAACATACACTTCAGTCTAACTCAGCTGGGCCATAACCCTGAAACAAACACTAATAACAACCATTTATTGACTTAGACCCTCATCCAGTAATCTCACAAGGTAGGTAGATTATTCCCATTTTCCAGTTAGAAAACCAGAGACTGAGTGCTTCTAAATCTTTCTGAAGTCACTCAACTTGTATGCAGCAGACTGAGAATTTGAACCCACTTCTTTCGAACTCTGACAATGCCTCCAGTCTTCCTCTGGAAACATGTTTGCTCACCTCGAGTGCAGGACCCCCAGCAGGCTAGAAACCACCTTTTATGTAGAGCAGCATTATGATCTTACATTATGACATAGATCAATATTTAATGATCCTAATAATCTTGCTTTCTAGTGTTAGGATTAAAAATATGGAATCAATTACCTTGAACCTCTAGTGCATGAAAAATTTATGATGTTACATTCCTCATCATCTTCAAAACTCTTACATGCACTGTGAAAAATCTCAGTAGGCCATCAAATACATGTTCTGTGATAAAATATTTATTGTAGTTTTGGGAAAAGTTAGGCCTTGCTAGAGTTTGAAAGATCTCCAACACACCAGTGTAATTACAGCTCTGCTTTGTGAACATAGGCAATAGATCAATACAGGTTCATTTGTTTTTCAATGTTAGTTGCTTGGGAAAGATTATTAAACTTGCAGCGAATAAATACTTGAACTATATCTAGGCCTGATTGCCTCATCTGTACTCTTTAGATAAAGAAGTTACTATTGTTCAAATGATACATATTTTAATTTTAGTGGAGGAAAATTATGCCTGATGCAAGACAACCAATTGGTTTGAAATAAGATGGAAAATAATCACCAAACTTCCCTTAGGCTTGAGTGATATAATTTTATTTCTCTCTTCTGGACCACTGCTTACATTTGTGCAGTTTATTTTCTGCACAGAGTTTCTGTCCTAGGACAGTGGGGTGAGCGAGGGCTGAACTCATCAAGCCTTGTGCTCACAGGGGTGTCTTTTTCTAATATGTACAAAAGTGCCCTGTGGTGCTGGTGGACGCCCTGACCACATACATGGTTCCTTTCTTAGAGAAAAGGGTAAGGAATAGTAAATTAATTGCCTGTTTTAATTCTGGTTTGGGTTTAGGATGCATCAGGAAAGGTGTTGGATCACTGGAGCATCATGACCAGTGAGGAAGAGGTGGCCACCTTGCAGCAGTTCCTTCGTTTTGGAGAGACCAAGTCTATCGTTGAGCTCATGGCAATTCAAGAGAAAGAAGAGCAGTCCATCATCATCCCGCCCTCCACGGCGAACGTAGATATCAGGGCTTTCATCGAGAGCTGCAGCCACCGGAGTGGCAGCCTCCCCCCTTCTGTAGACAAAGGAAACCCCGGCAGTATACACCCCTTTGAGAACCTCATAAACAACATGACCTTCATGCTGCCCTTCCAGTTCTTCAACCCTGTGCCTCCCGCACTGATAGGGTCAGTGCCCGAACCATATGTGCTGGAGCAGGGTCAGGACCAAAGTCAGGACCCCAAACAGGAAATCCATGGACCCTTCCCCAACAGCAGCTTCTTAACTTCCAGTTCCACCCCATTTCAGGTTGAAAAAGAGCAGTGTCTAAACTGTCCAGGTCCTGTTACTAAAAAGGAAGACAGCGCCCATTTAAGTGACTCCAGCTCATACAACATCATCACAAAGCTTGAAAGGACACAGTTGTCCCCAGAGGGCAAAGTGAAGTCTGAGAGGAACAGCCTCGGCACAAAGAAGGGCCGGGTGTTCTGCACAGCGTGTGAGAAGACCTTCTACGACAAAGGCACCCTCAAAATCCACTACAACGCCGTCCACCTGAAGATCAAGCATAAGTGCACCATCGAAGGCTGTAACATGGTGTTCAGCTCCCTGAGGAGCCGGAACCGCCACAGCGCCAACCCCAACCCCCGGCTGCACATGCCAATGAACAGAAACAACAGGGACAAAGACCTGAGGAACAGCCTGAACCTGGCTGCCTCTGAGAGCTATAAGCGCCCGGGTTTCAGGGTGACTTCTCCAGACTGTCGGCCTCTCCCTGGCTACACTGGTTCAGGGGAGGATTCCAGGAGCCAGCCAGCCTTCCCAAGCATCGGCCAAAATGGAGTGCTTTTTCCCAACCTGAAGACAGTCCAGCCGGTCCTTCCTTTCTACCGCAGTCCGGCCACCCCGGCTGAGCTAGCAAACACACCTGGGATGCTACCTTCCCTCCCTCTGCTGTCCTCTTCAATCCCGGAACAACTGGTTTCCAACGAAATGCCATTCGATGCCCTGCCCAAGAAGAAATCGCGGAAGTCAAGTATGCCCATCAAAATAGAGAAGGAGGCTGTGGAGATAGCGGATGAGAAGAGGCACACTCTCAGCTCAGATGAAGACATGCCCCTGCGGGTGGTCAGTGAAGACGAGCTGGAGGGCTGCAGCCCCCGGTCAGACAGAGCCCCATTGGGAAGCTTAGGGAAGCCTGGTCCTGAAGGAGAGAGGCCCTGCCATCTCAAACCGGCAATCGAGTCCAGCGGAGCCATCCGCCAAACCCCCGAGCAGGCCACATACAACTCAGAGAGGGAGACTGAGCAGAAGTCAGTGCTGACCGTGGTGCCACGGGACGGGGAGGATGGTGGCCGTGAACCTCACCTCACCCCCGGGCTGGAGCCCTGTGTCCCTTTTCCTGACTATGTCAAACTGCAGCAGCGCCTGCTGGCTGGGGGCCTCCTCAGTGCTTTGTCCAGCCGGGGGATGGCTTTTCCTTGTTTTGAAGATTCCAGAGAGCTGGAGCACTCAGGTCAGCACGCATTAGCGAGGCCGAAGGAGGAAAATCGCTTCCAGTGTGACATCTGCAAGAAGACCTTTAAAAACGCTTGCGGTGTGAAAATGCATCACAAGAACATGCATGCCAAAGAAACGCACACGTGCACGATGGAGGGCTGTAAGGCCACATTCCCTTCCCGCAGGAGCAGAGACAGGTAAGACGTCTGGTGGCAATCATTTCTTCCAAGGCAGTGGTTCTTAAACTTTAGCATGCATCTGAGTCACGTGGAGGGTTGTTAAAACAGACTTCTGAGCCCTCCCCCTAGAACTTCTGCTTCAGTTGGTCTGGGACGAGATGTGAGAGTTTGCATTGCTAAGTTCCCAGGGGACACTGATGCTATTCCAGGGACCACAGATTGAGAAACAGTGTTCTATAGATCCAGATTTCCTGGATTTTCAATTCCAGAATTTAAACTCATTTAGCCACAAAACCTGACCTGAAATGATGTGAGGCTATTTTAATCTTTTTAAATCTCCCTTTGTGTGGATTTTTTAAATATATATTCCATACAGAAATGTGAATGGATTTATTATGGGGGCATTGCCATGATATGACAGTATATGCATCATTCTGCCTTTTTAAAGCCTGAGAAATTCTGGATTCAGAAACATCTGGCCCCAAGGGTTTGGGATAAGGCATCATGAACTAGTTCACACATTAGAGAGGGAGGAAGCGGGGGAGCTTTTAAAGTTAGGATTGTAGCTCCCCAAAACTTGTCTGATTTTCATTTCACACTATCAAGTCCACAGAATGAAACGTTTTCTCCGATTTCTATTTAACCACTATTTTTGAAAGGAAGAATAACTGCCTGATTGAAGATTTTTGAAATACTAAGATATCAAAGAGTAAAGGCAATTAACAGGTTATTTCAGTGTCTGTGATGTGTGGTTCAAAGATGAGAAGACTTTCAGTGCCGGGTTTTCATGACCCCACCACACAGAGTCAGACTGTTTGTACAGAGTGCCCGGGTATAGAGTATCTCTCATCACTCTGGGGACACAGCACTGGCGTTACTATCTTACTTGTGCTTTTCTTAATGAACTTGAGTCGCATAACCACTCTTCAGGTCGCCTTCCTCCCCAGCCTATAAAGGGAAGAGGAAGCTTACCAAAAGATGACCTCAGGAGGCTTTAAGGAGAGAACCAGCTCTCTGATGAAATGCAGCATTATGGATGCTAAATGGTTCACAGAATGTTAAAATGTTACATTCGCTCGAACAAGCTTGACTTCTAACAGTTCAACACCACCATTGCCTCAGTCCAAGTTGTAGCACCTAATTTATTAAGAGGGTGAAAATGTATAGACTCCCACACACATTCCTGGACAGGGCTCCTAAGAACACACACATTGTCTTGAGCAGAGAGGATAGAGCAGGGGTGATATTAGTTAAAATTCCTGTTTCTGTTGCTGGATGTTGCACCAAACCACCAAGATACCAAAATTAGTGAGCCAGTGCCCCTCCTCTACCCTCCAAGAGGGATGTTCATTCATGAATAAGCTGTCATTATAAAGAAGAGATAGTCGTATCGATCAGGTTATCCTTGATATTTATGATACTATTCTGACCTACATTGTCTACTAAATTAGAAGGCATATTGAATTTACGATACTATTTATATTTATTTTTCATATATTTAACATTTTCTTATTTTGGGACCTATTTGTGATGCAAGCCTCCTGCCCCACCACAGGAAAACATCTTTCGTTCTAAATGTAAACCACTAATTCTAGTAGTCTAGAACTTGGACTGCATTTTCCCTAGAATCTGTGATTTAAATGATACCATTTTAAACAGGACTTTGTGAGCAGTCCCGGGCCCACCACCATTTTTCTGAGTCAGAGATGAGAATTGCATGGCTGTAAGGATAACTGACTTCCTCCCTTCAAGCCACTGCTACTGCCAACAGCAGTTCCTAGGACCCATCACCAAGGGACGAGGACAGCACTGTGGATACTTATTTAGCCAACAAATAGTTATTAACCTTCTGTGTTAGGTGTTCTAGACACAGTCCCTGCCCAAGAAGGCCAGTGGGGAAGACAGAGCAGTAAGCAGGTGATTACAGCTGAAGGTGGTGGCTGCTAGAAGCGGGGGTATTGTGTTACGGGCACGTGGGAGGGCGCCTAACCAAACTCTGAGAAGTTAGGGATGGTTTCCCAGAGGAGTTCTGTCTAATCCAGCAGCTTGCAGAAGTTTTGGTCTCACAGCCCCTTTACAAATTCTTAAAACCTCAAGACCCTCAAGAACTTCTGTCTATTTGGGTTTATATCTATCAATATTTACTGTATTAGAAATTAAAATTGAAAAAATATGTATCACATCACTTAATAAACCTATTATATGTTACCATTACATTTTTATGAAAAATAACTACATTTTCTGGATCAAAAACTTAGTGAGAAGTGGCTTTGTTTTACATTTTGCAAATATCTTTAATGTCTGGTCCGGTAGAAGACGACTGGGTTCTCATACCAGCTTCTGCATTCAATCTGTTGCAATATCACATGTCACATAGCCTCTGGAAAGCTCCACTCTACACTAGTGAGAGAATGAGCCTGAAAAGGGAAAATAATGTCTTAGTATCATCATGAAAGGAGTCTGACTTGAGGGACATCCTGAAAGGATCTCAGGGACCACTAGGGGTACCCAGGCCGCAATTTGAAAACCACTGGTCTCAGCTAATCTAAATAGTTAAAAACGGGAGGGAAGAGTTGGAGGGGGAGGTGTAGAGGTTGGAGGGAAGAAATGCAGACCTGGGCAGTAGGCACAGCATTAGTCCCGGAAGCAGAAAGCCTGGCACGTGGTCCACAGGGTTTTTGCAGCTGTGGTACTCACTGGTCTCAGGGTACATGGCACCTTGGAAAGTGCATCTAACCCTCTGAGGATGGTTAAGGAGGAGAGAGGACTGCCCACATGTTAGCTCTTGGTGTTCATGGGATCCTCAGGAGTTGAGCAAAGGGCCCAGAGGTTTGCTTTGTTGCATCAGGGACCTTTCTGTGCAAGGTGTTCCAGTAAATGTGTTTGTCAGACTTTTTTTTGACCACTTGTGTATACTGGAACCTGTATGTCAATCTAATGTCTGGTTTTCTGCTGAGACATACCTGCCCCTTCAACCCAGGGTGCTGACATAATCACAGGGCAGAGTTGCAGTTGAGAAGAGCTGCTTGCAAAGTGGGTGATCTGGGAGTATAATTCTGATTATGTCCCAAGAAAAGAATGTATAATTTGATACATTTTATGAGTAACACCCCTCCCATATGTCTTTGGAGATTTAGAAGAGAGAATTTGATTCCTTGTTATTTAGGTGAGGGTGTTTTTCCCAATTTGACCCTGGCATGCATTCTGATCTGTGTTGGGGGAGGTATTTTCCCTGTTTGGAATAATTCTCCAATCACCTTTAAGATTGTACCCTCTGGTAAGGGGTGTTTTTGCTCATCAATAGTTAGGGGATCTCCGAGCAAGGCCGACGTTGATTGACAAGTTACATCCAAATGATACCTTATGAGTAAAAGGCATGTGTCATAATGGATACTCATTATCTGCCCTTTAGGAGTAATCATTGGGTAGATGATTGGCAGTGTACTTACAGTGCTGCCTTTGCAAGTTTTCTGTCTGGTATATAGTGAAATGTTGCAAATATGAACTAAATTTAGCACACGCACATGTGCACACACACCCCCCACACTCATGCACACACATACAATTTCTAGCCAATCAGATTTTCACACCTGTAGAACTTGCGTGGGGATGTGTATGCAAATGCTCTAGACCACCATGCAAGCCACATAGGAAATTTTAAATTTTCTGGTAGCCACATTAAAAAAGTAAAAAGAAACAAGTGAAGTAAGTGTTAGTAACATATTTTATTTCACTCAGCCCATCCAAAATATTATCATTTCAATATATGACACTAGCCACCTTTCAGGTGCTCATACACTTATGAGTAGCTGTCATACTGGACAGTGCAGCTCTAGAAGATAATATTTCCTGGTTTCATTGAAATAAAGTCCTCTGCTTAGTTCCTTATTGTTTGTGACCAGTTTTCTTCTGGGATCTCCTGGTTTCAGTGTCCCAGTTGAACTGGCCTAACTGAAGTAGTCTAGCCATTCTCTAAAGATGAGGTACAAGAACTTATGTGTCAATCAGATTGTGGAAATTGAAGAGAACTACATATTCTGTTGACCTTTCTGGTCAAATGCTAACTTGTGACAAGCGGTGAACGGCAGTGGGCAGTGTCCACCACACACGCACTGTATCACTTCTCTCATGCCACAAGCTTTCCTGGTATCTGCCTAGTGTCTGTACTCAGAATGAAGGCTGTCTTTAACACAACAGAAACAATAGCCCAACCCATTGCTAACCATCTTTTCACTCTCGTAGACACAGTTCAAACTTAAACCTCCACCAAAAAGTGTTGACTCAAGAAGTGTTGGAGAGCAATGAAGACCATTTCCGTGCAGCTTACTTGTTGAAAGATATGGCTAAGGAGGCCTATCAGGACGTGGCTTTCACACAGCAAGCCTCCCCGACATCTGTCATCTTCAAGGGAACGAGTCGGATGGGCAGCCTGGTTTACCCAGTAGCCCAAGTCCACAGCGCTGGCCTGGAGAGCTACACCTCCGGTCCGCCAAGCGAGGGCACCATCCTGGATTTGAGTACTACCTCGAGCATGAAATCGGAGAGTAGCAGCCATTCCTCCTGGGACTCAGACGGGGCAAGCGAGGAAGGCACCGTGCTCATGGAGGACAGTGATGGCAACTGTGAAGGGGCGAGCCTGGTCCCCAGGGAGGATGACTATCCCATCTGCGTCCTGATGGAGAAGGCCGACCAGAGCCTTGCCGGCCTGCCGTCTGGGCTGCCCATAACATGTCACCTCTGCCAAAAGACGTACAGTAATAAAGGGACCTTCAGGGCTCACTACAAAACTGTGCACCTCCGCCAGCTCCACAAGTGCAAAGTCCCGGGCTGCAACACCATGTTCTCGTCTGTTCGAAGTCGAAACAGACACAGCCAGAATCCCAACCTGCACAAAAGCCTAGCCTCCTCTCCAAGTCACCTCCAGTAACAAGGTAGTGGACCACGTTTGCTCAGATAAGCATTTGTCGTAATTCAGGAATAAGGTAGTCCAAAGAAAAGTTTCTAACTCTGTTTAGTTACCATTTGGGGCAAGCGAGGCAAAGAATATTTGAGTTGACTTCATAGTCTTCTACAGCAGGATGAGCAGAAGACAAGCCTTGTGAGAAGTTGTCATTGGGGTGGCGTTTCCTATTATTTTTCTTAGCCCAGGAGGTTTACCACTGACATAACAAAAACTTGCAGAGATGTGGTTTTCCCCAGATTTGTTTACACATTCCCTGGGAGAGCTCCAGGTCTGCAGGTTGACAGCAGGGGCCCAGGACCTGGGGGCAGCTTGAAGTGAGGCTTGTAGTAGTAAGGGTCAGTCGAGTGTCCTGGGACACAGACTGTCACCACAGGTGACACTCCCGTCTTTGGGAGCCACTCCCAAAGATCACATTTTTGAGTTCCTGCTTTAATGAGTCTGAAATCCAAACTGGAGTTTGGGAAAATGACTATTTGAGACTATCCCTCCATGTAGATTGGAGAATTGCCTTTTTTCCCCCTGAAGATCTCATGTGTTACTCCAGGGAGTTCTCAAAGGAAGCACGTTGGCCTCTAATACGTAGGAACACGAATGTTACCCAAGATGTTAGTTCTCGCTCTGTAACACGCATTAAGAAGCTAGGGGGAAATACTTCATGCACTTAAAAATAGCGGTCTTCAATTTAATTTAAAATAAGTTTGCTAATATTTAATTTGTGTTTATATTATGTGAGTGTTTGTGGTGAGTGCAGACATGTCACAGTGTGACCACTGGGTCTCTGCTCAAAAGCAGAACGAGTGACAACCTGAACTGCAAAACCACTGCCCATTTTCGTTTGGTGACCTTCGGCATCTGTTCATTTAGATCCCCTGTGGAACAAATGCAGGCGTGACTCTGGCAGGACCATTTGTATATATTCAGCCAAAGTGTTTAGAGAATGTGGTCCTGATGGTTGTGCATTTTCATTATCACTGGATCCCTCAGTCTTCACCCTTTTATAAATGTGTAAGGTTAGGATGAACTTTTGAATTTACATGGTAGAAAGAAAAGTAGGACATTATTGCCATACTGTATGTCTTAATATTTAACTTATTCTGAAATATATTCTGTACCATTATACACAATTGCTGTTGTAGAAAAGAAGCATAATAGGTCCTGTGAAAGGAGACCCTCTCCTGAAATTTGGCATTTACAATACCCTAAAAGTCCATGGTTGGGAAAAAGAAATTGATTTTGTATTAAAACTTCAAGTTAATCACCTTTTTAAACTCGTGGTTGGTTTGAGTAATGAAAAGCATCCTTAAGGAGAATTAGGGCTTTATAAGAGATACTATTCCTCTGACCCAAAGGTGAAAAAAGCCAATAACCTGTTACTGATTATTTCAACATTTTTTTAAAAAATAAATGTGACAACTTAAAATTTGTCTCTGCTTAAAATGAGATGTATCTTTCAACTGTTTTGTTACCCAGCTGTTTAATATTCCATTGTCCCCAAAGTGGAAAAATTTGTGTACAAATGAGTTTTCTATGATTTAATAAAAATATATGACACACTTTTTGTTTAAAAAGGCAAACATTTGTCAAAGCAGTTTTGTCATACATACTGTGTGTTGTGTGAGTGCATGTGATCATCATACACACACACACACACACACACACACACACTTATGAATTTTACAGATCTAACCACCCAGGGAAGGTCTGGTCTGGTGGACAGGAATCAGTAACTACTGCCCCATCCTGACAGGAACTGCAGCAGTTCATGAGTTGCAGAGAAATTAAGTGGTTACTTTACTGGGAGGAGGGGCTAGGTATCACTTATCAAGGAAAATACAGGGATTTTTTAAAAATCTATGCTATCAAAGATAAGTCTTATGGCCAATGCTCAAAATGGAATGCAATGAAAGATTTAAGCCTCTTCTTTCTTTCTTAAATATGCAGGGTTTTTAAATTTTATTTTATTTATTTATTTTTTTTATAGTTTTGTGGGGTTTTTGGGGGGGGTTTTTGTTTTTTTTAATTTTTATTTATTTGTGTATTTATTTATGGCTGTGTTGGGTCTTCGTTTCTGTGCGAGGGCTTTCTCTAGTTGCGGCAAGTGGGGGCCACTCTTCATCGCGGTGCGCGGGCCTCTCACTATCGCGGGCTCTCTTGTTGCGGAGCACAGGCTCCAGATGCGCAGGCTCAGTAATTGTGGCTCACGGGCCTAGTTGCTCCGCGGCATGTGGGATCTTCCCAGACCAGGGCTCAAACCCGTGTCCCCTGCATTGGCAGGCAGATTCTCAACCACTGCGCCACCAGGGAAGCCCCTTAATTTATTTTTTTTAATTTTTATTGAAGTATAGTTGTCTACAATGCTGTATTAGTTTCTGCTGTACAGCAAAGTGAGTCAGCTATACTTATACATATATCCCCTCTTTTTTGGATTTCCTTCCCATTTAGGTCACCACAGAGCACTGAGTAGAGTTGCTTGTGCTAGACAGTAGGTACTCATTAGTTATCTATTTTATACATTAAAGTAAGTTTTTATTACTTATCTTTTAACAACTTTGCCTCTTTCTTCTACTCTTCCAACATATAGATAAAAGCACGATCCCACCTACCGATCCAGCCCCCCTCTCAGGTGATGTCAGTGTCCCTGCTTCTTATTTCAGTGGGAGAATAGGAGTCATCAGAGGGGAACTTTCTTAGCTACCAGCATCTGCACTGCTCCCGCCCTGCTCCCGCTCTGCTCCCGCCCTGCTCCGGGCTGTGTCATCTCTTGCCTGGATGACTGCTGTAACCTCCTCACTGGTCTGCTGCATCCATTCTCATCTCCTACAGTAGCCAGAATGTCCTTCTAAGTTATAGCTCCGGTCCTGTAGTGCCCCAGCTCGAAACCATCCAAGGTTTCCCTTTAGCAGTTAGTGTAAAATCCAGAGACCCTCCCAAGGCCTACAAGGCCCTAAAACATTTTCCTGCCCCTGCCGCTTCTCCATTCTCTTTTCATTACAGTCTTTGTCAGCCGTCTCTCCCTCCCTCTCACCATAGCAGCTGTTCCAAACCTCCAGTTTGCAAGGTCCCACCCCATGAACCGGTTGTATTCACAGAGCTGACCTCACTTCCTGCTCTCCGCAAATTAGGTGGGAACCCCTTCAGCTTCTCCCCCGGTGCCCACCAGCCCCCATCCATTTGTCTGTATTCATACCCATCCTCATGTGGTCACATCTGCCTGGACCTCCTGAGAATCTATCTTGTGCCTGGCAGACAGCAGTGAGCTGCAGGCCTCTGTGAGAAGGGGACCAGGATCCCTCCTGCACTCCCACCACCCATTTTGCCATCACACGTAGACCCGTCACAGCCTCCTTAGGCTCATCACCTCCCACTGAGGGATCCGAGTCTCCCTAACTCAACCTTTCTGATTTTATCCATGTGTGCCTGGGTGGCTATGTTAGTCTGGGTCCTCTAAGAAGCAAATGCCAGTAGGACTAAATGTACAAGGATGGTATTAAGAGACACTCTTGAGAGAAAATAGGGAGCTGGGGAAAGCTGGAGGAGCCGGCAGATGCAATGCAGGGCTGACCCCAAGTGAAGAAAGGAAGGAGGGAAGATTGGGTGAAAGTATCTTGAGACTGCCATGTACCTGAGGAAGGCTCAGCACGGCCTTTGGGGAGTCCCTGTGTCCAGATAAACCATCCGAGCAGTCCCCCATCTCCCGGGAATGGGTTCCCTGGGAATCGTTTCCCTGCCATGCTCCATCTTGGCTGCAAGCAACCCATGGGAAGTGTGGCCGCTGTGCAAACGTGGCAGCGGATGTAGAGCATGATAGCTGGAGCAGTTGGCCAAATCTTAACCTTTCTAAAGCCCCTGGGTCCTGTTCAAGGTGCATTCAAACCTATAGTTTTCTCTAGACTCAAAAGAAGTGTTCATTTTCTTTTTGAAGACTGATGGCTCTCACCTCATCCCTCCAGCTGCCTCAAGGTTGTCGTTCTATCACTTTTCTCCTCTCCCATTCATTATCAAATTCGTCTTTCTAATGGTTCCGTCTCTCTAGCCTGTAACATTTGCAGATCTCTCTCATCTTAACGATTAAAAGAAAGAAAAAATAGCTCTCTGTCCCCCGCTCCCCCGATCCCTTCTGGTGACTCTTCTTTCCTCCTCCTTGTGCATCCAGTTTCCTTAGAATAGTAGATTTTGCCTCTGTCCTATGGCTGCACTCTTCTTGCTCCTGGATGGCCATATCCAAAGGACACATTTGGTTCTTTGGTGCACCCTGGTCCCTCCCTGGCCTTTTTCTCTCCTCATGCTCATGCTTTTGGTTGTCTTATTCATCCCTGTGACTTGCATCCCCAGCAGGATCCCTCCAGAGCTGCCCTCTTCACTGTTGGTTATCATGGAATAACCCACAGCATCTCCAGTTCAACTTGTCCTCAACTCAGTTTGTCATTTCCCCACCAATCAAACATTTTTCTCCTTCCGTTTCCTCGGATTGAGGGAGTGGCGCCATCACCTGGCCAACCCAAACTAAAACCCTGGGGCGGTACTGAGTATGGTTAAGAGCATAGCTCTTTAGGTCTGACTGTCCTTGGCTGTTCCACATACTAACCTGGTGACCTTGGCCAAGTAACAGCTTCCCTGGGTCTCAGTTTCCTCATCTGTATAATGAGTATAAAAATATACTCATGAGCTTCAATAGCTCATTATGAGACCCAAATGACATGGTGTATATGAAACACTTAGCATAGTGCCTGGCACGTACACCCTCAACAAACAGTAGCCGTAAGCATCGTCTTCGTCACCATCATCATCCCTATCCTAGACTTCTCCTTTCATCCCACTCCCAACAACAACACTCAGTCACCAAATCCAAACAACTCTACCTACGAAAACGCTCTCACATCCTTCCCCTCTTTCCTGCTCATCATCGATGTCAGTTCATCAAGGCAACCCTCCACTCCGTTCTCTGAGAGTATTTCAGCAGCCTCCTATTTTTATTTCTCTCTCAAATCCAACCTCCAGACAGCAGCCCAAGGTCTGACGGTGTCACCCCCTCCAGGGACTTCCGGTCCAGCCAGGCCTCAGCCAGGCTGACCCCCTGCAGTGGGCCCACAATCCTGGGGCTAGTCAGGCCCCGAAGGCCCTGCATATGCTGCTTGCTCTGCAGGAATCGCCTTTCCAGTCTCTGACCCACTAACCCTTGGTCCTCCTTTGAGACTCAGCTCAGGTGTCATCACTTCCTGAAAGCCCCTGGTGACCTCTCTGTCTCTCCCTCTCAGTGTTGAGTGAAGCGAGCCAGTTCTTGGCACCCATGTGCTGTCAGGTTTACCCACAGACTTGCCCTCCCCCACCCCAGCCCCTCCTTTGGCAGGTCTACTGTCAGCATTCACCCCTCACCAAGGGGCTTTACTTGTGACCTCTGGCTGTCAATCAACAGAGAACCCTCTACCGTGTGCCAAGCATGCTGAGCGCACAGTGGTAAATGTAATAGATGTGGTCCCTGCTCTTGTGGAATTTAAAGCCCAGCAAGGAAGACTGATAATAAACCAAAAAATTTAAAAATGATACAAGCTGAATTTCCAGAAGAGAGGTCTCTCTATCTTCAACCTCTCTCACTAGCATCCCTTCCTGCGAGGCCCACCTAACTGAGGGAATGGGGTCATGACTTCCCCGTGACCTCCCGTCCTCAAGGTTGGGCACTCTGTCTCCACGCCCAGGTGTGTGGCTGCATAAATGTAACTTAACTGTCAATTGCCTGCACGTCCCTAAACCTTCAGCCTTGTGGGTCATCCTTCTGTTTATATTCACATTAAATAACGCCCACACTTTAAGAAAATTCATCTCAGCAATCACTTTCTCCATCAGCCTTTGAACACTAAAAAAACACGAGCCTCCCAGATTCTGAGAGCAAACTTTCAAATCAATACAACTTCAACTGACAGATGAAAACTAGCTTCTTTGCCCTTTATCCTAGGGATCTGATAATATTCACTCCTCCAATCAAGCTTTCAAAAACCCTTTTCTCCCTCCTCTAGCAGAGGGTCAAAGACCATGGGGGCATAAATATGGCCGATCTTAAGGTTTATTCTGAATGAGCTAATCCACTCACATCCAGATTTTCCCTGATTTCTTAGACTCTATTAGGAAATTGTATAGGTCACTGTTTCTTTTTTTTTTTTCTTTTTTTAATTGAGATAAAATTCACATAACGTAAAATTTACCATTTTAGCTATTTTAAAGTATACAATTCAGCAGTATTTAGTACATTTACAGTGTTGTGCAACCATGACCTCTATCTAGTTCCAAAACATTTTCATAACCCCAAAATACAACCCTGTACCCATTAACAATCACTCTCCATTCCCCCTTCACACCGGCCCCTGGAAGCCACTGATCTACTTTCTACCTCTATGGATTTGCTTATTCTGGGTATATCATATAAATGGAATCATAAAATATATAGTCTTTTGTATCTGGCTTCTTTCACTTAATGTAATGTTTTCAAAGTTCATCCATGTTGTAACATATCGTTCCTTCCTATGGCTAAATAATATTCCATTGTATGGCTATACCACAACTATTTTAATTTGTTTTTCCACTTAGTGGACATTTGGATTGTTTCCACTTTTTGGCTATTTTGAATAATGCTGCTCTGAACATTCATGTACAAATTTTTGTGTAGACATACGTTTTCAATTCACTTGGGCATGTACCTAGGAGTGGAATTGTTGGGTCATATGGTAACTATATGTTTAACTTTCTGAGGAACTGCGGGACTGTTTTCTAAGGTCACTGATTCTTAAATGTAGTTGCACGTTGGAGTCACCTGGGCATCTTTTAAAATTACCGCTTCCTAGGTCCCATCCTCCGAGGTTCTGATGTAATCAACCTGCTTTGTGGCCTTTGCAGGGAGAGTTTCAAAGCTCCCCAGATGCTTCTCCTCAGCCCTGGTTGAGAACTTCCAGTATACAGACAAAGAGGACTCAGAGATGATGTCATTAATCAATAACTCCTGAATCTGCCGTCAGAAGTCAGTGTTTTCCCCTGCTTGATCATGAGAATTTTCTGAGGCGCTTCCTAAAAATACAGATTCATAGGCCCCTTCTCTGGAGATGGCTTAGAGAGTGGGCCTCAGGGGGATCCTGGGAATCTGAAGTTTCGACGCACATTTCAGGTCTACCTTATGATCTGGCAGGTTTTGGAAGCAATATCCTAGATCCTTGCTTCTCAAAGTGTAGGCCTCAGCCAGCCACATCAGCATCACCTGGAGCTTGTAAGAAATGCAAATTCTCATACAACTAAATCAGAATCTGCATTTTAGCAATTCCACGGTGATAATAAGCACATTCGTATCTTTCTTTTTTTTAAAGATTTTTTGATGTGGACCATTTTTAAAGTCTTTATTGAATTTGTTACACTATTGCTTCTGTTTTATGCTTTGGTTTTTTTGGCCACGAGGCATGTGGGATCTTAGCTCCCTGACCAAGGATCGAACCCTCACCCCCTGCATTGGAAGGTGAAGTCTCAACCACTGGACCACCAGGGAAGTCCCAAGCACATTCGTATCTTAAAAGCACCCTTAGACTCCTAAATCTCAAGCTGTATCGTCCCTGGGCAAGTGGTTCTCAAAGTGGACATGCATTACATCATCTTAAAGGCTCATTGAAGCACAGGTGGCTCTCGGAGCTTCTCATTTAGTAGGTCGAGGCATGGCCGGAGAATCTACACTTGTAACAGGTGATGCTGATGCACTTGGACTGGGGACCGCACTTTGAGAATCCCTGGTCTAAAGTCCAGACCAGGGTTTCTCAATCTCGGCACTGTTGACATTTGGGGCCAGATAATTCTTTATTATCTGTAGGGGGCTGCCCTGCGCATTGTAGGATGTTCAGCTGCTTCTCTGGCTTCTACCCACGAGATGCCAGTAGCACCCCCAAAATTGTGACAGCTAAAAATATCTCCAAGCATTGCCAAATATCCCCTAGTGGGGGTGGGTAACAAAATAGCCCCCAGTTGAGAACCACTGGTCAAGACCGTTCCTAAAAGGGAGGGTCTGTCACTCATCCCATTCCTGGAAGAGGAGAGTTGGCCCCTGGCTCAGGCAACCTCTCTCAGCCTCTTCTCCCACCCCCTCAGATCCTGGGGGGCATCTACAAAGGAGCCTGAGACGCCCTGGGGCAACATCTTTCACCCAGGATTTACTCACGGGGAAATGAGACCCTGGTCCCAGCTCCCTGGCAATTGTGGGGTACAAGAAAAACGTCTGAATCTCTGAACACCAGCTTTATAGTCCTGACAGGTAGCCCAGCCCCTGTCACCCTCCCTCCTCACCCATAACTCCTTCTGTGCAAGGTCTACTTTTGGCTACTCATTAAAACCATATTTTCCAATAAACTTTTTTTTTTCATTTTTTGGCCATGCCTTGCAGCACGCTGGATCTCAGTTCCCCGACCAGGGATCGAACCTGTGCCCCCTGCATTGGAAGCGCAGAGTCTTAACCACTGGACCACCAGGGAAGTCCCCTAAGAAACTTTAGAAGTGACTTCAGACAACTTGTATAAAGAACTGAATGCCAATTGGTCACCTGATGCTTTTAAAGCTACATCCTAGAAATCTGTGATTGATTCTTAATTCATCTGTATTGCTATATTTTCTTTATGTTCTTTGCAGAGGGCTGGGAATACTAAGGAAAAACAAATGATTTTTTAAAGGAGCTGCTTGGCTTTCCAATCTTCTTTGATGCTTGGCCACCTTTCAGATTGTTGGTGAATAGTGCCCTCTGCTGGAATGTCTTGGTTATTGCAATTGGCATTGTGTGCTGCTGGAATCCTGCCTGTCCAGAAATAATGTGTTTGGAAATTCCCCTCATGTCCTCCAATGTCAAGGCCAGGTGAAAAGAAGACATGTTTCCTGAATGTTCTTAAGCCCGCTTCGTGGAGTTGAGTGTCTCCACCTAGGGCAGTGGTTCAGGGTAAGTTCACACAGGCTCCTTCTGTCACTCCCCAGTTTGGCACTTGCCTTCCTAGAACAGAAGGTGAAACCAGAGCCCTTCCAGCTCTCCAACCTGCCTGCATGTGGAGGAGTGATGTGATGGGAAGGACACGTTTAGGGCCCCCAGGCTCCTGGCTTCACCTTCCACCTCTGCACATCCCTAGCTGTGGGGCCTTAAACATCTCTAACGCTTGGAGACCTCATTTCTCCATCTACCAAATGGTGGTTTCAGATTGTATTTCAAAGTGTTCTAGGAACCTCACAGGGACCTCACAGGCCAAAGGGGGTATGAGGAGTAGCCAGGAGGGCAATGACCAGCACCAGAGGAGTTCATTCCCCTTCTATCTGGTCTCATATGTTAGGTTTTAATATTTTGTGTTCTGCTAAAAAAAAAAAAAAAAAAGAACATATATAAAATATAATATATGTATATTATATATATATATGCCACATCTTCTTTTTTTAATATTTATTTATTTATTTGGCTGCGCCGGGTCTTAGTTGTGGCACGCGGGATCTTCAGTTGTGCATGTGGGACCTAGTTCCCTGACCAGCGATTGAACCCGGGCCCCCTGCTTTGGGAGCATGAAGTCTTAGCCACTGGACCACCAAGGAAGTCCCAATATGCCACATCTTCTTTATCCATTCATCTGTCAACAGACACTTAGGTTGTTTCCATGTCTTGGCTACTGTGAATAATTCAACAACAAACATGGGAGTGCAGATATCTCTTCGAGATAGTGACTTCATTTCTTTTGGACATACACCCAGAACAGGGATTGCTAGATCATATGGTAGTTCTATTTTTTATTTTTTGAAAAACCTTCATACTGTTTTCCATAGTGGCTGTACTAAGTTACATTTGCACCAACAGTGAACAAGGGTTCCCCTTTCTCCACATCCTCACCAACACGTTATCTTTTGGCTTTTTTTTTTTTTAACTTCTTTTTTTCACACACACACACACACACACACTGTATTTTATTTTTACAAGAGATAAATAAACTGACACCAAGCATTGTAAATGGATGACCACAACAAAAGCAACAATTGCAATTACCAAA
This sequence comes from Eubalaena glacialis, assembly GCF_028564815.1. Taxonomy (NCBI): domain Eukaryota; kingdom Metazoa; phylum Chordata; class Mammalia; order Artiodactyla; family Balaenidae; genus Eubalaena; species Eubalaena glacialis. The sequence goes on from NC_083717.1 coordinate 36,478,301, forward strand.
CACGAAACACACTCATACTATGTCATAATATTGACATTCAGTCCAGTAATCCTCCACTGTAACAGGTCCCTTACTTTGCAGTGAAAATTGATTTGTATATTTTTTGCCTCTAAGTCCTTGAGGGACTTATTTTATTTTATTTTATTTTTTATTCAAACAGAAAGTCACAAAAATTATAATCATCCTCATCAGTTCACTCAGTCCCATGTAATTAATTTTTTTTTCATCTTGATCTTTTGTTAGCACTTTTGTGAATTCATCAGTTTTCCATTAGAGTTCTGAAAATGCTTATTCATTCAGTTCAGCAGTATAGTCAGTTACCAGAAACCTGTACTTGTCAGAGTCTTTTCCATGAATTCCTTGAAGATGAAACCCTTTTATAGGAACATTTTGGCAAAAGCATCAGAGTACACCCAGAACTGTCTGTAAATGACAAAAGACTTAAAAATGACCATGGTTAAAGATTTGATGAAAGTTCATAATAATGCAATTGACAAGGAAATTTAGTTATTTCTGAGATACACATTTTAAAGTAATAACTAGAATTATGACTTATAACATTATACCAGAACATATAAGATTTTTAGAAATTTCATGTAATGTCTGAAACATTTATATTAACGTATTTCCATACAAATAACCCAAAGAAAGTTTAGTATTAGTTGTTTTTTTCTGTGTTTGTTTTTTTATACTGCAGGTTCTTATTAGTCATCAATTTTATAAACATCAGTGTATACATGTCAATCCCAATGGCCCAATTCAGCACACCACCATCCCCACCCCACCGCGGTTTTCCCCCCTTGGTGTCCATATGTTTGTTCTCTACATCTGTGTCTCAACTTCTGCCCTGCAAACCGGTTTATCTGTACCATTTTTCTAGGTTCCACATACATGTGTTAATATATGATATTTGTTTTTCTCTTTCTGACTTACTTCACTCTGTATGACAGTCTCTAGGTCCATCTACATCTCAACAAATGACTCAGTTTCGTTCCTTTTTATGGCTGAGTAATATTCCATTGTGTATATGTACCACAACTTCTTTATCCATTCGTCTGTCGATGGGCATTTAGGTTGCTTCCATGACCTGGCTATTGTAAACAGTGCTGCTATGAACATTGGGGTGCATGTGTCTTTTTGAATTATGGTTTTCTCTGGGTATATGCCCAGTAGTGGGATTGCTGGATCATATGGTAATTCTATTTTTAGTTTTTTAAGTGACCTCCATACTGTTCTCCATAGTGGCTGTATCAATTTACATTCCCACCAACAGTGCAAGAGGGTTCCCTTTTCTCCACACCCTCTCCAGCATTTGTTGTTTGTAGATTTTCTGATGATGCCCATTCTAACTGGTGTGGGGTGATACCTCATTGTAGTTTTGATTTGCATTTCTCTAATAATTTGTGATGTTGAGCAGCTTTTCATGTGCTTCGTGGCCATCTGTATGTCTTCTTTGGAGAAATGTCTATTTAGGTCTTCTACCCATTTTTGGATTGGGTTGTTTGTTTCTTTAATATTGAGCTACATGAGCTGTTTATATATTTTGGAGATAATCCTTTGTCCGTTGATTCGTTTGCAAATATTTTCTCCCATTCTGAGGGTTGTCTTTTCGTCTTGTTTATGGTTTCCTTTGCTGTGCAAAAGCTTTGAAGTTTCATTAGGTCCCATTTGTTTATTTTTGTTTTTATTTCCATTACTCTAGGAGGTGGATCAAAAAAGATCTTGCTGTGGTTCATGTCAAAGAGTGTTCTTCCTATGTTTTCCTCTAAGAGCTTTATAGTGTCCGGTCTTACATTTAGGTCTCTAATCCATTTTGAGTTTATTTTTGTGTATGGTGTTAGGGAGTGTTCTAATTTCATTCTTTTACATGTAGCTGTCCAGTTTTCCCAACACCACTTATTGAAGAGACTGTCTTTTCTCCATTGTATATCCTTGCCTCCTTTGTCATAGATCAGTTGACCATAGGTGCATGGGTTTATCTCTGGGCTTTCTATCTTGTTCCATTGATCTATGTTTCTGTTTTTGTGCCGGTACCATATTGTCTTGATTACTGTAGCTTTATAGTATAGTCTGAAGTCAGGGAGTCTGATTCCTCCAGCTCCGTTTTTTTCCCTCAAGACTGCTTTGGCTATTCGGGGTCTTTTGTGTCTCCATACAAATTTTAAGATGATTTGTTCTAGTTCCATGAAAAATGCCATTGGTAACTTGATAGGGGTTGCATTGAATCTGTAGATCGCTTTGGGTAGTAGAGTCATTTTCACAATGTTGATTCTCCCAGTCCAAGAACATGGTATATCTCTCCATCTGTTGGTATCATCTTTAATTTCTTTTATCAGTGTCTTATAGTTTTCTGCATACAGGTCTTTTGTCTCCCTAGGTAGGTTTATTCCTAGGTATTTTATTCTTTTTGTTGCAGTGGTAAATGGGAGTGTTTCCATAATTTTTCTTTCAGATTTTTCATCATTAGTGTATAGGAATGCAAGAGATTTCTGTGCATTAATTTTGTATCCTGCAACTTTACCCAATTCATTGATTAGCTCTAGTAGTATTCTGGTGGCATCTTTAGGACTCTTTATGTATAGTATCGTGTCATCTGCAAACAGTGACAGTTTTACTTCTTCTTTTCCAATTTGTATTCCTTTTATTTCTTTTTCTTCTCTGATTGCCGTGGCTAGGACTTCCAAAACTAGGTTGAATAATAGTGGCAAGAGTGGACATCCTTGTCTCATTCCTGATCTTAGAGGAAATGCTTTCAGTTTTTCACCATTGAGAATGATGTTTGCTCTGGGTTTGTCGTATATGGCCTTTATTATGTTGAGGTAGGTTCCCTCTATGCCCACTTTCTGGAGAGATTTTATCATAAATGGGTGTTGAATTTTGTCAAAAGCTTTTTCTGCATCTACTGAGATGATCATATGGTTTTTATTCTTCAGTTTGTTAATATGGTGTATCACATTGATTGATTTGCATATATTGAAGAATCCTTGCATCCCTGGGATAAATCCCACTTGATCATGGTGTATGATCCTTTGAATGTGTTGTTGCATTCTGTCTGCTAGTATTTTGTTGAGGATTTTTGCATCTATATTCATCAGTGATATTGGTCTGTAATTTTCTTTTTTTGTAGTGTCTTTGTCTGGTTTTGGTATCAGGGTGATGGTGGCCTCATAGAATGAGTTTGGGAGTGTTCCTTCCTCTGCAATTTTTTGGAAGAGTTGGAGAAGGATGGGTGTTAGCTCTTCTCTAAATGTTTGATAGAATTCACCTGTGAAGCCATCTGGTCCTGGACTTTTGTTTGTTGGAAGATTTTTAATCACAGTTTCAATTTCATTACTTGTGATTGGTCTGTTCATATTTTCTATTTCTTCCTGATTCAGTCTTGGAAGGTTATACCTTTCTAAGAATTTGTCCATTTCTTCCAGGTTGTCCATTTTATTGGCATAGAGTTGCTTGTAGTATTCTCTTAGAATGCTTTGTATTTCTGTGGTATCTGTTGTAACTTCTCCTTTTTCATTTCTAATTTTATTGATTTGAGTCCTCTCCCTCTTTTTCTTGATGAGTCTGGCTAATGGTTTATCAATTTTGTTTATCTTCTCAAAGAACCAGCTTTTAGTTTTATTGATCTTTGCTATTGTTTTCTTAGTTTCTATTTCATTTATTACTGCTCTGATCTTTATGATTTCTCTCCTTCTGCTAACTTTGGGTTTTGTTTCTTCTTCTTTCTCTAGTTCCTTTAGGTGTAAGGTTAGATTGTTTACTTGAGATTTTTCTTGTTTCTTGAGGTAGGCTTGTATAGCTATAAACTTCCCTCTTAGAACTGCTTTTGCTGCATCCCATAGGTTTTGGATCGTCGTGTTTTCATTGTCATTTGTCTCTAGGTATTTTTTGATTTCCTCTTTGACTCCGTCAGTGATCTCTTGGTTATTTAGTAACGTATTGTTTAGCCTCCATGTGTTTGTGTTTTTTACGTTTTTTCCCTGTAATTCATTTCTAATCTCATAGCGTTGTGGCCAGAAAAGATGCTTGATATGATTTCAATCTTCTTAAATTTACTGAGGCTTGATTTGTGACCCAAGATGTGATCTATCCTGGAGAATGTTCCATGCGCACTTGAGAAGAAAGTGTAATCTGCTGTTTTTGGATGGAGTGTCCTATAAATATCAATTAAATCTGTCTGGTCTATTGTGTCATTTAAAGCTTGTGTTTCCTTATTAATTTTCTGTTTGGATGATCTGTCCATTGGTGTAAGTGAGGTGTTAAAGTCCCCCACTATTATTGTGTTACTGTCGATTCCTCTTTTATAGCTGTTAGCAGTTGCCTTATGTATTGAGGTGCTCCTGTGTTGGGTGCATATATATTTATAATTGTTATATTTTCTTCTTGGATTGATCCCTTGATCATTATGTAGTGTCCTTCCTTGTCTCTTGTAACATTCTTTATTTTAAAGTCTATTTTATCTGATATGAGTATTGCTACTCCAGCTTTCTTTTGGTTTCCATTTGCATGGAATATCTTTTTCCTTCCCCTCACTTTCAGTCTGTATGTGTCCCTAGGTCTGAAGTGGGTCTCTTATAGACAGCATATATATGGGTCTTGTTTTTGTATCCATTCAGCAAGCCTGTGTCTTTTGGTTGGAGCATTTAATCCATTCACGTTTAAGGTAATTATCGATATGTATGTTCCTATGACCATTTTCTTAATTGTTTTGGGTTTGTTTTTGTAGATCCTTTTCTTCTCTTGTGTTTCCCACTTAGGGAAGTTCCTTTAGCATTTGTTGTAGAGCTGGTTTGGTGGTGCTGAATTCTCTTAGCTTTTGCTTGTCTGTAAAGCTTCTGATTTCTCCACGGAATCTGAATGAGATCCTTGCCGGGTAGAGTAATCTTGGTTGTAAGTTCTTCGCTTTCATCACTTTAAGTATATCATGCCACTCCCTTCTGGCTTGTAGAGTTTCTGCTGACAAATCAGCTGTTAACCTTATGGGAGTTCCCTTGTATGTTATTTTTCGTTTTTCCCTTCCTGCTTTCAATAATTTTTCTTTGTCTTTAATTTTTGCCAGTTTGATTACTATGTGTCTCAGTGTGTTTCTCCTTGGGTTTATCCTGTATGGAACTCTCTGCGCTTCCTGGACTTGGGTGGCTATTTCCTTTCCCATGTTAGGGAAGTTTTTGACTATAATCTATTCAAATATTTCCTCTGGTCCTTTCTCTCTCTCTTCTCCTTCTGGGACCCCTATAATGCGAATGTTGTTGCGTTTAATGTTGTCCCAGAGGTCTCTTAGGCTGTCTTCATTTCTTTTCATTCTTTTTTCTTTATTCTGTTCCGCAGAAGTGAATTCCACCATTCTGTCTTCCAGGTCACTTATCCGTTCTTCTACCCCAGTTATTCTGCTATTGATTCCTTCTAGTGTAGTTTTCATTTCAGTTATTGTATTGTTCATCTCTGTTTGTTTGTTCTTTAATTCTTCTAGGTCTTTGTTAAACATTTCTTGCATCTTCTCGATCTTTGCCTCCATTCTTTTTCCGCGGTCCTGGATCATCTTCACTATCATTATTCTGAATTCTTTTTCTGGAAGGTTGCCTATCTCCACTTCATTTAGTTGTTTTTCTGGGGTTTTTTCTTGTTCCTTCATCTGGTATATAGCCCTCTGCCTTTTCATCTTGTCTATCTTTCTGTGAATGTGGTTTTTGTTCCACAGGCTGCAGGATTGTAATTCTTCTTGTTTCTGCTGTCTGCCCTCTGGTGGATGAGGCTATCTAAGAGGCTTGTGTAAGTTTCCTGATGGGAGGGACTGGTGGTGGGTAGAGCTGACTGTTGCTCCGGTGGGCAGAGCTCAGTAAAACTTTAATCCGCTTGACTGTTGATGGGTGGGGCTGAGTTCCCTCTCTCTTGGTGGTTTTGCCTGAGGCAACCCAACACTAGAGCCTACCTGGGCTCTTTGGCGGGGCTAATGACAGACTCTGGGAGGGCTCATGCCAAGGAGTACTTCCCAGAACTTCTGCTGCCAGTGTCCTTGTCCCCACAGTGAGCCACAGCCCCCCCCCCCCGCCTCTGCAGGAGACCCTCCAACACAAGCAGGTAGGTCTGGTTCAGTCTCCCCTGGGGTCACTGCTCCTTCCCCTGGGTCCCGATGCCCACACTACTTCATGTGTGCCCTCCAAGAGTGGAGTCTCTGTTTCCCCCAGTCCTGTCGAAGTCCTGCAATCAATTCCCACTAGGCTTCAAAGTCTGATTCTCTAGGAATTCCTCCTCCCGTTGCCAGATCCCCAGGTTGGGAAGCCTGATGTGGGGCTCAGAACCTTCACTCCAGTGGGTGGACTTCTGTGGTATAAGTGTTCTCCGGTCTGTGAGTCACCCACCCAGCAGTTATGGGATTTGATTTTACTGTGATTGCACCCCTCCTACCGTCTCATTGTGGCTTCTCCTTTGTCTTTGGATGTGGGGTATCTTTTTTGGTGAGTTCCAGTGTCTTCCTGTCGATGATTGTCCAGCAGCTAGTTGTGATTCTGGTGTTCTCGCAAGAGGGAGTGAAAGCACGTCCTTATACTCCGCCATCTTGGTTCCTCCTCCTCTTTTGGCTTTTTGATAATAGTCATCCTAACATAATCAGAACAGCATGGCTTTTGTTAAAGAAAGGAGTCTCTCTGACCTAAAATCCAAGCCACCAGAGAAGAGACTTGAGGATATAGTAAAGTGGAATCTTTTCTTAAATATCGGGATTTTTCTGAATGCAAAAGTAATACAAACTCATGGGGGGCTGAGGGGAGGTGGATGAAAACACAGAAGACAAAAGTTTAAAAATCCCACCCTGCCATCATCCTTCCATCTTTTTCCTTTCTTTTGTTAAAAGAAAAGTCGTGTTTGTTTAATTATTTACTTTTCTTTTTATCTAAGTAATATTTATTTTGGCTATTATATTTATATTCTCTTAGATATTATATTTATATTTATATATTTCTAAGAGCTCCATATTCCAAAGGAGTAATTCTTCTTGGGATGTATGGTTTTCAACTGCCTACGTTCCTTTCCTCCTTTGCTTTTGCTGTTTCCATGCACAGAACTTATGCAAGTTTCTTTCTGATGATTTTTCACCTTTCAGTGGGGCTGGTTACTTGCTGAAGAATAGAGTGGGGATGAGTGAGGCTGAGCAGAGGGAGGGAGGAAATGGAGAGAAATGCTCTATCATTTTAGTCTATAAGGAGGTGTCTTGTAGCACTTAGGAATGCTTTGAAGCATACAACAGAAAATTCAAAAAATTAGTGTCAGACAGAATTTATTTCAAATAACAAGAAATCTAGGCATAAGTAACTGCTGGGATTTGCATAGTGGCCCAACCTGGCCAGGGCCACCATCTCTGCAATTCTCTTGACTTTTCCCTCATTGTCGAGGAACAATGAGGCTTCTCTGACTCCAGTCACCAACCTGAACTGAAGGTAGGAGGAAGGGATAGAGGAGTGGCACTAAATAGGTTTTTCTGTATTATCAAGAAAAGCAGAAGTTTTCCCAGAAGGCCCTAGCAGATTCTACTTCCGTATCATTGGCCAGAACCATGTCACATGGCCATATTTAGCAGCCAGGGAAGCAGGGAAAGCAAAGATTTAGTTTTCCTTTCCTCTGTAGTGGAGGTGGTAACAAAGAAAGAGTTTGGAACTGTCTACTGAGTTAGCCAAGTAACAGTGGTTTCAGAAACAGCCTCACAGACATAGAAAACAAACTAATGAATACCAAAGGGAAAATGGGTGGAGGAGGGATAAATTAGGAATTTGGGATTAACAAATTAACAGATACAATTAACAATTAACAATTAATTAACAATTAACAGATACACACTACTATATATAAAATAGATAAGTGAGGACCTACTGTATAGCACAGGGAACTATATTCAATATCTTGTAATAACCTATAATGGAAAAGAATCTGAAAAAGAATATATATATTATAAATAAATAGAATATATATATTCAGTTGTATATATATAACTGAATCACTTTGCTGTACACCTGAAACTAACACAACATTGTAAATCAACTATACTTCAATTTAAAGAAACCCAGTGGGGACTTCCCTGGCAGTCCAGTGGTTAAGACTCCACGCTTCCACTGCAGGGGGCGCAGGTTCAATCCCTGGTCGGGGAACTAAGATCTCATATGCTGCATGGCGCAGCCAAACAAACAAACAAACAGTGGTTTCCACACCTTTCCTTTGTCCTGGGACTAAGTCTCCTTTCATATTCCATTTTTCAACTGGGTGGTTGGCTCAGAGGTTGAGTCACTACTCCCTGTGCTATGGTCTGGAGATTACTGCCTCTTCTCAGAAGCTATACAAACTAGGTTACCAGCAACAAATTTGGCCTTCCAGTGTCACTTCTCCTTCAGCTCCATTTCCCCTGCCTTTCCAGTGTCCACCTGGCCTGTACAGGAAGTGTCCTGCTTCTTTCATGATTGACACCTGCTTCTGGATCTCACTGCTGCCATCCAGAGTCTCCCAGGTGGCCAAGTCACTCCCAAGGGGGTGCACAAGATGATCAAATGGGCTGAAGGAAGAAAATATGGAGCTTCAGTTGATCTTATTTTTATCTTGACAAAACAAAGAAGTTCATCTTTACTGACCTTGAATATACAGCCAAACAAGGGTACCCTTGTTTGGCTCGTGTGTCAGGTGGACATGTGGTACATATTCGGAAGACTGGAAGCTAAACACATAGAGAAGTTGACAGTGGCTCTCACACTCCTTCCTTCCCTCTCTGTGTTGCAGAGTAACGCAGTTTATGTGTGCCCAGTTTAGAGGATTAGCAACTATACTATCTAATTGTAAAACCTAGCCAACACAAAGTAAACAAGAAGTTTACAGAAATTCCTGCCAAAACAGAAACAAGACAAAACAAAACAAACAAACAAAAAACTATGGTGTTATGGAGTGGAAAACTGCACAACCTAAAAGTTGAGAATTATGTTTTATTCAGTGGACATGCTGAGGACTCAAGCCCAGGAGGCAGCCTTTCAGATCACTCTGAAGAGGTAAGGGAGGAGCCCAGGATATACAGGAGTTTTTACAACCAAAACCAGGTAGTCGGAACGTCAAAAGATTACTGTTAATTAAAGAAAAACCGGACATCTCAAGTTACTCAATTTAGCACTTTTCTATGTATGGGAAGATGCAAGAATCTGGGCTCATTGAAATCATTCCTTTGATATGCACCTCAGCTATCTGGGACCAGTATCCTGTTTTTCTCCATCCTGAATCCCCTCAGGGTGCACTGTTGGGGGTGGTTGCAGTGGCTGCATCCTTTGTTTGCTGATATGGCAGGAGACATTCGTTGTCCACAGCATAAAGACAATACTAAAGCAAGCACAAACAAAACACTAAGATCAAAATGGCAGACATAACACCTCTTTTACTATTAGAGATGAACTTTTCATCAGCCACGTTACAGAGTAAAAACTACAACAAGCTAATCAGATCTATGGAAAAAAAGCCAAATTTTATCCAAAAAAAAGTATTTGAGGCGTGGATTCTTATATGAGTAAAGATGTGCTGTTAATAAATAAAATTAAAATGATCTGGCTTTAAATATTCTTTAGTCCATTAAAATCTCATCAGTTTAAATTTTCTCCTTCAATCTGTTTTATCATTTATATAATTCATGAACATACCAATATTTGTATATAAATTACAGGGTTATGTGTTGGGGTGCATCTATTTTATTCTGATAGTGGTTTACAATCAAAAATGTTTGGAGAAGACTGCCCCTAGCAATGAACTTTCAGGTCTCTGACCTTCCTCAGATCGAGAGGGTTCTTGGTCATTAACTACACAACTCACTCAAGCTATTGTAACCAGAAAAGGAATTTATCAAAGGACATTAAGTGGCTCACAAAACCTTTAGGGGAGCCAGACAGCAAGTCAGGTTTGGAGGCTACACAGCCAGGAGCATTGCTTGTCTAGCCACACAGTGTGATTCACCCAGCAAAGACCTTTCTTCTTCTACAGTGAAGACCCTATGCCAGCTGGGACCTCAGTCACTGGGTCTGGATGCCCTGAAACTCCGCCACACCGCACCCAAGGCCAGACCCCTCCCCAGCCAACCTTCCAGAAAATGGAATCCACAAAGTGCCTGCCTCCTCCTGGCTCTCTTTCACATCAAAGAAAGTCTTATGCCCATTGCAGAGCCTAGATCACATTCTTTTTTGATGGTTGTTTTTGATGAGCTTTGAGGTGGGGAGTAGGAGGAGGAGGAAAAAAAAAATGCCTTTACTTTGCCAATTTTAAAAGTAATTTTCCAATTCGGGTAATTTAAACATGTAATTTAAAAGAAACATTTTCTTTCTCCTTTCTTGATCAATCTGTCTAGAAATCTGTGTTATTTTTTTTCCTTCAATTTGTTTATCAGTAACACTAGTTCATTTTTCTACTTACTAATATACTACTTTTATCCTTATTAATTCCTTACTTCTGCTTTTCTTGTGTATATTTTCTGTTTTCATAAGTTGAATGCTCAATTCATTTATTCTCACTCTAGTGTAAGAATTTGGTGCTAAGAATTTAACTCTTATGGAGGTTTTAAAATATAATGTTATTATTTTTTAAGTAGTATAATTTTAACTTTTATTTCTTCTTTGATCCAAGATATAATAAAATTGTTTTGTTTTCATTTCCAAGTTTTACAAGATTATTTCTTTGTTTAATCTTAGGTTATTACTTTCTGATTTTATTGCATCATGATAAGATGTAGTGTGACCTGTACATTTTCAGCTTTGAGGAATTAATTGAGGTTTTCTGTGTAGCCCAATATACAATTAATTTTTGTAGATGTTCCATAAACATTGGAAAAATTAGACCCAATAGGAGATTCTTTAATTTCTAGGTGGACCTTTAAAAATACTTTGCTATTAATTTCTAGTTTTATTCTATGTTATCAGAAAGTATTATTAGTAATTTTCTACTTTATGGAATTTAATATTTCCTTTATGACTTTATACATGATCCATTTTTGCTAATGATCTGTGTGTGCTTGAGAAGGTGTAATTCCTATAATCAGGGTGTGAAAGTTTTATATATGCATAAAGTCTACCTTATTGATTACATAGTTTGTCTTCATTATTCTTGCTTATTTTGACCATCTGACCTGTCTTGTACTTGTAGTGGTATGTTAAAGCCTCCTACTATTAGTGTTTTCCTATCTGTGTCTCCTTGCAACTACAGTATAGTTATAGGTGGTTGCTGCATTATTTGGTGCATACCTATCTATAATTGTTGTAGCTTAATTGTGAGTCATAGGTTTTAGCATCTTTATTTGTTATACTTAATGCTTTTTGACTTAAATACTGCTTTGACTGATATCAGGATTACAACTCCAGCTTTCTTTTCCTTTCCATTTACCTGGTATATTTTGCCTATTTCTTTATTTTTAACCGTTCTGAATGACTTTTCAGTGTCTCTTGTATACCTATCAGCTTTATGAGCCAACTTAAAAATCCTTTTCTTTTATTAGGTGAGTTCAGTCCACTCACTTTTATTGATATGACATATATGTTTGGCCTCAATTCTGCCTTATTATTTTATGTTATAATTACTATACATGTATATTTATTGTATTTCTTTCTCTATTGGATGTATTTTCTTTGTTCTAATTTTTAAATTTTCTTTTGATATTTAGAGAGGTTTACCAAGTCACAGAATATTTGTTTAGTTGTTACCCTTATATTTAGACCTTTTACAATAACCTTACTTTTTATTTTTAATATATGTTTTTACATTTTTTTAGTTTATAATAAATATATATTTTATTTTATATATTTTTATATATTGGGTTTGTCAGTTACGAAAAGTATCCAGTAACCCCCACCTGTTGCCCATACAACAATCCATGAACTTATTCTATCATCCCCAAGACATATTATTCTTCCACTCTTGCCCCCCCCCTTTTGTTTTAGTCTTACCGCTAAAGTTACATGTATTAAATGAATTTGAAGTGTGTAGTGTTCTCTGTCTTCTAGTATGCTAAAGGCACAGGTTAGTGGTGGTTTCACTTGTTTTTCTTGTCAATCTGTACAGTTTTTGGAGGAAGCATGGAAAGATATAAATTTAGGTGGCCACCATCATCCGGGGATACCTTGAAGTTCTCTTGAATTTTGAGAACCCAAAATAAAATTCCTCCTGTGAACACGTGCTCTTCTGACTCATGAGAACTTGACAAGCTTCCTTTCAAGTCACGGAATAGTTCTTCTTTATGTGCTCGTTCATTTAATCAGATTTGAATACTAAGAGTGTCATCCATGCCTTATGTTTGCCCCCAACATTCTTCTTAGATCACTCCATGCATGACTCAGGTGCTGATGGCATTCTGCCTTTATCTTAAGGTAAAGAACTTGTTACAGTTCAGTGATCAAGCCTCTCAAAGAGAAAAGGGAGGAAGCCAGGGCTGTGGGCCACGGTCTCTACATAGTTTTTTCTCTATGTCTGGTAAAGATTCTGTGCCATGAACCAGGCCCTCAAATGCCACTGATATTTATAGACAAGAAGATACTGAGTTGAGTGTTGCCTATCTGTCCTATTGCCCACTCTCAGTGTTCCCTCCCATCATAAAAAAACCCAAAAAACTAGGAATTCTTAGATTTAAAAATCCACAAGTTCAACTGCCTTCTTGGGAGGGGAATTATAAATTAATACTTGGCATTCTTCTTGATCATGTTCCAGCTCACTGTGACTTCCAGAAATTAATTTTCTGTCATGCGACTGTCCTCTTCTATAGAAAAGAAATAGGACATTTTTTAGTTTTTTTATTCCCTTGTTCATTTCCATTGGGATTGAGATAGAAGAAGTAGGTTGCCTTTACTCAAGTCACCATTTAACACTGAAATTTTATATAAAGATATTACACTTTTACAGTACCATGTAAATACAATGTTAAGAAAAAGTCCATAGTGTCATTCTTAATAGATGTTATCAGCTCATTAACTGCCCACGCTGTGTGCTGGACTCCAGAAATAAGACATGGGTCCTTGAGAAACTTGCAGTCTTGTGTGTCAGGAAAAGGATGGATACGTAAGATAAATAATAAATAAAATGCCTAGTACAGATACCAAATGCTATAGCCTTTGAGAGGAGTCTAAATCCTAGAGGGGAGTTTTGATGCAGGATATGAACAGAACTGGGCCCCAAAGGGAGGGAGCCCTTAACCAAAGGGAAGTTGGGAAAGGGGGGAAATGAACACAGATAGTACCTGGGGCATATGGTGTGGTCTGTGTGAGAGATAGTGATGCTTTCTTTTCATCGTTAGCTGATGCAAATTACCTTCTTTCTTTGATAGCCTGGAAGAAATTTTGGTCTTCCCAAAGCTGGGGGTACAGTTATTCATTCATCACCTCTAATTTTCTTTGCTTTCTCCTTGAATGAATGAAATACTGCATTCTGGTTTAGCCTTTATTAAAGAGGATAGTTATTTACCTCAGAAACTTTGGGCTTCTCTAAAGTATGGTTGGCTGATGAAATCTATTTTACATGTCTGAAGATAATTTCTCCATTTCTGTTTACCCATTTGTTTTCTTGACACCACCCATTCAGAAAATATTGGTATAGTACTGTCATGGTTAATTTTGTGTCAACTTGGCTGGGCCACAGTGTTCAAATATTTAGTCAAACATTATTCTGGATGTTTCCATGAAGGTGTATTTTGAATGAGATTAACATTTAAACTGGTGGACTTTGAGTAAAGCAGGTTACCACTCATAATGTGGATGGACCTCATTCAATCAGTTGAAAGCCTTATAGAACAAGGACTGACCACCCCTGAGAAAGAGGAAATTCTGCCAGCAGACTGCCTTTGGACTCAAATTGTAACTCTTCCCTGAGTCTCCAGCCTGCCAGCCTACCCCATCAGATACACACACACACACACACACACACACACACACTATTGGTTCTCTTTCTTTGGAGAACCCTAACTAAATACAAGTACCTAGGTAACTTCTTCATGAGAATGAATTTAAGAACAAGTATAATCACATCTAAGGCCTTTAGAAGGACATTCACAAAGAATAGACTGCAATACTCTGTAATGACCTATATGGGAATAGAATCTAAAAAAGTGGATATATGTATATGTATAACTGACTCACTTTGCTGTACAGCAGAAACTAACACAACATTGTAAATCAACTATACGCCAATAAAAAATTAATTAAAAAATAAAATAAAATATTATAAAATAAAATAGATAACCAACAAGGACCTACTGTATAGCACAGGGAACACTGCTCAATATTCTGTAGTAACCTAAATGGGAAAAGAATTTGAAAAAGAATGGATATATGTATATGTATAACTGAATCATTTTGCTGTACACCTGAAACTAACACAGCATTGTCAATCAACTATGCTCCAATATAAAATAAAATAAAATAAAAAAGAATAGACTGAAGCTACCAGATAAATGGTGGCAGATCTTTTAACCAGGGAAAAGTCCATTCTGTCAGTATGTGCACCCTAGAAAAAAGAAGGAAATACCAAGCAATAAATATTTCATGCCCTTAAATTTAGAGAACATGAAATGTATGAAAGAAAAGATTAAAAGATAATACAATAGACTAAGAAGAATAACAGGGAGATTTCAGAGAAAAGGAAAGAAATAGAGAACAAAAAGAAAAAAATGTCTGTATATAACTAGTTCATATATGAGAATAAAAATCAAGGAAGATAATGAATTACACAAAAAAATGTCTCACAGAAAGGGAAAAGGCAAAGAAATAAAACAATTAGAGGTAAAATGATGGATATGGAAGACATAGACAGGTAAATGATACTCCTAAATAAAGAATAAACAAATGTTAAAAAAAAAAAGTGTCCAAAATTAGAACAGATGAAAACACCCCTGAAATGAAGAAATAACTATATCTTCAAATTTAGTCAACTGAAGACAACAAAGTTGTGGAGGAAAATATGATACAGTATCATCAAAACTGAGACATAGCCTGGAGAAGTTTCTCAACTCTAAAGATAAAGAATACTATTAGCACACAGGCAAGTCACCTATATTGGGGAACAAACCCAGGCAGGGTTCTGATCATCTCTAGAAAGACAATGCCAGAAGACAGGAATGTAAGACAAGAATAAAAACTCCATGCTTCCACCTAACAGGATGCTACTATTTTTTGTACAACAAAGCTATCACACTCTTCCCAAAAAAGCAATACAGCCATCACTCTCTTCCCAAATAAGCAATATACAAAAACCTAACAGTTCCTATTTCCACCTCTGGGTGAGGCTAGTTTCTCTTCTAATTCAGTCAGAATCCCATGTGAACCATTTGGAACACAAAGACTAATATTAAGCCTTATATGAAATTGACCAGGGGAAAATGGGGAGGAAGAAATAATACATATACAGATATATATATATATGCATGTGTGTGTGTGTGTGTGTATATATATATATATATATATATATAGAGAGAGAGAGAGAGAGAGAGAGAGGGTGCAAGGAAAAATATACATGCT
This sequence comes from Eubalaena glacialis, assembly GCF_028564815.1. Taxonomy (NCBI): domain Eukaryota; kingdom Metazoa; phylum Chordata; class Mammalia; order Artiodactyla; family Balaenidae; genus Eubalaena; species Eubalaena glacialis. Next base: position 36,493,795 of record NC_083717.1, read on the forward strand.
GATGCACCCCATTTCTGTAACTGGTACTCAAGCTGTAGTTGTTGTATCCAGCTTCTTGTCTCACTATACATTTTAGTCCCCTTTATCCTCAGCCAGTCTCTTGTCAGATCCAGATTCTTTGGGGTAACCCAAACCTTCATTCCTGAACCATCTGACCCCCAGTGGTCTTCATTTAGTTTACTATTAACTTTCTTTCTACTGGACGTGGGAGCACTAAGAGATGCCTTAAGAGAATCCACTGAGTTCCATTGTGTCTTAGCAACTCAATTCCCCAATATGATTGGGATCACCCCAGCCAATACAATGACCCCCTTCTTTGCCTGTTAATTGAGTGGCACATTAAAGTCCAAATTGGCCAATGGTAGTCTCAACTTATAACTCAAGGATGTTAATCAATTATGATCCCTAGTGGAAATATTCTTCTATTAGAAACTAAGACCTCTAAGCTAGCAGAAACCTATCATATTTGGAAGCAAAAATTTCGTGAGTGGGTTATTAGAAACATTCCCATTTCTACCCCTTGATTTCTAAACCTGAATATCCTGGCTATGGAAAAATTAGCACATATATTGATCACTGGTACAAGAAGAAAAGAAACATATTTTGTAGGATATACCCCAACCTTTCAGAGTTATTGTCTTCCACCTTACACGGTAGCTGTCTTCAGTAGGCCATGCTACTGTTCTCTCAGGCCAGCTGTTTCTGAGTGTTGGGGCACATGGTAAAGCCAGTGAATTACATGAGCATGAGCTTGTTGTGATTCTCATTTCACTGTGAAATGAGTTGTTTGGTCAGAAGTGATGTAAGAAACACTTTCCTGGTGAATAAAGCATTCCATAAGTCCAGGGAGGGTGGTACTATCAGAAGCACTGCAGATAGAAAAGGTAATCCATATCCATAAGTGATTATTCCAATGAGAACCAATTACTGCCTACTTCATATTATGGTATCATCATTGGCCTGTGCTGTTGGCAGGTTAGACATTCAGCTACATCATCCTGATGAGGAGGAGGTCTATGTGTTGGGCCCATTGCTGCCATCATGGCCACTTTGAATACGGAGCATTCAGCAAGCACTAAGGTAGCTGGGAAAAGAGGCTTGCTGACCTCCTCAGATCATGTCTTCTTATCTACTTAATTATTTTATGGTAGATGCCCTTTGGTGAGCACCCACATGGGACATAAATATCCTTACACTCTGTGCCCTTTCAAGGAGGTCCATCTTCATATCTCTTCCCTAGATCTCCTTTTCACTCCAATATTGTTCTTTCCAAGTCCCTGGCCAACTGGCCAACTCATAAACCTCTGCCAAGAGATAAGTATAGATTCTCACCTCTAGTTATTTCATGATGAATGAATTATCAGTGAAATGGACCACTTGAAGTTGTGGTAGGTGAGGGCATTTTTCTCCAATAATGTCTTTCAGGAATATTTCTAATTAAGGTTGGGCCTCGTTCCAATATGGTAACAATCAGCTGAAGCTTAGCATGACTGTCCCTTTTATAAGGGGCTCCCCAGTTTGCCACAGTCCTCACCACTTCTTATCTTGTACATAGTTTGTTTCAACCACTTACATTTCTTGCCTAGCCCAGTAGTCATTTGAGTATAGCCAGTCTATTGAGAAATCCACCTCTTATTTTTTTTAATTGAAGTATAGTTAATTTACAATGTTGTGTTAGTTTCAAGTGTACAGCAAAGTGATTCAGTTATATATATATATATATATTCTTTTTCAGATCCTTTTCCATTATAGTTTATTACAAGATATTGAGTATAGTTCTCTCTGCTATACAGTAGGTCCTTGTTGTTTACCTATTTTATGTATAGTAGTGTGTATATGTTAATCCCAAACTCTGAGATTTATCTCCCCCGCCCCACTATCCCCTTTGGTAGTCATAAATTTGTTTTCTATGTCTGTGAGTCTTTTTCTGTTTTGTTTATTTGTATCATTTTTTTTAGATTCCACATAGAAGTGATATGATAATTGTCTTTCTCTGTCTGACTTACTTCACTTGATATGATTATCTCTAGGTCCATCCATGCTGCTGCAAATGGCATTGTTTCATTCTTTTTTATGGCTGACTAGTATTCCATTGTGTGTGTGTGTGTGTGTGTGTGTGTGTGTGTGTGTGTGTTTATACCACGTCTTCTTTATCCATTCATCTGTTGATGGACATTTAGGTTGCTTCTGTATCTTGGCTATTGTAAATAGTACTGCTATGAAGGTTGGGGTGCATGTATCTTTTTGTATTAAGAGTTTTCTCCAGATATATGCCCAGGAGTGGGATTGCAGAATCATATGGTAACTCTATTTTTAATTTTTTAAGGAACCTCCATACTGTTCTCCATGGTGGCTGCACCAATTTACATTCCCACCAACAGTGTAGGAGGGTTCCTTTTTCTCCACACCCTCTCCAGCATTTATTATATGTAGAAGTTTTAATGATGGCCATTCTGACTGGTGTGAGGTGATATCTCACTGTAGTTTGATTTGCATTTCTTTAATAATTAGTGATATTGAGCATCTTTTCATGTGCCTGTTGGCCGCTGTATGTCTTCTTTGGAGACATGTTTATTTAGGTCTTCTGCCCATTTTTTGACTGGATTGTTTGTTTTTTTGATATTAGGCTGTATGAGCTATTTGTATATTTTAGAAATTAATCCCTAGTCAGTAGCATCATTTGCAAATATTTTCTCCCAGTCTGTAGGTTGTCTTTTCATTTTGTTTATGGTTTCCTTTGCTATGCAAAAGCTTTTCAGCTTAATTAGGTCCCATTTGTTTATTTTTGTGTTTATTTCCATTACTCTAAGAGACGGATCCAAAAAAATATTGCTGTGATTTATGTCAAAGAGTGTTCCGCCTATGTTTTCCTCTAGGAGTTTTAGAGTAGCCAGTCTTACCCTTAGATCTTTAATCCATTTTGAGTTTATTTTTGTGTATGGTGTTAGAGAATGTTCTAATTTCATTCTTTTACATGTGGCTGTCCAGTTTTCCTAACATCACTTATTGAAGAGACTGTCTCTTCTCCATTGTATATTCTTGCCTCCTTTGCCATAGATTAATTGATCATAAATGCGAGGGTTTATTTCTGGGCTTTCTACTCTGTTCCATTGATCTATATGTCAGTTTTTGTGCCAGTACCATACTGTTGTGATTACTGTAGCTTTGTAGTATAGTCTGAAGTCAGAGAGCATGATTCCTCCAGCTCCGTTCTTCTTTCTCAAGATTGTTGTGGCAATTCAGGGTCTTTTGTGTTTCCATACAAATTAAAAATTTTTTTTGTTCTAGTTCTGTGAAAAATGCTATTGGTAACTTGATAGGGATTGCATTGAATCTGTGGATTGCCTTGGGTAGTATGGTCATTTTTAACAATATTGATTCTTCCAATCCAAGAGCATGGTACATCTTTCCATCCATGTCTTCTTCAATTTCTTTCATCAGCATCTTATAGCTTTCAGAGCACAGGTCTTTTGCCTCCTTAGGTGGGTTTCTTCCTAGGTATTTAATTCTTTTTGATGTGATGGTAAATGGGGTTGTTTCCTTAATTTCTCTTTCTGATATTTCATTGTTAGTGTACAAATGCAACAGATTTCTGTATATTAATTTTGTATCCAGCAACTTTACTGATGAGCTCTAGTAGTTGTCTGGTAGTGTCTTTAGGATTTTTCTATGTATAGCATCATGTCATCTGCAAACAGTGACAGTTGTACTTCTTTTCCAATTTGGATTCCTTTTATTTTTTTTTCTTCTCTGATTGATGTGGCTAGGACTTCCAAAACTATGTTGAATAAAAGTGGCAAGAGTGGGCATCCTTGTCTTGTTCCTAATCTTAGAGGAAATGCTTTCAGCCTTTCACTATTGAGTATGATGGAAATCCAACTTATTTTATTCTTAACAACCATTTATAAAAAGTTTACTCTGTGCCATGTATGTTCCTAAGTGCTCTACGAATAGCAACTTGTTTAATCCTCAGAATAACCTTGTGAAATAGATACTCTCATCATCCCCATTTTACAGATGAGGTAACTGAGTCCCAGAGAAATTAAGTAACATGTCAAAGGTCATTCAGCTAATAAGAGGAACCAACAAGTCAGTGCAGGTAGTAGTCTGGCTCCAAAACCTGTTTTTAACCACCACTATGAAATAGTTTTATTTATTTTTTTCTTCTCTGGAGAAATCTTTTTCCTACTGCGGAGAGGGCTCTCTTAACCTCTCATACTAGTTCCCTAAATTCAGTTACCTTTTCTTTTTTTTTTTTTAAGATTCAGTCCAGTTGACTTTAAGGTATCAATTGCAAATGTGGTTTAAAGCTCCCTCTCCACTTCATCATCCTGACTAAAGTATAGAGTCATGTTGTAAAGTGTTGGTAGCAGGACAGATCTGTTCAACCCCCACCTCTTCCTGGTGACTTCTTCTCTCTCCAGGGCAGGAGGAGGATAGAAACCTGGGGTCCTCCATGTTACAAGCCTCTCTTAGCTCATTGTCTGTTGGTGTGGTGTGAACAATGGTGAGGGGTTAGCACTGGTGCCATTAGGAGACTTGGGCGCATCTTCTCCATGATTCCCCAGCTAGTGGTATCGTGTTGCATTCCTAGGATATCTGTACAATGTCATTCCCCCTTGTGGTGGCCCCTGAAAGACTAAGGCTCCCTATATCATCTGCTCTCCATGGCAACCTGTGTGACTATAAACAAAGAATATCATCTGCCATATCAGAAAACAAAGGATGTTGTGGCCATCAAGCCATCAGCCACTGCAGCCACCCACAACGGTGCACCCAGAGGGGATTCAGGATGGAGAAAAACAGGATCCTGGCCCTAGGTAGTTAAGGTGCATATCAAAGTAATGATTTCATTAAGCCCAGTCTCTTGCATCTTCCTGTACATAGAAAAGCGTTAAATTCATTAACTTGAGATATCTGGTTGTTCTTTAATTAGCAATAATCTTTTGATGCTTGATTACCTGATTTGTTTTGTTTTGTTTTGTTTTGTTTTTGCAAAAATTCCTATAGATCCTGGCTCCTCCCTTACCTCTTTGGAATAGTCCCTCAGAGCTGAGAGGCTGCATCCTGGTCTTAAATCCTCAGTAATGTCCCAGTATCCTGGTCTTAAATCCTCAGTAATGCCCCAAATAAAACATAATTCTCAACTTTTAGGTTGTGCTTTTTTTCAGTTGACAGGCCCTTGGAGTTCTGTGGGATCTCTCTTCCATATGTTTGGCTTCTGGGAAGTACGGGATGTGGTCCTGGCCCCTTGTCTGTCTTCTCCAGTGCTCTTTTCCCTTGCTCTGGTATCCCAGGGAAAGGTCAGCAAGTCAAGTGACTAAGCAAGAACACAGTCACAAATGGAAACCTCAGCCTCCCCATCTCACAGATTTTCCCAAATTCTACGAGTGATTCCCTTGGGGAATCCCTGACTTGGCTTTGAAGAGGTAAGTTGAGGAAAGAGTCTCTTCTCAAACACTGCACTGCCCTGCAGGGTGTTTTCCTCCCCTTCCCACCACTTTGTGGAGAGGAAATCTTGTGCACTGAGGTACAACAGCATCTCCCAACCTCTGCTCCCTGGAGCACCCATCCTATAAGATGTTCCAAGAATAAAGGATCCTGAGGGTGAATTCATTTGACATGAGCTACATACTTTGTCCCCTTTTGAAGATTAAAAATTTTGTTAGATTTGTCCCCCATTTATTAGATTCTCTAACGTATTAGAGGCTCTAAGAATCCCCACAGTAAAGATGGCTTAACTGTGCTTTAACTTAGCATTTGCCAAACTTATGTGACTATGTAATTCTTTTTGCCCTACACTTATTACTGTACCAGTCACAGATCCAGACAAGAGGAATCCTTGCCCTGGGCCCTGCATATCACAAACGTTGTTCAGGACCCAGAGAAAAGCTTCTCTGCATCACTTTCCCTGCATCCTCAAAACCAAAGATGACTGTGTCAAAACACAATGAAGGTTTGTGGGTGGCTCTGCTGCCAGTGTGAATGATCAACACCGGCTGGGATTCTGGAGAAGTTCTGAGTGGGAGAAGTGCTTAAGTAAGAGAAAGGAAAAATTAACATTAACATTAACATTCAGTGTAACATTGAATACATTTTTGCATAACAAAATATCTTCTCCAGGTAGGACTGAGTTTACTTGTTTTCCTTTCTTTGTATTCCAATTCATCATTCTGGTGTGAATTAGTAAGGTTTCAGCCAACAGTTGCACAGGGTGGAGAAGAATATGTTGCAATACTAAACAATTAAAACTAATTTTAGGGGACTTCCCTGGTGGTCCAGTGGTTAAGACTCCGAGCTTCCACTGCAGGTGGTGCAGGTTCAGTCCCTGGTTGGGGAACTAAGATCCCACATGCCACACGGCCAAAAAAAAAAAAAGACTAATTTTAAATGTGTATACATATATATATTCATATAGATATATCATATACTATACAATACTGATTCTTTACCTTGGCATAAAATGGACATTTTATGCTCAAATGGCAAATGCTTTTATTTCCATGAAAATATTTTATGAAGTTTAATTAAAGTTAAAATTAAAACATTTTGGTTTGGGGACTTCCCTGGTGGTACAGTGGTTAAGAATTCGCCTGCCAATGCAGGGGACATGGGTTGGATCCCTGGTCTGGGAAGATCCCACATGCTGTGGAGCAGCTAAGCCCTTGAGCCACAACTACTGATCCCACGTGCCACAACTACTGAAGGCCCAGTGTGCCTAGAGCCCGTGCTCCACAACAAGAGAAGCCAACGCAATGAGAAGCCCGCGCACCACAATGAAGAGTAGCCCCTCGCTCGCCGCAGCTAGAGAAAGCCTGCGCGCAGCAACGAAGACCCAACACAACCAAAGATAAATAAATAAAATAACATTTTGGTTTTATATAAATTATGTAAGTAATGTCAAAAATTGTTGAGGGCTATTTTTCCAAAGAATATATACAAATGGCCAACAGGTAGATGAAAAGGTGCTCAGTATCACTAATTATCAGGGAAATGTAAATCAAAACCACAGTGAGATATCACCTCACACCTGTGAGAATGGCTATTCTCAAAAAGACAAGAGACAACAAGTGTTGGCAAGGATGTGGGGAAAAGGGAAGCCTGTGCACTGTTGGTGGGAATGTAAATTGGTGCAGCCACTATGGAGAACAGTATGGAGGTTCCTCAAAAAAATTCAAAATAGAGTTACCATATGATCAGCAGTCCCATTTCTGGGTATTATATCTAAAGGAAATAAAGTCACTCTCTCATTTGTGAACTCATGTGTTCATTGCAGCATTATTCACTGTAGCCAAGATATGGAAACAACCTAAGTTCCCATCCATCAATGGATGAATGGATAAAGAAAATGTGGGGTGTGTGTGTGTGTGCGTGTGTGTGTGGTATCTTGTCGACTGAAAGAAAAATGCACAATGCAAGAGTTGTGAGTTAAACTTGCTGAGGACTAACTATAGCCTGGGAGATCTGAAGAGGGTTCTGAGAAACTGCTCTGAAGAGGTGGTAGAAGCCTAGTTTATATATGACTCTTTTTTTTTTTTTTTTTTTGCTGGGGGATACACGCAGTCAAGCATACATCTTTGTAAAAGCTTGCCACTAGTCACAAAGAACAGATATCACAAGTTAATGATTTTAGTGCTTTTCTATGTATGGGAAGATGCAAGAAGCTGGGTTCATTAAAATTCTTCCTGAGATACATCTTACTATCTAAGGGGCCTGCTTGTCCAAAACACAGAGCATCCTCTTATCGCCTTTAATTTCCTCTGTCTGAAGCACAGATTGCTTCATCCTGTCATCACCTTAATTTCTCTGTCTGAAGCACAGGGTGCACTGTCAGTCAGCGACTACAGTGGGTTAATCTTTGTAAAATTGGATGGTGGGCAAAACACTCAGCTCTTCTTTTTTGGGATCTTAGTTCCCCAACCAGGGATCAAACCCGTGGCCCCTGCAGTGGAAGCACAGAGTCCTAACCATTGGCCCGCCAGGGAATTCCCTGTTCTTCTTTTGTTTTATATATATATATATATATAAATGGAATATAATTCAGCCATAAAAAAGAAGGAAATTCTGCCATTTGCAACAACATGGATAAAACTTGAGGGTATTATACTAAGTGAAATGTCAGACAGAGAAAAACAAATACAGTTGACCCTTGAACAACATGGGTTTGAACGGCATGGGTCCACTTATAATCAGATTTTTTCCAATAGTAAATACTATGGTACTACACAATCAGAGGTTGGTTGAATCTGCAGATTTGGAACTGTGAATATGGAGGAACCACATATGCAGAGGGCCAGCTATGAGTTATATGCAGGTTTTCAACTGTGAGGAGAGTCAGCACCCCTAACTCCTATACTGTTCAAGGGTCAATTGTGCTGTCTGATCTCATATATGGAAACTAGAAAAACTGAACTTATGGAACAGAGAGTAGATTGGTGGTCACCAGGGTACCAGGAATGGATGATGGTGGTCAAAGGGTACAAACTTCCGGTTATAAGATGGGTAAGTTCTGGGGAATCTAATGCACAGCATGGTGACTATAATTAACAATACTGAATTATATACTTGAAAGTTGCCAAAAGAGTAAATCTTTTTTTGTTGTTACATTGGAGTATAGTTGCTTTACAATGTTGTGTTAGTTTCTGCTGTACAGCAAAGTCAATCAGTTATACATATACATATATTCCCTCTTTTTTGGATTTCCTTCCCATTTAGGTCACCACAGAGCATTGTGTAGAGTTCCCTGTGCTGTACAGTTGATTCTCATTAGTTATCTATTTTATACATAGTAGTGTATATATGTCAGTCCCAATCTCCCAATCCATCCCTCCCCCCTTGGTAACCATTCGTTTGTTCTCTATATGTGTCTCTATTTCTGCTTTGCAAATAAGTTCATCTATACCGTTTTTCTAGATTCCACATATATGCGTTAATAGAAATGGTAACTACATGAGGTGACGGTTGTGTTAACCAACATTATTGTGGTAAGCATTTTACTATATACATGTATATTAAATCATCACATTATGAACCTAAACGTACACAATGTTATCTCAGTAAAGCTGGAAAAAAACTGTCAAGGGTACTAACAGTTAAGAAGAGGGTGGATAGGGCTTCCCTGGTGGCGCAGTGGTTGAGAGTCTGCCTGCTAATGCAGGGGACACGGGTTCGAGCCCTGGTCTGGGAGGATCCCACATGCCGCGGAGCAACTAGGTCCGTGAGCCACAACTACGGAGCCTGCGCATCTGGAGCCTGTGCTCCGCAACAAGAGAGGCCACGATAGTGCGAGGCCCGCGCACCGCGATGAAGACTGGCCCCTGCTTGCCGCAACTAGAGAAAGCCCTAGCACAGAAACGAAGACCCAACATAGCAATCAATCAATCAATCAATTAAAAAAAAAAAGAAAGAAACGGGTGGATAAGCCAGAATTTTGGCCCTGGATATAGACGTATTCTTTGTGCCATATATGGCGTATTGTTCGAATTTAATATTAAAAGATGGGGCCTCATCTGTTCTGATAAGAGACATACTTGGGAACAGTTCAAAGGTTATGTATGATATTGTAGGAGATCAGAAGATCAGAATATGCCACCTCAAAATATGCCTCTTCGGCATAAGGATTATTTTGAGCTGAAGGCAATTAAGAAGGTGCAAATGAAAAAAAATGCTTTTTCCCTAAAAGCAGGTCATAAGTTTCCCTTCGTGAAGGTGTTCCCCCTCCCCTCTCCTATACCGGGAGGAAAACGATTCTTATTTCTGGAGACAGAAAGTCAGCACCAACATAGGTGCTGACAAACAAATCTTACTAAAATAACCATTATCTTCCATTAGTTTCCTCCCTTCCCATAATTCACCACCCATAGAAGCCCAAACCCCTTTTCCTTTGACTTGTCACGTCTCCACATTGATTGTTCTTTGTTAACATGGTATACAAGTTCCTGGGTCTAACTGCTTGTTCGGGGTCCTAACTGCTTTTCTATGAAGGCCTCCATGCATGTAAAGATTAAAATACTAACATCACATAAAATCTGTGTGCCTTTCCTTTTGTTAATCTGTCTTTGTCAGTTTAATTCTCAGGCCCCAGTGATAGAACTGAAAAAGATAGAGGAATAGTTTTTTTCCTCCCTTACAATTTTTCTAGGTCTGCCCAAAGATAGAACAATATTGATGAAAATATATATAAACTGTGACCTTACAACCATTCTAGGACACTAATTATATCCAGCTGAATGTTGTTAAGGCTATTAGACTTAATTTAGACAAGATATGAAATGCCCAAAAAGAGTTCAGTGAAATCACAAAAAATCCTCAAATGAAAAACAAATCATGGTATTTGTTGGAAAATTAAAATAATTTTGAATTTGCATTATCCAGTTATTTGGTATAAACTGTTGCTTGCTACTAAAAGTATTAGCAGAAGTTTATTTTTTAAAACTATTTCACTTTTAAAAGGATTAATTTTTTTAATTTTTGAGAACATGTTTTTCTAAATCAAAAGAAGCTACATATGAAATATGCAAAAAAAGTGATAGTCCAATAAAATAGTAGGATATCAGAACATGGAAACAGACAATTTGCTTGATTCTGAAGGAGAGGATTTACTTACAAATGATCCTAAAACTAATTCTGTGGAGACCCCTTTCTGGTCAAATTAAATCAAGAAGTAGTCTTCTTTTAAAGAGAAATTTGCACCAATCAAGCAAGATACTGCTATTTTGGTTTTCTATAGAATATTTCAACATTGAAAAATATTTGAAAATAACTGAATAAATACTGTATGTATACAGATATTCCTTTAGAAGATGATAAAAATCATAATAAATATTAACAGTATATGATGAAATTAAAATATTTTTATAATATATTCTGTAATAATCATTTTATATATGCAACCCCATTGTTGCATATCATGATATACATGATATATAAAATATGTAAAATTATTGTTTCTTTCCAAATGTAGGTATTGCTTTGAGAATATTGGCAATTATAGTTGTTACTGCCCCAGCAGAGCAACATTTCTCCAAATCGAAATAATTTAAAAAAAATTTTAAATCATCTAAGAACTACAGTGTTATATTACAGACATTAGTAATGTCTAATTTGACATCATTATCAATAAAATGCATATTATGGAAATCTTGATTTTGCTGAAATGAAGGCAGGAAAATAAATGTTATGGAGTAAATATAAAAACAATTGATTAACCATGTGTACCTTTAATTTATTACTCACCCAAACATCACTGGACCATCAACAGAACAGGCAGACATGCACGATAATAATTATATTCATCATCTTTGATTTTTGCCATGTTTCAATCACATAAAGATTATAGCTGCTTACACATTTTTCAGTTTTTATCATTTTGAAAGTATGCTTGCCAAAGTAAGAGGGCAGAACATATTTTATCTAACAGTATGTTAGCTTGACTTATAACTTCTAAATATTTTTGTATGATACATGGCCTCAATTTACACTATTGACCTGGGTCTCACAAATGTTAGGAAACCTGCTTGTGAATATCCTAAAAAAGCAGTATTTGTTTGGGAAAAGTTGATGTGTAGACACTGGAGGTCATAAGTACTATTTCTGATTTCCTTTCCATTTCACTTTGACTTACTGCCAACATCCTTTACTATTATTTTTCTTCCCATCAAAACTTACTTCCTCCACAGTAATTATTTCTACATATTGATTCATTGACTTTTCTCTGATATCATCCATTATTAGCTTAAAAGCCTTTGGTCCTATGGTGAATTCCTGGGCAAACAATTCTCTTAATTGAGTGCTCTGCATCATCAACCAAGATCCCATGGTTGTGGCATCTTTAAGCCACAAATGGCAGGTACGTGTTGTGTGTGCCATCATTTTTTATCTGGTACATATGGCAGACACTGCTAACTGAACACAGAATCTTTCCCACTGATCCTGGATGCAGTTTCAAAATACATTCTCCTACATGGTGTTCCAGGTAGCCATTATTAATAATTTGGAGTTGGCACAGTTAGTGAAATCTATTTGCCATCCCTGGCCTAAAGCTAGGTCAGACCTTGTGATAGGTGCTGGGCGTACAGAAGTAAATGAAATAGTCTCTCTCCTTGAGAAGTTCAAACTTTATTGGTAAGTGGTCCTTAATGATCTGGAAAGGATTCTGCATACTTTCTAAGAATTATCTCCCATTCCTGAAGTCACTTTGAAAGTCAGAAATCCCCTTCATCCTTTAGGGATTTGTCAAGGAAAGCAAACATCAGACATAAAAGCATGTACATGGAGTTGATTTCAGAATTTTTAAGCCATAGTCTACCAATATTCATTTTTAATTTGAAATAAACTTTATTCAAGTATAACAATTATAAAGATGTGAAAAAACATGCCTACCATGTGTACAGCGTGATTATCATAAAGTGAACACACCTGTGTAAACACCCCCCAGGTGGAAAAACAGAACATTACCAGCAAAAGTCCCCTGTGCCCATTCCCAATTATTATCTCCATCTTCCTTCCTAAAGATAACCACTATCCTGACTTCTAATACCATGGATAACTTTTGAACTTTTTGTGAATGGAATCTCATAGTACTTATTCTTTCATGTGCCTGGCTACTTTTGTTCAATATTATGTTTATAAGATTAATCCATATTATTACATGTGGTAGTATTTATGGTATTTATGGGTATTGCATCCCATAAATTATTCTATTATATGACTGTTCCATTATTTATCCATTCTAGTGTTGATGAACATCTGGATTTATTCCATGTTTTAACTATTATGAATAACACTTCTAAGAAAACCCTTGTACATGACTTTTGTTGTACTTATGTTCACATTTATATGCCTAAGGAGTGAATTGCTTTATATTAAACTTTAGTAAATATATTCAACTTCAGTAAAATAATGATAAATTATTTTCCAAATTGGTTATACCAACTTATACTTCTGCCAGCAGTGTTTGAGAGTTTCAATTACTTCACATTCTTGCCGACACATGGAATTGTTTGTGCTTTTAACTTTAGCCATTGTCTCAGGAAGATAGTGGTATTTCATTATTATTCTAATTTGCATTTCTCTGATACCTAATGATTTGAGAAGCTTTTCATTTTTTTTTTTTTCCATATGCCTGACATCTTTTGTGAAGTGCTTGTTCAAGTTTTTTAACCATCTTTCTTTTGGATTGTTGCTTTTTCTTATTGATCTGTAGGAGTTTTTTGTATTTTCTGAATATAAGCCCCTCGTTGATTATGTCTTGCAAATATTTTCTCACACTCTGTGTGGTTTGTCTTTTTACTCACTTCTTTAGTGTTGTCTTGGCTATTGTTACCTCCTTGCATTTTATACAAGTTTTAGAAGCAGCTTGTCAATTTTCACACACCCCCCACCCCCCCAAAAAATTGTTGGGATTTTAATTTGGTTTAATTAGGTTCCATACATCACCTTGGGAAGGAATAACACTTTTATGATATTGAGTCTTCCAATCTATGAAAATGGTATATCTCTTCATTTATTTAGTTCTTCTTTAAATTCCCTAAATAATATAGTTTCTGTGCAAAGTTCTAACAAATCTTTCATGAAATTTATTCCTAAGCAGTTGATGTTTTTGGTGCTATTGAAAATGATAGCATTTCTAAAATTTCATTTTCTAATTGTTTATTGCTGGTGTATAGAAATGCAATTGATCATTTTTCTATATTGACCTTTTGTTGGTGACATTGTTGAATTCACTTATTAATTCTAATAGTTTATCTATAGGTTCTTTTAGACTTAGTACATACATAATTATGTCATCTGCAAATAACAGTATATTTATTCTTTTCCAATCCTCATACTTTGTTTTTTTTTCTTTTTTTATAAATTTATTTTATTTATTTATTTTTGGCTGCATTGGGTCTTCGTTGCTGTGCGCAGGCTTTCTCTAGCTGCGGTGAGCAGGGGCTACTCTTCGTTGTGGTGTGCGGGCTTCTAATTGCGGTGGCTTCTCCTGTTGCGGAGCATGGGCTCTAGGCGCATGGGCTTCAGTAGTTGTGGCTTGCGGGCTCTAGAGCGCAGGATCAGTAGTTGTGGCTTGTGGGCTCTAGAGCGCAGGATCAGTAGTTGTGGCGCATGGGCTTAGTTGCTCCGCAGCATGTGGGATCTTCCCAGACCAGGGCTGGACCCTTGTCCCCTGCATTGGCAGGCGGATTCCTAGCCACTGCATCACCAGGGAAGTCCCTGTTTTTTCTCTTTACCTTAATTCATAAGCTAAAGAATCTAGTACAATCGTGAATAGAAGGTGTTATAGCAGATATCCTTGCCTTGTTCACAGTCATAGGGAAAATTTTCAATATTTCACCATTAAGTATGATGTTTGTTATAGATTTTTGTATATACCCTTTATTCTATTAAGAAAGTGCCTATCTATTCCTAGTTTGTTGTTGCTTAAAAAATATATGCTGAATTTTATCACTTTTCCTGAATTTCCTAAAAGGATCATGTGATTTTTCTCCTTTACTATATTAACGTTGTGAATGACATTGATTAATTTTCAATGTTAAACAACCTGCATTCTGGATTAGATTCAAATTTTTCATGATATATTATTCTTTTTATGTATACCAGGATTTGGTTTGCTGATATTTTGGTTGAGATTTTTTTATCTGTGTTGTGAGAGTGATTGGTATATAGTTTTCCTTTCTTGTGTTATATACTTGTCAGGTTTTGATATTAAGATTGTGCTGGACTCATAAAACAACTTTCCAGTCTTCTCTCTTTTTCTATTCTCTGAAAGACTTTCTGTGAATTGGCACCATTTCTTCCTAAAATGTTTGGTGTAATATACCAGTGAAGCCATCTGGGCCTGGAATTTTCTTTGGGGGCAGATTTCACTTACAGATGGAATTTCTTTCGGTAGTAGATTTAGGACTAGTCACATTTCTCTTTCTTCTTGTGTGAATTCTGGTAAGAAGTGTTTTCCTAGTATGTTGTCAGTTTCATCTAAATTTCCAAATGTAACAGCACGAAGTTGTCCGCAATGACTTTTTTATTATTTTAAATATCTGTAGAACTTGAAATGTCCCCCTTTTCATTTCTCATTTGTTATTTGTTCTTTCTCTATTTCTTTTGATCAGTCTTGACAGAGGCTTATCCATTTTATTAGTCCTTTAGAAAACCAGCTTTGTTTATCCTGTGATATATTTTTATGGTTTATTAATTTCTGCTTTTTGTTATTTCCTTCCTTCTCCTTTTTTGGGTTTACCTTTATGTTCTTTTCCTAAGTTGTTGAGACGAATGCTTGAGATCATTGCTTTTCATCCTTTTCCCCCTGATATATGCATTTAAGACTCTCTACACAGCTTTAACTTCATCTCACAAGTTTAGATACATTGTGTTTCCAATATTATTCACTTCAAAATATATTTTGATCTCCATTGTAATTTCTTGACTCATGGGTTATTGAAAATTAGACACTAAAAATATTGTTTCATCTCCAAATATTTTGGAATTTCCTAGTTTTCTTTTTGTTACTGACTTCACAGCTTAATTCCACTGTGGGCAGAGAACACACCATGCCTAATTTTATCCTTTGGAAGTTGTCGGGATTAACTCTAAGAACCAGCATATGGTAAGTTTTGGTAAATGTTCCATATATATTTGAAAATGTGTATTCTATAGATATTTGGTACTGTGTTCTAAATATATCAATAAGATTGTGTTTATTACTTACATTACTTAAATCACATACATTCTTTTTTTTTTAAACATCTTTATTGGAGTATAATTGCTTTACAATGGTGTGTTAGTTTCTGCTTTATAACATAGTGAATCAGCTATACATATACATATATCCCCATATCTCCTCCCTCTTGCATCTCCCTCCCACCCTCCGTATCCCACCCCTCTAGGTGGTCACAAAGCACCGAGCTGATCTCTCTGTGCTATGCGACTGCTTCCCACTAGCCATCTATTTTACATTTGGTAGTATATGTAAGTCCATGCCACTCTCTCACTTCATCCCAGCTTACCCTTCCCCCTCCCCATGTCCTCAAGTCCATTCTCTATGTCTGCATCTTTATTCCTGTCCTGCCCCTAGGTTCTTCAGAACTTTTTTTCTTTTTTCCATATATATGTGTTAGCATACGGTATTTGTTTTTCTCTTTCTGACTTACTTCACTTTGTATGACAGACTCTAGGTCCATCCACCTCACTACAAATAACTCAATTTCGTTTCTTTTTATGGCTGAGTAATATTCCATTGTATATATGTGCCACATCTTCTTTACCCATTCATCTGTCAATGGACACTTAAGTTGCTTCCATGCCCTGGCTATTGTAAATAGAGCTGCAATGAACATTGTGGTATATGACTCTTTTTGAATTATGGTTTTCTCAGGGTATATGCCCAGTAGTGGGATTGCTGGGTCATATGGTAGTTCTATTTTTAGCTTTTTAAGGAACCTCCATATTGTTCTCCATAGTGGCTGTATCAATTTACATTCCCACCAACAGTGCAAGAGGGTTCCCTTTTCTCCACACCCTCTCCAGCATTTATTGTTTGTAGATTTTTTGATAAATCACATACATTCTTATTCTTTTTTTTTTTTTTTTGTCCACTTCTTCTATCAGTTCCTAAGAGAACTTTGTTGAAATATCCTACCATAAATGTGGATTTGTCTCTTCTCCTTGTAGTTCTGTAAACTTTTTGCTTTATATATTTTGGGGCAATGTTATTAGTGTATACGTTAAGCTTTTGATTTTTTTCTGGTGAATTTACCATTTTATTTTTATGTAATGTCCCTTTATAGCAGCATTTCTCAACTGTGGTGCTATTGACATATTGGGCAGGAGAACTCTTTGTTGAGTGGGTATGGTGGTGCTGTCCTGTGCATGGTAGGATGTTTAGCAGTATCCTTGTTCTCTACCCACTAGATGCCAGTAGCATCCCGACCCTACCCATTACAATCAAAACTATATGAATAGGGACTTCCTTGGTGGTGCAGTGGTTAAGACTCCAAGCTCCCAATGCAGGGGGCCCAGGTTTAATCCCTGGTCAGGGAACTAGATCCCACATGCTGCAAGGAAGATCCTGCTCGCGGCAACGAAGATCCGGCGTGTAACAACTAAGACCCGGCACTGGGACTTCCCTGGTGGCTCAGTGGTTAAGAATCCACCTGCCAATGCAGGGGAAACAGGTTCGATCCCTGGTCCGGAAAGATCCCACATGCCACGGAGCAGCTAAGCCTGTGTGCCACAACTACTGAGCCCACACGCCACAACCAGTGAAGCCTGCCCGCTCTAGGGCCTGTGTGCCGCAACTACTGAGCCCGCGCACCTAGAGCCTGTGCTCCACAACAAGAGAAGCCACCCCGATGAGAAGCCCATTCACCAAAATGAAAAGTAGTCCCCACTTGCCACAACTAGAGAAAGCCCGCGGGCAGCAACAAAGACCCAATGCAGCCAAAAAAAAAAGACCCGGCACAGGCAAATAAATAAATATTTAAAAAAAAAAATGTCTAGACATTCCCAAATGTCCACTGGAGGGCAAAATCGCTCGTACTTGAGAGCCACTCATCTATAGTAATGCTTTGGGTTGTAAAGTCTATTTTGTCTGATGTTAGTAAAGCCATTTCTATTGATATTTGCAAGGGGTTTTTTGTTGTTGTTAAGCATTTTACTTTCAGTACTCTTACGGTACCTCTCTTGAAAGCATAACGCTGATGTCTTTTTAATCCAGTCTTACAATCTTTTAATTGTAATTGGAGTATTTGTTCCTTTTACCTTTAATGTGATCACTGATATTTTTGGGTTAAAATAATTATGAATATTTATCTCATATTTAATCCACTATTCTATGTCCTTTTTCTCTTCTTTCTTACCTTTTTGGGTTCTGTATTATTTTACTATTTTGTTATTGCACCCATTAGTTGAGAATTCTTTTATTATTCTTTTAGTTGTTATCCTACAGATCATGACATGAATCTTTAAATTATTAAAATTTAAAATGTTAGCGCTTTTCCCACTTTCTGTACTATCTTAGGATCTAGGGCCTTTTTATTCCATGCACCTCATCTCACTTTTTGTGAATTTTTATTTCTCCATATATATTACCCAAGTAATTCATCATGCAAAATACTTTTTAATCCATGGCTTGATAGCTTTAATCAGTTTTAGAAAATTCTTGGCCATCATGGCTTCAAATACTGCTTCTATCCCATTTTCTCTCTCTCTCCTCAACATCTGAGACTTCATATTAGACTTTCTCACCATATCTCATAGATAGAAAATACCTTAGAAATACTAACCAATAGAAAGCTGGTGTGGCTATACTACAGTCTTTTCTGTTTTTTCCTTCCTTTAGTCTCTCTGGGCTTAAGTCTGAATATCTTTCCTTTTGACCTATCTTCCAAATCACAAGCTCCCTTTAGCTGTATCTAATCTGCTAATTAAACCCTGTTTCAGTTATCTGTTGCTACATAACAACCCATCCCCAAATTGTGCAGCTTAAAACAATCATCACCATTTACTTGCACATAATTCTGCAATCTGAGCCAGGCTCAGTAAGGACTGCCTGTAGCTTAAGGGGGTTGGAGGACCCAAGATGGCTATACTCACATGTCTGGCACCTCAAGTAGGGGGATCAGAAGAGTTGGGGGTTGTCTAGGTGTCTCTCTCTCTCTCTATAGTCTTTCATTCTCCAGGGTCTGTCTCTCTCCACGTGCCCCTTCCCCTTCCATACCAGCAGGGTATTTGTAATTACAGTAACTCCCCTTCAAGTTCTGAAATTTCAAAGACGTTAACGTGCACCTGGTTCCAGCAAGGAACCAGAACCTGTGCCAGCAGCGTCAGGAGTGAGTGAAATTGCAGCTTGCCCTCTGTCTCCTATTGCTGATGATCCTTCAGCTCTACAATCTCCTACCTCCTCTACCTCCTCCAGTCAGTAACTCTTCTTGCCTGTTCACTCGATGCCAGCCCCTGGATGCCAGCTGTTGTACTGTACTACTGTACTTTTCAAGGTACTGTACTGTAAGAGTCAAAATGTTTTATTTTTTGTGCTTGTTTGTTTTTTATGTATTTTTTGTGTGAAAAGTATGATAAACCTATTCCAGTACAGTACTATAGAGCTGATTGTGTTAGCTGGGTACCTAGGCTAACTTTTTTGGACTTACGGACAGATTGGACTTCAAACGCGCTCTAGGAACAGAACTCGTTTGTATGTAGGGGACTTACTGTATTTACACGGTGGGCCAGGATTCCAAGAAGGCCTCACAATGGCTAGGACTAGAGCTAGCAATGCATCATTTCTCCCACATCCTTCACTCCACACAGCAGCCCTTCAGATGGTTGCCGTTAGATACACTGGCCTCTCGTAACTCCTGCAACACTACTTCATCTGACATGTTTTTGATTCCCTCACCATCCTCCTTGTTGTCCATGACTTCTAGTCCTAGAACAATGACTGACACACAGCAGTACTCGACAAATATTTGTTCAATAAGTCAATGAAGAAATGAATGCTAACTGTTGATCCAAGGCTCTCTTCAGCAGCATTTACACAAATATTGGAACAATACTAGCCAAAGTGGTAGCTAAATTTGCAAATTCTTCGTCTTTAATACTTTCTACATATTGAATCACCTCTTCTCCCAAATAGCTGATAACTCACTAAAATTCTCCAGTTTGTTTCTCAGCCTGAGACAGGACAGTGAAGGGAGAAGAATGAGAACAGTCTTAATAGAAACAGCCTTGGACTCTGAGTATCAGGGAGGAAAATTCCCAGGACCTAAACAATATCCCTTTCCTTCCCCAAAAAAGATCCAGGTGACTCAAGTATGTCTTCAGAGAACATTAACATGCATCTAGGGTCATTATTGGGGGGCTCTCTGTTTCTATACATTGTGGCCTGAGTACAGTTGCTGCTGTTACCCACCCTCCCTCCAGCAATGCTGACCCCAACCTTTGACCCCTACCCTGCCCCATCGTGGCCCATGCTGAGTTTATGATGCCTTTTGCCAACCTAGAACTTCCTGGTGCTCACACTGAGGTGGGAGTTCCCTCTCTCACCACAAGTAGTATATTACAGTTCTTCTATTTGACTGTCACAAAGGTGTCAATATCTTATGATCCTTTCTCTTTCAAAGAATATGAGACCAGTTCTTCTGGGACTGGGTCAAAGGACATTTGAGAGATAACCCTAGTGGCAAAAGTAATAGAAATGAACTCTGATGCAAAGTCCAGGGAGTGCCCTTCTGACATACCGAGTGTGTGTGTAACACCAAATTTTCCCAACTCCCTTTCCATAATTCTTTTCACCACACCATGTTAACAACAAAGACAACAATATAAACTAACATTTAATGAGTACTTAGTATGTGCCAGGCACTGTTCCGAGTGCTTTAGATATATCATCTCATATATAATTTTGGGTGGAGGAATAGATTGTAGGTAATTGAAGCATCGTGGAATGGGTGAATTGGGAGACAAGATTTGAAGGAACTGTTAAAAGAGTTTTATCAGGAAGCTGAGCCAAGATATGAAAGGGGAAGGTGAAAACAGAACAGGGTTGACAGCATGTGTGCACGTGTGAGTGAGGAGTGGCAAAAAATAGATCAGGTAGCCAAGGGCAGGGAGATGTAGTAGCCCATCTGGATTTGAGGATGCTGAAATCAGGTGATCAAAGGAAGTTGATATTATCACCATGTGTGAATGGAGATCCTTCCAATTTTCAAGTAAAATTAATGTATTCTATTTTGACATAGCAAATAGACCAGCTCTTGGGGCCACATTGATTAAAATAAAATACATCAGACTCTTTTAATGGTCTTAGTGGTATCTCTAAAGGGTTACTTATTATCTGTTAAATATTTGAATAGAGCATTGTTCTGGAATAGCCAGAGGAACAATCCTTTGCATAAAAGCGGAGGACCCAGTCTGAAAGCTCTGTCTGCAGTGAAAGCCACAGAGCAATGCTTCATCCCTGGCAAAACTGTGTTGACAAGGTGGTCTGCATCCAACCTGGCTGCAAAACAGATGGGCTCTTAGCCAAGCACATTAGGAGATTCCCGATGACCAGTCAGAGGGAGCCTGTAAGGGGATCCCATGTGCGTGTGTCATTAAGTGTGACTTGGTACGGCAGGAGAGGCAGGCAGAAAATGTGTGCTGAGCAGTCAGGCCGAGGCTCAATTAAAAACCTGAAACCAAAGCCTAGACTGGGAGAAATCTCCACATTATCGATATAACCAAACCCCCATCAAATGTCCCTTCTTTGGACTCTGTCTTCAACCACTCTGCTGGCTCCTTCTCCTAATAACAAACTCAAATTTCTCCAATCTTTAAAATCCAGCCAAATAATCACAACAGAACAACTCTCCCTGCATGCTTTTGGGCTATTCCTTCTCCATCGCTGGGAATGAGCTGTCTACACTTCCTGCCTCCACAGGTTCACCTTTCACTCCCATCTCAAGCCACTGCTCTCTGGTTTCTTCTCATCACCATTTCAGTGACACAGTTCCCAACAAGGACACCAAATACTTCTCAATCACCAGATTAAATGGAGCCATCGCCTCCTTTATCTTAACTTGACCTCCCTGTGGCATGTATCTGGACATCTCCCTCCTTCTGGAAATTCTTTAATTCTTTGGTTCCTACAGGACCACACTCCTCTTCTTCTTCTGCCTGACCCTTAAATGTTGGTGTTACCTGGCTCCATCCTCGCCACCGCTTTTTACGTTCTACACGGTCTCCTAGGAACCTCCCTCATGGTTTCAGCCACCACTTATCTACTGAAGTCACTCGAGTCTCTATGTTCTACCTTGACCACTTTCCCTACGCTGTGTATTCAGCTCTCCACTAAAGCATCTCTCTCTGGATACCCCAGGAAATCTCAACACACAAAACCACTCATGATCTCATCTCCAAATTGCCCATTCTTCATGGATTTCCTCATCTCAGTGAATGTCAAAACTAATCATCCCATTGCTTAAGCCAGAGACCAGGGAAGAGTTTTTGACTCCTCCTTCTTCCTTGCTACATACTGCCCAGTGAGTCAGCAAGGCCTGTCTCAGCCCTTGTCTTCTCTCTTCTGGAGAGAGCCCCCCACCTGCCAGCTGAGCTCCTGCCTCCAGACTCTCACCCTCAAATCCACCTCCACAGAGGCCCCCGGAGTAATCTGTCTAAACCCAAACTATGATCGTGCCCCTCCCCTATTTAAAGTCCTCCCATGGCTTCCAACTGACCAGCTTTCCCCTCTCATTTCTCTCTTCTCCTCTATCTCTAATCTGTGCCCAGAGGGAGGCGGGACCATGTGGGGAGAGCAGCCAACAGCTAGGGCTTTGGCAGCTGGTCAGAGGGATCTGGGTTTGGCATAAGAGGATATAGGAACCATTCACAGGTTCATGAGCAGGGCATGATGACATGATGACAGGTATGCATGGCAGTCCTAGAAGTGGGAGACACATTAGCAGGCTGCTATAGACTGAATGTTTGTATCCTCCCCAAATTCACGTTAAATCCTAATGACCAATGTATTTGGAAGTGGGACTTTTGGGAGGTGATTAGATCATGAGGATGGAGCCCTCATCAATGGGATTAGTGCTCTTATAAAAGAGATCCCAGAGAGCTGCCTCACTCTCCTCCCCTTTACCCCTTACCCCATGTAAGGACACAGAGAAAAGACTGTTTTCTGTGAACCAGGAAGCAGGCCCTCACCAGACAAATGAATTGCCTATGCCTTGATCTTGGACCTCCCGGTCTCAGAACTGTGAGAAATAAATTTCTGTTGTTTATAAGTCACCCAGTCTACAGTATTTACAGTATTTTGTTATAGCAGCCAGAAGAGACTACGATTTACACAGGCTCTTGCAACAGAGGCAAAAGGACCTAGACTAGTCTACAGTGAGAAAACAGGAAAAGGTGAACCTGTAGGACTGGTGAGGAAGGGTAAATATCTAAAAAGGAAAATCACCAGATGCAAGTAGTAAGGAAATGCATTAGTAGATAATGTTAAGCACTATTAAAGTAAACAATCCACAGGAAGTCTAGAGAATTTAAAGCCCCATTAAAGGAACACGAGCAGGGGTTAAAACACACGCACAATTCTACACAGCAAGTGAGGAAGGCAAATGCTGGGAGGAACTGTAGCTTCTATAAAAGGGGGAGAGGGCAAGAAAGCCTAGAAGAGGGAACAGACACAAACAAGGAGACAAGATGAGGACCACAGAAAGTCCGTTACGCTCAGGAACTGCGTCAGCTGACCTCTTAAAGATGAGCTTCAGGATGATGAGAGAGGCAGCATTCATTGGGCAGATTCAAAAAAACTTTGTCCAAAATGTTGCCAGGATTGGAAACGAGTGACCTGCCAGAATAAGTCCCTTTCACAAAACTACAGGCCTATAAGGCCCACGCATGGAAAAGCATAACCGCTTCCGGACTTTGGAGTTATGCAGATCCGTGTTCGAATCCCGACTGTCCCGCCTGGCAAATTAGATAACCTCCGGTGACTCCGGTTAGCTTGCCCTGGGTGGGTCACACCGCATTGTGAAGGGCAGGCCTAGGGTGAGACCCCAACAAGGTCGCTGACTCCAGAGCGGTGCTCTTTCCAGCAGCCTGATGCTCCGGGTAGCGGGTCCCCTCGCGCGGCCGGCCCCCGGCCTGGAGCGCCTTTGTGCCCCACTCACCCGAAAGCACTCGCAGAAGCGGCCCGCGGCGGGGAGCCGGGAGGGAGACCAGTCAGCGGGAGGTGGCCGTGGGACTGGGGGTGCCGGTGGGAGCGCCCCCGATGTGGCGCGGACGGGTGGGGAGGGGGCCGGCCAGGTGGTGATTGGCTGGGCTGCGGCTGGCAGCTCCGGGCCAAGAACAAAAGAGAGCGGGCGGCGGGCGGCCTCTGGAGTAGGCGCTCTCGTCCGCCCGGCGCGGGCTTCGGTGCTGGGGGAAGACGTACCCACCGCCCGCCCGCCGAGCCGCCGGGCTGGCGCGCTCGGTTTCTGCGCGAAAGCCGGCCGTGTACCTAGGAATTAACCGGCCGGCCCTGGAGGGGAGGGGTGGGGAGCGGGAAGTGGTGGTGGTGGGGGGGGGATGTTGAGCGCGCGCGAGAACAATAATAAGATCGTGTTTGCGGTCGCTGCCCGAGGAGGAATTCGGAGGAGGCGCGAGGCCCGGTGCTCGCGCCGCGCCCGGGAGCCCGGGAGCCCGGGAAAGAGGCCGCCGGCGGCGGCGGCGGCATGAGGCAGGCGACGCGGCGCCTGTGAGCAGCGCGCGGCGGCGGCGGGGAACCTCAGCGCGGGGAGAGCCGAGCGGCCGGGGGCTCCCCTCCCCCGCTGCCGGGCGGTGATTTGCCGGGCCTGCTGCGCCCCCCGCCCACCCCTCGCCCCAGCCGCCGCCTCGCCGCTTCCCTTCGTCGGAGCGGCCGCTCGTCCGCCCGCCCGCCCGGCTCGAGGCCCGCGGGGAGCGCGGCGCAGTCCGTTGGCCCGCGGGGGGGCGGCCTCCCGGCATCTTCGCGTCGCCCAAGGACGACCAGGAAGGGGAGCGGCCGGGATGGCGCGTCCGCGGCCCCGCGAGTACAAGGCGGGCGACCTGGTCTTCGCCAAGATGAAGGGCTACCCGCACTGGCCGGCCCGGGTGAGTACGGCGGCCGCGCGCGGGCCCGCCCGCCCACCATTTTCCCCTTCATGATGGCGCGCCCGCCCCCTTTCCCCATCGCCTCAGCCTGGAGCGCGGAGCCCGCCGCGAGCGGCCGACTGCGGCCGGGGCTGAGGGCGCGGGCGGCGCTGCGCCGGAGGCGAGGGTTCGGGGCCGCGCCCGCACCCCGCGAGGGCCGCCATCCTTCCGCCCACTTTCGAAGGCGGCTCCGGCCCCGGCAGGCCCGCCGCTGCCTTCCTCCCGGAAAGCCGGTAGTGACCGGGAGCCCGCGCCGCCGGGAAGCGGGCCTGGAGTGGAGCCATCGCTCCGGGCAGGGTCGTTGGTAGACACCGCGGTCCCGGGCGAACGTCGGGGCACGTAGGGGAGCGTAGTGCAAATGGCTGTCGGAGAGCCGGCGGGCGCCTGCGGCGCAAATCCTGGAAAGGGGTAGTGGTCATTCAGAGCTAGTAGGAGCCTCTTGGCAGTCATTCATCCGTCTCTCGTTGCATCCTTCGCCATCCAGACTTGTTGAGTTTTCCCTGAGCGCGATTCCGGGTGCCCCGCCTGCCCTATCCTTGTCCTGGGGTACGTGCATCCTTGGTGCCCATGGTTCTTTTAAACCGACACCAAATAGCCGGGAGCTTGCAGCTTGGCACTGGCTGGTGTGTCCTGTAAGCTCCTCGTGCCTTTTCACCTCCATGTTTGTTTTAGGTCAGATCCCAGACCTTATCCTCGGTCTCCCACAACAGTCCACAATAGCGCTCTCTTTCTGTGTAGCAGGGTTTTCGCTGGGCTCTTTCTCTAGAAAGCATCTGCGTGTAATACATAACATTAAATTTTATTAGGCCCTTTGCTAACATGTGTGCTTTGTGTCTTAAAATAAATCCCTTTTACTTTTATAACAGTTGGCAGTTAATTGCTTGAAATAAGAAACAGTGAAAAGGAGGGTCAAAGCATGTTGAAGATTATGTTAGTAAACTTGAGGAATAGAAGTAGACATGGGAAATAGTGGCATAAATATGAGCGCAGGCTCTAAAAATGTTGTATTATATGCAAGTGAAGGTACTGAGATTCCCCCCTCCCCCAAATACACCCATTCACAAAAGGAAGTGACATCATGGGTGGCCAGACTGAAATTTAGTGAAGTTGAAGTAATGGATGGACATAATCACTTTTTTTGTTTTTAGTTTGTCATGATTGTAAAATGGAAAGAACACTGGGTCAGGAATTGGGGGACCCTGGCATCTGGTCTGGGCTCTGTTATGGGCTAATCATATCGACTGTCTGAATATCCATTTCTGCAACTGTAAAATGATCATCTCTCGGATTCCTTCCAACACTAACAACCTCAGATTTCAAGGGGAAAAAACAGTCTTATTCAGATTCCGTGAGGCTGTGCAAATAACTTTTCTCCGCATCTGAACTGTAGGTTTTCCTTAAATAAGGCAAAGTTTTCATGGTGGAATAATGGGTTATTTTTCCTACTACAGTGCCATAATGCTTTGGGGCAAGATTTGGTACTTTAGGAGTCCTTTAGGGAACCCCTTGAATATATTCGTTAAGTAAGAAATAAACAGCTATAGGGCACATATGTTTATACATAGTCAAAAGTGAATTAAAAGTTATCATCACTAGTTGGTCATTTTCTTGTAACACAATGGCTTTCTTTAATCTTACCTTTGAAAAATATCTCCTGAGAGTCAAAAAGAAAATAGACTTAAAATTTCATTAACATGTTGCTTGCATATGTTGGCCACCTGTAGTAATTTTGAAACAAAAAAGTGCTGCAGAAGTAGTCATAGTTGTATATTTAATTGTACATAAAATTCCTAGGAGTTATAATTCCCAACCAAGGCAAAATGGAAAATAAAATGAGGAAATAAAATCAATTACATTGTTAGATAAGATACAGTAAATACAGGGGAAAAAATGTGTGTCTGTTCACATTTAACGTGAGCTCCTCAAGGGAAGGACCTAAGTCTCTAATTTTTTAAAAATATTTTATAGTGAGTGACATGTAATTTCCAAAGAAAGGTAAAGGTTAGAAAAAGAAGAAAGAGATATTTGAGTCCCTACTCTTTGTTACAGTTGAATGTGTCAGTGTTCTCATTTTATTTGCATCCCAATTCTGTGAGATAGTATCCCCACTTTACACCTAGCTATAGCTTTGTAGATGATGATATTATCAAGTATGGGGGGGAAAATCCTACTTATTTAAATTTCAAATATTATCCCTTGATATGAAGGCCAGCCATGTTGGGATTCTATCAATATATGGCCACAAGGAATGAAACATAGGAGGGAGAACATGGGGGAAACATTTCTTCAGGCTATGGGGAGGAGCTTTCTGATGGTCAGAGCTGGTCCACGTGGCGTGGAGAAGTGACTTCTCTGCTGTAAAGACATTTGTTTTGGTCCTAGGAATCCCCTTGTGAGGAATGTGAGCCTAGAGAATTCAGACATCTAGTAAATTTGATCAGGTTGGTTTCAGCTTTTGGCTGAGCTTCACACTCTGTGCCCAGGGTGTGTTCTGTAGTCTAAGTTTCAGTTTACTACTCTGTAAAATAGGGATAATTCTCACCTCACAGATTTAGTGTATGTAAAAGCACTAAGCAGCAGTACTTGAATGTTCCTATCTTTTTTGCTTTTTGAATTTCTAATTTTTCCCCTGTATCACTACACTATTTAAAATTTTCAGCTCTTAAGTAGATTTGTTATTTGTCTAACATTTTATCATGAAAAATTTCAAACATACAGAGAATTTTAAAAATTGTATCGTGAACAGCCATATATCTACCACCTAGATTCTGCACTTAACATTTTGCTATACTTGCTGTATCACCTATTTGTTCACATAGCCATCCCTCTATCCATACAGCAGTCCATCTTTTTTTAATGCATTTCAAAGTAAGTTGCAGATAATTTACTCCTAGACACTCCAGAATGTATTTCATTAACTAGAGGTCAATATTTTTAATAGATTCTTTTTTTTCCCTTTGAGGTAAAATTTACATAGACTGAAACACACTTACCTTAAATGTACCATTCAGTGAGTTGACAAATGTATACACTGGTGTAATGCAAGCCCCTACTGGGACAGAACAGTACCAGTACCCAAGAAAGTTCCCTTATGCCTCTTCCCAGTTGATTGTTGTCCTCCTCCCTTTTCAGATGTATTATTTTAACATTAAGTAGCAGCTGGCTGTTTCTAATGGAGTATACTTGCTGTATATGACTTTAAAAATTAGAAGTTCATTTATGCCTAAGGATTAACTAGCTTAATACTAAAAAATACTTATGCTAAAACGAGAGTCTCTGAAGCCTTTTTTTTTTTAATTTTTAAAAAATATTTTATTTATTTTTTATTTTTGTCCGCGTAGGGTCTTAGTTGGGGCATGCAGGATCTTTCACTGCGGCATGCGGGCTTCTCTCTAGTTCTTCTCTCCAGTTGAGGCGTGCAGGCCTAGTTGCCCCATGGCATGTGGGATCTTAGTTCCCTGACCAGGGATCGAACCCGAGTCCCCTACATTGGAAGGCGGATTCTTTACCACTGAACCACCAGGGAAGTCCCTCTGAAGGCTTTTGATTGTGTACCTTGTTGGTAAAAAAAAAAAAAAATAGAGCATGCATCTCTACTATGTGTAAATTTACTTTAAAATTACATGTACATGTACTTTGTACTATTATACATATTATAAGATACATACGAAAAAACAAATATGATGATATAGATGATATTTTATGTTTTAAAATTCTTATTGGCAAAATGTCATTAATAGTACTAGATTAAGTTTATATTTTAAAAAGTACTAATTTTTGGAATATTTTTGCCTCCTTGTGAGATCTGACTAGATTGTCACAGTTTTTATCTTCTAAAGAGATATTATAGAATAGAACTGTCAGCTTGGCCATTTCCTTGTTTGCTTGTGCTTACATTATTAGTGTCATCTTTGTAGGACTCCTTTAGCCACTTGTTCATTTAGCGAGAATTCTGTTAGAAGTAGATGTTCCATAATTCTACTCAACCAGGCACACGCAAATGGCAATAAGTCACAGTATGCCTAAAGTGAATAAATATAACTATCTAAATAAGCAAACTAGGGTTAATTGATGTATTGGATATTAGTAAAATTTACTTTTTAGGTGAAAGAATAAGAAACTAAGATAGAAGTTGTACTATTTTCTTCTCAGACCCCCTAAAATCATCTTGTGTATCCCCTGAGGTGTGAGCACTCTGCTTATGTTACCCCTGCTCTAAAAAATGGAAAAACAAAAAACAATACAAAAACCAGGAAGTCTTAAAGCTCTTGTGTTTCAATTAAAGGGCTTTTTAAAATTTAACTTTATATGAGAACTCTCAAACATCGTTAATAGGAGAGTAAGTTGATATAAGCACTTTAGAAAACTGGCCTGATCTACTGTAGTTAAACACACGCCTGCCTTGTGATTTGGCAGTCTGTTCTAGGCATATACCCAAGAGAAATGGGTGTTTATGTCCACCAAAAGACTTGTACAGTAATGCTTGTACATGGCAGCTTTATCCATAATAGCAGAAGACTGAAAACAACCCAGATGTCCATCAACACGAGAACGGATAAGCAAATTTGTAGTATGTTTGTATAGTGGAGTACTACCCAGCAATAAAAAGGGGCAGACTACTGATGCCCACAAAAATATGGATGAATCTCAGAAATATAAGGTTGAGTGAAAAAAGCCAGACGCAAGACAGTACCTTCTGTATGATCCCATGATGTTCAAAAACAGGCAAAGCTGATCAATGGTGATCAGTTTGTGGTAGGTGGAGGTGGTGGTGGGGTTACTGACTGGTAGGAGGCACTGGAAATGTTCTGTATCTTGATCTGGGTTTGTACGTATGTAAAAATTTATCAAGCTTGCACATGGGGATTTATGCACTATTATGTATATAATGCCTCAATTTGTGTATATAATGCCTCAATTTTAAAAACACACTTTGTATGAGGTGGGGAAAAAGAATCTAATACTCCAAGCTTCTTCATGGATTGAATTTCACCATTTTTAGCTTTCAGTGAGAAATTTTTTCCTTTAGGGCTTCAGTCCTACAAAGTTGCATCTTCCTATTCCCTTTGACTATTTTAGAAGCTTCATTTACTACTTCACAGCTTTCTCTTGAGGCTTCTTTGTAGTTCTGGATTCTGCCTCTGTCTTTTGCTTAACTCTGCTAGAGTCTTTCTGTTCCTTTCATGCTAAATCATTCATTGCTCATCATATTTTTGATCTAGCTCTCCACCTCTCACTTGTTAAAACTTAAGAATAAAGCATTTGACTTACCCCTCTATGACAGTTCAAAGAACTGAACTCTTATTGAACTTTTATTGAGTACCTACTGTATGTAAGGCACTGTACTAGGTATATTTTTTTGTTTTTCTACCAACAGATTAAACTTGCAGCAATTTAAAAACATTGTAATTGAATAATTAAAGTGTTTCCCTATCCTCTTATTAATGTAAATACTGGTTGGGAATCCTCAGTTTCTGATCCATAGCACTTTTCATTTTTTTTTTTGGCCTTGACAGTAAACTGCTAGACTGTGAACTTTTATTTCTAGAGACCAGGCTACATATTTTCAGAGAATCAGTTGACACTTAAATTCTTTTCAATCTCGACATAAAGTAAGATGTTTATAATCTTTATTACTTTTTCCTGAGTCCACAGAAGTCCATCGTTGGTTCATTCCTCAGGTAGAGTGGCACAGGCTCACTCAGCCTTTCCCCAAGAGACTATATTCACATTGCCAGTTTGAGACTGGCAAACTGTCTCATTTTCTTCAGCTTAACCCTGGGAGCAAACAGGCAACTTAAACTCTCAATAACAACATTTACATTTTCCGTCAGCCAGGTGAATCTGTATATCTGGCATATCCTCTTTGGAATGCCCTAATGACTACTTGTTGCCCCATGACTTGAAGAATATTAATTCTCTTAATTCCACTATATGAGATTGTGTTTGATTCTTTTGGAAAATGACTGATGGTTTAAAATGATATATGACTTTGTTGAAAATGTCTGTTAGCATTAGAAAAACATTATAGACTAATAAGTATAGTAGAGGAAGAGCCCAAATATTCCTGTTTATTAGAGAAATATCTTCTATTGCAGAAGAGTCTCCAGATGTCTGATCAAAATATAGTCCACTTAATACGGTTGTTAGCCCACTGCAAAAAGATTTCTTAATCATTTCAAGCAGTACTGAAAGCATGGTCTGTGGACTGTTTGTTACCTGTCAGTGACAAGATAGATACAGAAATTGAGAGCAAGAGTTTAGAAACTTTTTTAGCAATTTGATAGAGTAACTTTTTGTTTGTGAATCTGATTTAAAATTGAGGTTTGTATTTGTATGCCTTTTAATTTTAATTTTCTAGTAATCCATCTTTAATGTATTTTATTAAAATGTCTGTAACTGATTAGAATTTTTTTAAATTTCTCCTTCACCACAGAATAGAAGTACTGACTATAGAGGACCCTTAACAGTCAATAATGTTCCTTGCACTGAAAACAATTTACTCATACTGTTAACTATTTAAACTATCCTTATTTAAAAGAGAGAATGGACTGACCTTCATGTTATATATTAATTTCACCTGTGTAACAGAGTTACAGTTATTACACAAGTAATAATGTTCACTGTAGAAAGATTAACATCCCTAGACATACTTACAAGCATCATGAATATGTACCTATATGTGTAAGTACATAATTTTTGTAATATATACAGTTTTGCAACCTTTTTTCCCCACTAAACACTGTATCTTTAGAAGACTTTCAATGGCAATGAATATGTTTTTATAACATTATTTGTAATAGCCATCTGGTAATTTATAGCATGGACCTATTTTTATAAATTATAACTACTTGCTATTATAAGACACTTATTTTATTTCCAGTTTTATACTATAAAAGAATACTCTGAGAAACATTCTTTTGGCTTAATTGTTATTTCCTTAGGACAAGTCTCTGGAAATTATATTTCTGAGTCAAGGGGCATGTGCATGTTTTAAAGGTTTGTATTACAAAGATTTCACTATCTTACCCACTACCAGAATAAGAGAATACTTTTTTCACATATTCATTAAAAGTAGATGATTCAGAATTTTAAAAATCTTTCTCAATTTAATAAGCACAAATATTTAATTGAATTAATTTCTTTGGTTGCAAGTTAGGCAGAATATATGTATCATA
Source organism: Eubalaena glacialis (assembly GCF_028564815.1). NCBI lineage: Eukaryota > Metazoa > Chordata > Mammalia > Artiodactyla > Balaenidae > Eubalaena > Eubalaena glacialis. The sequence goes on from NC_083717.1 coordinate 36,525,600, forward strand.
TATGACATTCTATCAATAATGTATATGTGTCTTGATTATCAAGTTAGAATGAGTATATATAATAACACTACTATGAGGTAGATATCCCCATAAGAGAACCAAGACTTAGCTTAAGAAATTCACCTAAAGACAACTTAATTAAGTGTCTTAATCCCAGACTATTAAGAATGCCACAAGAACATAAGAAATGTGATATCAGATTAGGTAAAGGACTAAAGAAGCATTTGGCGGTATGTAAAAAGACCATACATATATGTGTGTTTGTAGGGCTCACAAGTTTCTGTGAAGCTGGAAATCTTCAGTCAGAGAACATTTACTATTGTAACATTTATTATATTATCTTTAGTCTATATCTCTTTGAAAGCCCTTTGACACAAGGCAATATAAAAATAAATATTAGTTGTGCATTTAAAGAAAGCAGAGACCCATTAAAATCAATTCTGAATGAGTAGCATGATGTTGACTTAGTGTAAGTTCTAAAACCTTTATGTGTGAGAGAACACATCTACTTTGAACATCAGGTAGGGTAGTTATGAGAGTTACTGGTTCAGTAGAGCCTAGAAGCTAAATCATAAGAACTACTACTAATAGCCTGTGTAACTTCTTGCCAGTTTACTGCATTCCCAATCTCTGTAACAGCATTTTCCTATGTACAGTGTATCACTGCCATTTGTATATGTAATCTCCTTTCAGCTGATTAAAATGGAGGTAGTAATTGAATTTTTCTACTATATCTTCTTACTTGATAAGAATTTGCTGTAGTTAGGTAAGTACCATCTGTAGGGTTACAGAGAGCCACGTAGAGGTTAAAAAGAGTGAAATAATCTAATGATTGGTGAGCTCAGACATTTAGAGTGACATCCTCCAGATTTCTGAGCAAGACTTCCTGCCATGTCGGGAAAGACAACTAGACCAGGAGTTAAAAGATAAGCACCTCATTCTACCACTCTCTTGGTTTGTTAGGTTTGGGCATCTTTTTTTATTACCACCTCTTTGTAAAACAGGGAGAGTGATAATTCTTAGTCTCACCCTTTTTCCTAGTAATCAAATGTGAAAATACACATGAAGGAAGTGTTTGCTAATTAAGTACCTAATAATTACCTCCTAGAAACACCAGACCTAGTAAAGTCTCAGTAAATGTTTTTGTGGTTTGGCAAGTGTGTCTTTCAGCAGTTTCCTTGTGACTTTATAATAGTGAGTTGGCTTTAGGCTCTGCGAGTTGTGGGGACTTCCCATTAATATTACCCCTCCAGATTTCTGAGTGTGATGAGCCATCTCTAGAGGGTCCACATAGCTTCAGGATTTGGGGGCAAACTAAGCGGGACTTCGTTGGCAGATAAACGGTGCCTATGAATCAACTACTCCTCCCACTTGATCACTGAAACTCAAGCTCTGAGTGGATTCCCTAAGCCTGATTATAGAGTCTTGAAGGCTCCCCAAAAGTGGAGGTACCGTTTCAAAGTGGACTGGGTAATTCTTACTAACATACTAGTAACTTCTTAGTTTCTATCAAAATATGTTTTAAGATGAGAGTTGTTGTAAGTGATGGGTTCATTTAGGTTCAGTAGTGGTTAGCAAATATAAAAATGAGTTTCACAGAGATTGAAAAACTTTTATGTAGGGAAAAATGTCAAAAAATAAACCCATGCCTTTAGATCTCTTCTTCCTTTCTGTCACTGAAGTAGAACTCTTGTACTAATGACATCTTTAATTTTGGAGGAAATGCATATTTAGAGGGAGCAGTATTATGAATTCTCAGTTCATTTTTTTTTTTGGAGTTAGTATATGTTAAATGGATTGAAAATTAATTCCCTCAAGACTTCTGTTTGACTTTCAAAATGAGACCAGCTATTTTCAAACAAGGCATAACTGTTCTTATCTCCTTCGCTGGACTGCTACATGAGGATTAAGTCAATAATTTTGAAAAAGTATTTAGACCTTGGAAATGAGTCATTGTTGCTGATTGATTCTGTTGCAGTCTAGTCTAGTGGCTTTCAGACTGTTTTTGACTGTAACTGACAGTAAGAAATAAATATTAATTTCATACACACACACTAGAAAAAGATTTTCACCAAAACATACTATGTGATGCATCCTGATGTTTTTATATTTCATTTTGTATAAAATCAGGTTGTAACCCACAAAATCAATTTCACTACTTGTAGTTTGAAAAGCACTGGTCTGGTCTGTTAGGCCAAAGGGAGATTAATCTTATGTGAGTTATATATGTTTATATAGAACAGTAGTTGGATTTTTTTTTTTTTAGTAGTTGGATTTTTGAGATGAGTTAATAGTCCTGAGCTTTTTATTCTGCTGTAGCCATAGTCCTACATGGAGGTCACATGAACATAAGAAATGAAAGTTATGTTAGGTCACTTAACCACCCTGGCCAGTATTTTACTTGATCTCCGAAGGTATACAGATCAGATATTTCTACTCTCATTTTCCTTCTATTCTTTGAACTGCAAATATACCTACTACTTTCTTAGCTTTCTCTATGAAGCTAATTATAGTTTCATACATATGGCTTGTTGAGGGTAATAAGCTTCATACATTTGCTAACTAGTTAGTGATAAACACTGACTATCTAGTGTTCCCTGGCTGATAATATTGAGGTTCTGGGGTTTTCTTGGGTTTGTGAGACTAGACTGTGGAGGTATCAGGCTATCTATGACTGGGATTGATGGGCTTTTGTTAAGTCCAGAAAACCTATAGGTGGGGTAGGTTTGTGGTACCCTCTGAGGTGGATGTAAAGTCATGGGACTACCACATTTCTAATGGTTCTGTATTTTCTTTACAATCACTTTTGTCCAATCAAAAAGAGATTTCCTTGCTACTATTTAGATAACAGCAATCTCAGAAGAGACAATCTAATATTGATGATGGTAAGACACTCTTCAATTTCTGAAAAAGATATGTTTCTGAAAAGTTATAGGGGCTTCCCTGGTGGCGCGGTGGTTGAGAGTCTGCCTGCCAATGCAGGGGACACGGGTTCGAGCCCTGGTCTGGGAGGATCCCACATGCCGCGGAGCAACTGGGCCCATGAGCCACAGTTACTGAGCCTGCGTGTCTGGAGCCTGTGCTCCACAACAAGAGAGGCCGCGATAGTGAGAGGCCCGCGCACCGCGATGAAGAGTGGCCCGCGCTTGTCACAACTAGAGGAAAGCCCTCGCACAGAAACGAAGACCCAACACAACCATATAAATAAATAAATAAATAAAAATTAATATAGGTCTCTGTGTTTACGTGACTAAAAAAAAAAAAAAAAGTTATAATAAGCACAGTTTTATATCTCACATCTGGCTGACTGACTCACACAAAATAAGTACACTTCTATTGGAAAATAGCCCCACTATACTAAGTGGAAGTACCTGGAAACAAAAGGGTTAGGTTAATCTTTGTGTTAAGTCAGGTATTCAAGAACTCTGGTGGTTCTCCGCTCAGCTTTTTGTCACTGCTATTGTTCACTGGCCCTATCTTGTGCTAGGTGGGGTGGCGGGTGAAGGACAGAGCCTTTGTAGAGTTATGAAATTTGATGGTCTCCATTGTTCATTTTTAATAAGCTCCTTGTCTGGGGCAAATATTTATTTAACTGCAAGGGATCAGGTAACCCAGAACAAATGTGTCCCTTGTTTTTAATATTGTCATAAAAGCAAATTACAGAAGTAGGGCAGCTCAGCAAGAGGGGCGGTTAGAGAAGTTTGTTGAAGTGAAATAGAGATGATGGTGATTGAAGACCCCTTCTTTGCGCCGTTAAAATTGCTTCTCATTCAATATTGTAAACTCTAAAAAATAAGCCCTTGACCTCTCCGTTTTCTCTGGGTATCCCAGCTACCTCCTGGCTTCACTCCTTCCTTATCAAAATTAGATCTACATGATTACTTGAACTGCTCTCACCCCATGCACACTTTCATGCATTCACCCTACAAACTCCTGCTGAGACCAACTAGACATAATCACAAAGGCATGCAGACTGGGGCTGCTGCAGTATTAATTTCAGTTAGGTCCTCAACACTGCTCATCACTCCTTTTACTTGACCTGGGTCAGCTCCTTGTCCATCCTCCTCAGGTGTTAGTAGATACTTTTACTACCCTCTTCCAACTCAACTTCTTTCCCCTTATTTTCAGCAAATTATTTTACTTTCATATTTTATATGTTCATTTTCAAGGTGCAGTGGAAGAGCAGGAGCTTTATGTGCAGATAAAGCCATGACTGCTTACTGTCTCTATCCCTCAACAGGTGAATGACCTTGGGTACCTGATCTCTTTGCTTTGATGGACTGTAAAATGGAGACAATAATGCCTTCTTTTCAGGGTTATTTCAAGGATTTTGAACATAAAGAATCTGAAGTTTAACGGATGATCAAAAAAATGTTTTTTTCCCTCTCCATCACCTCTTCCCCGTCCTCCTTACTAAGACCCTCCCCTTCTTGCTTGACCCCACCCTTTTCCTTTCTTCATTCAACATTCAGCAAATATTGATATTTTTGAGTGTTTGCTATGTCCCAAACACTAACACCCTAATAGATGCTGGGGGTAGAGAGGTGACCTAAACAAAGTTTTGTTCTCAAAGACTTTAAGTCATCAGCCTCTTCCCCTCCACTGACTTTCTCTCTTCAGACTAGAAAGAATAATCTCTATCTTCCAGGCACTGCTCTCTCTGCTTTCCTTGGTAGCCAAGCTTCTTTAAATAACTGACCTTACTGTCTCTTTCTTACCCCTCTCCCAGAAGTCACCATCACCTGCCAATTAATAGAATTCATTTCAACCCTAATTGTTGCCTCTGTGGAAATTAACACTGCTGTTAAAAAATTCTCTTCCCTTGACTTCCCTCCTGTGTTTCTTTTGAAAGATTTTTCTGCTTCTCTAACCATAACTTTACAGGTTCTTCTTTGGCTTCAAGCCACCATTCTTCTAAATTTCTGTTTCAGGCCCAGACTTCAAATCCATACATCCGTTTACCTACTAGACAGCTCCATCTAGCTGTCCCTCAGGTACCACAAATTCATCATCAAAAGTAATCTAGCCACCCCTCCCAACCCAAGTATTCCTGTTTTACTTAAAGATTACTATTTAGCCAGTCACCCCCAAAAACAAAGACCTCAAATTATCTTAGATGCTCCTTATTCTTTGCCTCCAACATCTTATTGATCACCTAATGATGTCAAGATGGGCTGTGCAAATGGAGGCCTGGTGGTAGTTCTGATAGAGAAAAATAGTGTGAAATTTGATTCATTATACAGCCCAGGGCAGCGTAAGAATGCTAAACACAAAAGAACCTGAGGCGTATTCATGTTGTAAACAGGATGTAATTACAGCAAAACAGTATGACATTAAATTATTAATTTGGATTTTTTGGTGTCATTTTATTCCTACTTAATAATGTATAAATTTATCTTGGTTTTATAATGTATTGTTATAATAGTAGTACTGTTACATTTGTGCACATTTCAGAACATTATGATAAAATTTTATGACAGCTGGGGTCCACATCATGTTGATATGTTCTTTTTTTTAATTTATTTTATTGAAGTGTAGTTGATTTATAATGTGTTAATTTCTACTATACAGCAAAGTGATTCAGTTATACCTATATATACATACTTTTTCATATTCTTTTCCATTATGGTTTATCACAGGATATTGAATATAGTTCCCTGTGTAGGACCTTGTTGTTTATCCATTCTATGTGTAATAATTTGCATCTGCTAACCCCAAACTCCCAATCCATCCCTCCCTAGCCCCCCTCCCCCTTGGCAACCACAAGTCTGTTCTCTAGGACTGTGAGTCTGTTTCTGTGTCGTAGGTAAGTTCATATGTCATATTTTAAATTACACATATAAGTGATATCATATGGTATTTATCTTTCTCCTTCTGACTTACTTAGCATGATAATCTCTAGGTCCATCCATGTTGCTGCAAATGGCATTATTTCATTCTTTTTTATGGCTGAGTAATACTTCATTCTGTATATATACCACATCTTCTTTATCCATTCATCTGTCAATGGGCATTTAGGTTGTTTCTATGTTTTGGCTATTGTAAATAGTGCTGCAGTGAACATTGGGGTGCACGTATCTTTTTGAATTATAGTTTTCTCTAGATATAAGCCCAGGAATGGGATTGCAGGATCATGTGGCAACTCTTATTTTTAGTTTTTTAAGGAACCCCCATACTGTTTTCCATTGATGTATTCTTTTATTCTTATTTTTCTAAGAATTCTTATCAAGAATGGAAGTTAAATTTTGTCAAAGTTAAATTTTGTCAAATTGTAATAGTCTTGTAAGTTTTCTCTTTTGGCCTTTTTATTAATTATATATTTTAAATATTAAATTGTACTTGTATACCTGGAATACATCTTACTTTGTTTCAGTACAGTAATCCCCCCTTATCCATGGGGATACATTACAGTACCCCCAGTGGATGCCTGAAATTGCAGATAATACTGAGCCCTATGTATACGTTTTTTCCTATACCTGTGTACCCATGATAGAGTTTAATTTATAAATTAGGCATGGTAAAATATTAAATAACAAATAATAAAATAAAACAGTTATATCAATACACTGCAATAAAAGTTACGTGAATGTGGTCTCTCTCAAAATATCTTATTGTATAAATTTAATGCCTTTTCCATCTTAACTAAACACTTATAATGCACTATGGCCATAACTTTTGCAGTTTGGAGTGCAACAGCAAAACTAGCATGAATTTCTTTTTCCTTCACAATTTCATGGATAGAATATTCTTTCATACGGTAGATCTTAGCAACTTCAGCAAATGGTATTTTTTCTCTCCTTATTAAGTCGAGAACTTTCACCTTTTCACTTAATGAAAGCACTTCACAGCTTCTCTTTAGCATATCCAAATTGCCAGCATCGCTACTCTTGCGCTTTGGGGCCCTCATTAAGTAAAATCAAGGCTACTTGAACACAAGCACTGCAATACTGCAACAGTTGATCTGATAACTGAGACAGCTATTAAGTTATTAACAGGTAGGATATGCTGGACAAAGGGATAATTCATGTCCCACTCCAGGATGGCTTGAGATTTCATAACTACTGAGAATGGCGTGCAATTTAAAACTTATGAATTGTTTATTTCTGGATTTTTCCATTAAATATTTTTGGACCATGGTTGATCACAGGTAACTGAAACCACAGAAAATGAAACTGCAGATAATGGGGGACTATTGTACATACATTTCTTTTTTTGTTGAGATATAATTTAGGTAACATAAAATTCACCTGTTTAAGTTATACAGTTCAGTGGTTTTTATTATATTCACAATGCCGTACAACCATTGCTAATTCTAGAACATTTGTATCACCCCAAAAGGAAATGCATACCCATTAAGCAGTGTGTCATCATCCATCCTTATCCCCAATCCATGACAATCACTAATCTACTTTGTCTCTAAGAATTTGCTTATTCTGGGTATTTCATTTGAAGGTATCATAGACTATATGGCCAATTGGACTTCCCTGGTGGTGCAGTGGTTAAGAATCCACCTGCCAGTGCGGGGGATTCTTAACCACATGGGTTCGAGCCCTGGTCTGGGAAGATCCCACATGCTGCAGAGCAACTAAGCCCATGAGCCACAACTACTGAGCCTGCGCTCTAGAGCCCTCATGCCACAACTACTGAGCCCACGTGCCACAGTTACTGAAGCCCGCGCGCCTAGAGCCCATGCTCCACAACAAGAGAAGCCACCACAATGAGAAGCCCGCGCACTGCAATGAAGAGTAGCCCCTGCTCGCCACAACTAGAGAAAGCCCACGCACAGCAATGAAGACCCAACATAGCCATCCGTAAATAAATAAATTTATTTATTTTTTAAAAAAGAATATATGGCCAATTATGTCTGGCTTCTTTAACATAATATTTTCAAAGTTCATCCATGTTGTGTGTATCAGTAGTTTATTCCTTTTATTTATTGTTTATTTAATATTCATTTATTTATTTGGTTGCGCCGGGTCTTAGTTGCAGCAGGTGTGCCCCTTAGTTGCGGCTCGCTAGCTCGTTAGTTGTGGCATGCAAATTCTTAGTTGTGGCATGCATGTAGGATCCAGTTCCCCGACGAGAGATCAAACCCAGGCCCCCTGCATTGGGAGCACGGAGCCCCAACCACTGTGCTACCAGGGAAGTCCTAGTAGTTTATTCCTTTTAATGTCTGAATAACATTCCATAGGTACTCCACATTTTGTTTATCTGTTCATCAGTTGATGGGTATTTGGGTCACTTCCACTTTGGGCTGTTAAAGATAATGCTGCAATGAACATATGTGTACAATTTTTTATGTGGATTTAATGTTTTCAATCTCTTGGGTATATACTTAGGAATGGAATTGCTGGGTCATACGGTAACTCTTTGTTTAACCCTTTGAGAAATTCCCAGGCTCTTTTCCAAAGCTGTTATACCATTTTACATTCCATATAGCCTAATGACCTTGACTAGAACCTCCAGTACAATGTTGAATAGAAGTGGTCAAAGTGGACATCCTTGTCTTGTTCCTTATCTTATGCAGGAAATTTTAGACTTCCACAGTTAAGTATGACGTTAGCTGAGGGTTTTTCATAGATGCCCTTTATCAGGTTGAGGGTGTTTCCTTCTATTCCTAGTTTGTTGAATGTTTTTATCATGGAAGGATGTTGGATTTTGTCAGATGTTTTTCCCACATCTATTGAGATAACCATGTGATGTTTTGTCTTTTGTTCTGTTAATATGGTGTATTATATTGATTGATTTTTGTGTGTTAAACCAATCTCACATTCTTGGAATAAAACTTCTTGGTCATGGTGCATAATTCTTTTTATACATTGCTGGATTCTGTTTGCTAATAAGAAATAGAATCCCTGACACTTGACGGTTGAACTTATAATTTTTCGACTTCATGACGGTACAAAAGTGATACACATTCAGTAGAAACCACACTTCAAGTTTTGAATTTTGATCTTTTCCCAGGCTAGCGATATGCAGTAAGATACTTTTTCCTGATGCTGGGCAGTGGCAGTGAGCCGTAGGTCCCAGTCAGCCACACTGTCACTAGGGTAAACAGCCAATACACTTAGAACCATTCTATATCCATACAACCATTCTGTATTTCACTTTCAGAATGGTATTCCATAAATTACATGAGATGCTCAACATTTTATTATAAAATAGGCTTTGTGTTAGATTGTTTTGCCCAACTGTAGGTTAATATAAGTGTTCTGAGCACATTTAAGGTAGGCTAGGCTAGGCTAAGCTATGATATTCGGTATGTTAGGTGTATTAAATGCATTTCTGTCTTAATGATAATTTCAGTTTATGATGGGTTTATTGGGATGTAACTCCATCATAAGTTGAGGAAGATCTGTATTTTTGTCATAGATTTTTGCATCTATGGTCGTAAGTAATACTGATCTATAGTTCTGTTTTCTTGTGATGTCTATTTCTGGGATCCTGCTATCAGAGTAATATAGGCCTCAAAAAATGAGTTGGGGAGTGTTCCCTCCTCTTCTGTTTTTGAAAGAGTTTGTGAAGGATTGGTATTAATTCTTTAAATGTTTGGTAGGATTCACCAATGAAGCTATCTGGACCTGAGCTTTTCTTTGTGGGTGTTTTTTTAATTTTAAACAGCTTTATTGAGATTTAGCTGACATAAAATATTGTGTAAATTTAAGGTATACAACGTGTTGATTTGATACACTTACACATTATAAAGTGATTACCCTAGTAATTAGTTAGCACTTCAGTCACCTCACATAATTACCATTTTTTTTGTAGTGAGAACTTTTAAGATTTACTCTCAGCAACTTTCAAGTCTATACAGTATTGTTAACTATAATCACCATGCTGTATGTTAGATCCCCAAAACTTATTCATCTTATAACTGGAAGTTTGTATCCTTTGACCAACATCTCCCAATTTCCCCTACCCTCCAGTCCCTGGCAACCATCATTCTACTCTTGTTTCTATGAGTTGCCCTTTTTTAGATTCTTTGTGGTAGTTTTTTTTTTTATTACTTATGGTATTTTTTTATAATTCAATCTCTTATTATAGCTCTACTCACATTTTCTATTTCTTCTTCAGTGGGTTTCAATAGTTTGTGCCTTTCTAGGAATTTGTTCATTTTATCTAGGTTATCTAATTTGTTGCCATACAGTTATCCATACTATTCCCTGATAGTCATTTTTATTTCTGTAAGGTCAGTAGTAATGTTCTCTTTTCGTTCCTGATTTTAGTAATTTGAATCTTCTTTTTTCTTAGTCATTCTAGCCTAAGATTTGTCAATTTTATTGATCTTTTCAAAGAACTAACTTTTGGTTTCATTGATTTCCTGTATTTTTCTATTGTCTATTTTACTTATTTCCACTCTAATCTTTATTTTTTTCTTCCTTTTATTTGCTTTAAGTTGGTATGCTATTCTTTTTCCAGTTTCTGAAGGTAGAAGGTTAGGTTATTGATGTGTGATCTTCCTTTTTAATATAAGTGTACATAGCTATAAATTTCTCTCTAAGCATTGCTTTCACTGCATCCCATAAGTTTTGGTATATTATGTTTATGTTTTCATTCATCTACAAGTAATTTTAATTTTCCTTGTGATTTCTCCTTTGCCAATTGTTTATTTAGTAGCGTGCTAATTTCTATATATTTGTGAATTTCCCAAATTTCCTTTTATTAGTGATGTCTAATTTCATTACCTTGTGGTCAGAGAACATACTTTGTATGACTTCAGTCCTTTTAAATTCATTGAAGCATGTTTTATGACCTAACGTATGTTCTGTTCTGGAGAATATTCCATGTACACTTGAGAAGAATGTGTATTCTGCTGCTATTCAGTGAAGTGTTCTATAGATGTCTGTTAGGTCTAGTTAGTTTATAGTGTCTTCTGTTTCCTTTTTGATCTTCTGTCTAGTTTAGTTGTTCTATCTGTTATTTAGAGTGAGGTATTGAAGTCTCCATCTATTATTGTTGAATTGTCTATTCTCCTTTCAGTTCTGTCTGTTGTAGTAAGTCTTTTGTCTGATTTCTTTCACAACTTTGCTGATTTGGTAAAATGTGTGGTAAGCTTTCCAATTTTTAGATGCCCTAAAATAATTTCAATTTTTAAAAAAATTATTTTTGTTTATTTATTTTTGGCTGCATTGGGTCCTCATTGCTGCATGCGGGCTTTCTCTAGTTGCAGCGAGCGGGGGCTACTCTTTGTCGCAGTGTGCGGGCTTCTCATTGCAGTGGCTTCTCTTGTTGCAGAGCACGGGCTCTAGGCACACGGGCTTCAGTAGTTGCAGCATGGGCTTAGCTGTTCTGTGGCATGTGGGATCTTTCCGGACCAGGGTTCGAACCCGTGTCCCCTGCGTTGGCAGGCGGATTCTTAACCACTGCGCCACCAGGGAAGTCCCTAAAATAATTTCTATTTAGCAAGCAAGCAAGTCTATTTCCAAGACTTGAAAGACCTTAAAACCACTTCAGGCCTGGAAACTTTTTGAGGGTTTTTTCGGGCATCTTTTAAATCAATTTCATGGTTATTGGTTTATTCACATGTTCTACTCTTCTTGAGTCAATTCTACCATTTTTATTTTCCTAGAAAAGTGTCTATTTCATAGATATAGTAAACCTTCTAGTGTAGAGTTTTATATATATATATATCATTCTATTATAATTTTTAGTCTCAGTCACTATAGTTACATCTCATTACTAATTTTATATATTTAAAAAAAATTTTTGTATTTAGATTTGCCAAAGATGTGTCAGCTTTATTGTCATTTTTTTCACCAAAACTTTAGCTCTTGGTTTTTATTTCTCCCTTTTTTTTGGTTAATCAGTTCTCCTATTTTTTTCCCCCTACATCATGAATTTCTGATTTCATCTTCACTCCTTTCTTTTCTTCTATTTCAAAAGTCATGAAATTTCTTTGAAATTTTTTTTGAAAATGAAAATTTTTAAAGCTAGTTTTCTTAAGGTCAGATTTGGCTTCAACATGTAGATTTGGGTAATTGGTGTTTTATAATCATTTTCAACATAGATTTTAATTGTGATTTTCTTTTCTTTTTTGGCCTAAGAGATGTTTAGGAGATAATTTTAGAAATTATCATTGGTTAAATGTTTTTATACAATGTTTAAATTTGGTTTTTTAGCATGATTACCTTGTTATCAGAGTATGTAGTCTTTTAAACTATTTTTTAATTTGAGTTTTCTTTTAATATGTGATCAACTTTTTAAAAAATATTTATTTATTTACTTATTTGGCTGCACCGGGTCTTAGTTGCAGCATGCAGGATTTAGTTCCCTGACCAGGGATTGAACCCAGGCCCCCTGCATTGGGAATGCAGAGTCTTAACCGCTGGACCACAAGGGAAGTCCCTGTGATCAACTTTTTTAAAGTGTTCTTTGTATTCCTAAAAAGAAGGCTTCTGTAGCAGTCAATATTTAGAGATGCAGAAGTATAGCTACCATATCTATTATATTTCTACATATCTCTCATAATATTTTTGACTATTTCAGGGCTTCACTTGGCACATAAGTGTTTAGGACTTATAACTCCAAGGTAGTGTACCTTTTGTCAGAATATAATGATCCAAGTGGGCACCTCTATGCGCGCGGGAAGATGGCCATACGGGTGACCAAGTCAGTGCTGTTCGTGTGTCTGGGTAACATCTGTCGATCACCCATCGCAGAAACAGTTTTCAGGAAACTTGTAACTGATCAAAACATTTCAGATACTTGGAGGATAGACAGTGCGGCAGTGTCCACATATGAACTAGGAAACCCTCCTGATTATCGGGGGCAGGCTTGCATGAAGAAGCATGGTTATCCCCATGAGTCACATTGCCTGGCAGGTTACCAAAGAAGTCTTTGCCACTTTTGATTATATACTATGTATGGATGAAAGCAACCTGAGAGATGTGAATAGGAAAAGTAATCAAGTTAAAAACTGCAGAGCGAAAATTGAACACTTGGGAGCTAGGATCCACAGGAACAACTCATTATTGAAGATCCTTATTATGGTAATGACACTGACTTTGAGACCGTCTACCACCAGTGTGTGCGGTGCTGCAGAGCCTTGCTGGAGAAGGTTCACTGACCCGGGTCCAGTCCTGCTGCGGCCCAGGCTCGTCCCCATAGGCCCGCATTCTCAGTCGAGTGACACAGTGTCACCATTCCCTAGCCAAGGCCACAGCCCTTTCTTCAGTTGACTCACTGTTTCTTACTTTAAAAAATAATTGTAACAAGGCCCCTTTCTGTTTGTCCCCACTAGGTTTCCAGTATCAACTCTCATTTCTTTCCCAAACCCGGGGTTCCACTCGTGTACCTTAGCTTTGCCATATTTTCTTATATTTCTCAAACTTTGACACACTGCTCCCTCCTGCCACCCCAGGAGGTTCTACTATCCTTAGAAAGAATGGCACCTCCTCCAAGAAGCCTACCCTGAACTTTTCCTTTTAAGATTCTGTGCTCTGCAAAGGGGAAACGTGGGCGGGAGAGATAAATTAGGAGTTTGGGATTAACATATACACACGGCTATATATAAAATAGGTAATCAACAAGGACCTACTGCATAGCACAGGGAACTCTACTCCATATCCTGTAATAACCTGTACGGGAAAAGAATCTAAAAAAGAATGGATATATGTATAACTGAATAACTTTGCTGTACACCTGAAACTAACACAATATTGTAAATCAACTATACTCCAATATAAAATAAAAATTAAATTAAAAAAAATTGTAGATGGAAATCAGTTGTGTTTGGCGGAAGAATAAATAAAAATTTTGATTCAGACAGTTTATGGGGTAAATGTTCTTAGACTAGTTGAACCTCCCACTTCACCCCAGTTACAAAAATAGTGGAACAAACAAAATAGTAGAGCAACAAAATAGAACATAATGAAGTAAAACATCACTGTAAGGCCCATCAGCATCTGATCCCATCGGCACTTCCAAGAATCTGGACTACGTCTTCCCTCTGTGTGGATGGGGCCCCCTGCCTTGCACTACCTCTTGATGCCAGGGCCTGGTGTCCAGTGATGTTGGTGAGAAGTGTTCATACACGCTCACAGTGCACACTTGTGCATTTACAGGACAGGAAGGAGGAAGATTTGTGGGATTAATCTTTAGCACCTTCACTCCTTAGTTTGTGTCTGTTTAGTTTATTTCATAAGGAAGTTAGCTTATTTGTTCCCATTTGAACCACTTTGCCTCTGCAAATGTAATTATGTCCGGGAATAAGGACATTTGTGTGCTGGTTTACCTTAGGTTAGTTTGAGGACCGCGCCTGCTTTTACATGCATGTAATTAACCTGAATGTCAAATATAGATCAGCTTAGGTGGGAAAAAAATAATAAGTTGGGAAAAGTCCTTTTATATTGGAATGCTTAAATATTGATATGTTAAGTATTCTTTTATCAGTGCTTAGTTTATAGGCAAATATAGGTAATTTCTGTGCACTTGGAGATGACTGATCTAAAATTCCTATGAATATATGTCAGAAAAGATTGTTTTCAGATAAACTGGGGAAATTACAAAATATATATATATAACGATCCACTCTACCATTTCATACTTTTTTAGCTTGTAAGTTATGGTACTTGTAACTTGTAACCTGCTTTTATTTTTCTATACATTTGGCTGTTGTGTCTTTATCCAACCTTTTACTCATAACTTTTCTTTCCTGTTTTAAGATGTAAATTGTATAAACAGTATATATGTAGCTTAATGTTTTTTGACCACCCCTGGGAGATTTTCCCCTATTCCACTCTTTGTTAACAGACTTCCTCAAGATTTTATCTACTTTTTTGGTTAGCAGAAATGCTTCCTGGTTTTAAACAGTTTGTTGTGTAACATTCTTAATTTCTGTCATTGAAACTTTCATCTTTTTAATTTCCAGTTATTTCCTTGTGAAGGCGGGGCTGTGTGAATTGGGTAACACTAGTGTTCCATCATCATATTCCCATTAAGTGTTCATTGAGTATATACTCTGGGTTAGTCTCCATGATAGACTTGATAGACTTAGCATTACAAAAATGAATGAGACATGACCTTACCTTGAAAAAGCTTGAGATAGGTTAAGGAAGAGAACCATAGATGCATAAAGGAAAAGAATAAAAGTGAGATGTGTGCAGAAAGTGATGAGAAGATTTTCCTATCAACAAGGCAGCTAGACTAAATGAACAAGTAATAAAACTGACCAACCCAGAAGGAACATGAAAAAGAGAATAGAGACATTTTTTATTGGCATTTCCTTACAAAAAGGCTGGGTTTCAGCCCTTTTTTGGTTATAGGACATTGAAATGTAGTTTTTAGAACTATTTATTGTCCTATTATTTGTAATAGGACTTACACAATTTAACTGTTACAGAGAGAGAACACTGCATCTTGAATGGACCTTCCTTTACATTTTGTGCTATTGGTTCCTGCCTCCCTGCAGTCAGTTTTGAAGTCGTTAATGAAAAGTTTAGTGATAGTACCTTCTGAGACATAAGATTTAAGATGACTTCCAGTGTTGTTACTTTGAGGGGAGGGATGAGAAAACTAAAATGCATTAAACTTCTTGACCAAGTGACTTTCTCAGAGTTACAGAGCAAGTTAGTAGGAAGAACTGCAGTACAATCCATTGCCCTCTTTACTCACCTGCGTAGGATGAGAGTGAGAAGTGAAAGAAAATACGGAATTCACTCTAACCATTTTGACAGTTAGACAGAAACCCTTATTTAATTTAGAAAATGTAAGGCTCAGGTAAGAAAAGGGTTTAAAACCAGTCTTAGTATGAGCTACTTATGTGCTAATTGTAATTTTTTCTTTTTAATTGTGTTAAAATATATATAACATAAAATTTACTATTTTTAAGTGGACAATTCAGTGGTATTAAGTACATTCACATTGTTGTGTAACCATCACCATCATCCATCTTCAGAACTTTTTCATATTGCAAAACTGAAACTCTGTACCCATTAAACAATAACTCCCCATTCTCCTCTACCCCCAAACCTTGTCAGCCACCATTTTACTTTCTGTCTCTATGAATTTGACTTCTCTGTGTACCTCATATAAGTGGAATCATACAGTACATACTGTCTGTTTTGTGACCGGAGTATTTCACTTAGCATAATGTCCTCAAAGTTCATCCACGTGGTAGCATGTATTAGAATTTCTTCCTTCTTGAGGCTGAATAATATTTTACTGCATGCATATCCCACATTTTGTTTCTTCATTCATTTGTTGATGAAAACCTGGAATGCTTCCACCTTTTAGCTATTGTGAATAATGCTGCTATAAACGTGTGGGTATACATATCTCTTCGATACCCTGCCTTTAATTCTTTTGGGTATATACTCAGACGTAGAATTGCTGGGTCATATGATAATCCTATTTTTAATTTTTTTTAGGAAATACCGTACTGTTTTCCATAGGGACTGCACCATTTTACATTCCCACCAACAGCGCACAAGGGTTCCAGTTTCTCCGTATCTTTGCCAACACTTTATATTTTCTGGGGCTTTTGTTTTTTGTTTTTTGGGTTTTTTTTTTTTTTTGAAAGTAGCCATTTTAATGGGTATGAAGTGATATCTCATTGTGGTTTTGATTTGCGTTTCCTTAATGATTATCCATGTTGAGAATGTTTTCATGTGCTTTATTGGCCATTTGTATATCTTTGGAGAAGTATATCTTCAAGTCCTTTGCCCATTTTTTAATTGGGTTATTTGGGGGGTTTTGTTATTGAGTTGTAAGAGTTCTTTATATGTTCTAAATATTATTAACTCCTTATTAGATACATGATTTGCAAATATTTTTCCCACTATGTGGACTCCCTTTTCACTCTGTTGATCATTGTGCTTGTTGTTATTTGTTTATTTATTTATTTATTTTTAAGTCTTTATTGAATTTGTTGCAGTATTGCTTCTGTTCTGTGTTTTGGGTTTTTAGCCACGAGGCACGTGGGATCTTAGCTCCCAGACCAGGGATCGAACCCACACCCCCTGCATTGGAAGGCAAAGAAAGTCTTAATAAATGGACCGCCAGGGAAGTCCCTGTAATTTATTTTAAAATAAGCAAAGAACAGGACTCTGAACAGATATTCCTGGGACAGTGAGTTTTTATGGACATCCATATGCAGCATATGTGGGGAAAGCAAGAGCAGTGAAATATGAGGTCCTGGGGTCATTGTGATCTTATCAGAAAGATGAAAAGGTAAGAATGAAGACAAAGCACAAGTTTGCCCAGGCCTAGCCTTATATGAGGCAGTTGGGTATAATTGAGAACAAGGAAAATGAGATACAGTGTTCAGAAAATGCCTGTGAGTGATTATTTAAATGTTTAAATGAGCTTTTGCATAGATGAGGCAGTCAAAATGGTTTGGCTAAGCTACCACCTTTATTTGTCAAAAACAGGCATAGTTTAAGACTATTACATGCTTTAATTTTGTTTTATGTGTAGAATTATTCAAATTTACAAGTGATGAATTTCATCCCTGAGACATAAACTGAAGGAAAGAATCTCTGAGAAAATTATCCTGTGGAATTTTTGGTGTTTTCTTCCTACTGTCTACTTTCTATTATTAAATATTTGTTTAGCAACCCTGTCAGGAACACAGTCATTACATTTTTGGGGGGTTTGTTTTTTGCTTTTTTATTTTTATTTTTGGTAGATTGGTGCTTTTGGCAGAAAGACAAAACTAATTTCACATCTTTATCCTTAAAAAGAGATAAATTACAATTGGATACATTTAGCAGATGGTTCTAAATCCTTAGAATATTATTAATGCTGCTATAGGTTAAATTTCTGAGGCACTTCATGGATTATCATACTTGTACTTTGCTTCTGTGATTTTTGCCTTTTGTTTGATATCAGCAGTCTAGGGCATAGGTCCCTTGTTTTCAGAGCCATTCAGGATAATTGCTTCTATACTAAATTTGAAAGTATGCAAAGAGTATTTGCTTTTTCCAGCCTTTATGCTGTTTCTTCCCTTTCTCGCTGGCTTATTTAAAGTCCTTTTATGCTATGCCTTATGATTGTCCAAAGCCTTTCTTTATGGTACTGTAACACGTCTGTGTTCTTTAAATTTTTTTCTTTTCTGTAAAGAACATTAGGATGTGAACAATGACTCTATTAAATAAGAATAGCCAGAGTAAAGAGTATGTAAACACCTCAGGTAACAAGCAGAATCAATAAATTAGTCAAATAGAAGACAGACTTTGAAGAACATATCTAGAAAGCAAAAGAATTGTTTGGAGACAAATATAAGGGAAGAGATGATACACAACAAGTATATTTCAGAGAGAGTCAGCTTGCTAACAACATGAACTCTAGAAGACAGGACAGATATTTCAAAATTAATTATCTGAAGTATAATAAAGGAAAATTTCTAGACTTCGATTAAGAAAGACCTATCGTCGGAAATAGATAAGGCTGATCACATTTTAGATTCTAATACATATTTTGGTTAAAGTTTATATCTTATACTAAATTTATAATTCTGTATGCTTCCAATCAAGGAGTGAGGGTTAAACAGTATATTAGCTTGTCAAGATTCACAATAAACTATGTTGGGATTTTGATTGAATTTAAATTATATTTATGGATTAATATGGAAAAATTAACATCTTATTAAGGTTTCTAATACATGAATGTGGTCTATTTCTTCATGTATGTGGGCTTTCTTAAATGTTTTTAAATTGTTTTATAAGTCTCTGTACATTCTTAGGTATCTTATACTTTTTGTTGCTGTTGTAAATGAGTGTTTGTTTTTAAATTATGGTTTTGTTTTGTTGTCCTTTAAAATATACATGGAAGGGTAGATAACCAAGACAAGACATTTCTGAACAGTAAGAACAAGATGGTGGTCCTATCAGATATCAAAATGTAGAATTGTTCAAATAGTAGTTAATAGTAAATTAAGACAGTGTTTGGCTCAGGGAGAGTTGTACTGACCAGTAGAACAGAATGGTTACCCAGAAACTGGTCCACAGATATATGGAACCATGCTATGTGACAAGGGTGGCATTGCGGGTAGGGGACGGGGGATATGGAGAGAGTATTTTTAAACAATGCTAGCATGATTAGTTATCCATATGAGTTAATTATATAGCATCCATATGAAGATGGCTCCCTATTTCATACTATATACAAAGATCATTTCTACATAGATGAAAGTGTAAAAAGCTTTTAAAGCATATGGGGAGAATATATTATATCCCTGGAGTAGGGAAGAATTTTCTATGACAACACAGAAAAAAACTAGCCATGGAAGGAAAAATTGATAAATTTTAGTACGTTAAAATCAAGTGCTTCTGTTCAGTTAAAAAATCCTTTAATGAACTTGAAAATATAAGCCACAACCTGGAGGAAGTTGCTACACACAGAACCAGCAAAGCTTTAGTATACAGAATGAATCAATAAGAAAAAGACAAATAGCTGGATAGTAAAATAGGCAAAAAGACATGAACAGCCATTTCATAGAAGAATTACATAAGGCCTATACATATAGTTAAAGATGCTCAACCTTATTAGTAGTTAGGGAAATGCAAATTAAGATCATAATGAGATTGCCAAAAATTAAGAGATTTTCCAATATCATATGTTGGAGAGGATGTGGATCAACAGGAATTTTTTTTTGGCCATTATCTGTGTTTTATTAGACTCCGTGATTTTTTATTTGAGTATTTTTTTTTCTTTTTTTTAATTGAAGTATAGTTTACAACGCTGTGCCAATCTCTGCTGTGCAGCACAGTGACTCAGTTATACACATACAGACATTCTTCTTTAAAATTCTTTTCCATTATTGTTTATCCCAGGAGATGGGATATAGTTCCCTGTGCTATACAGGAGGACCTTGTTGTTTATCCCAATAGGAATTCTTTTATTAATTTTTTAAAAATTTTATTTATGTATTTTTGGCTGCGTTGGGTCTTTGTTGCTGCCCACGGGCTTTCTCTAGTTGTGGTGGCTTCTCTTGTTGCGGAGCAGGGGCTCTAGGCACGCAGGCTTCAGTAGTTGTGGCTTGCGGGCTTAGTTGCTCTGCAGCATATGGGATCTTCCCGGGCCAGGGCTTGAACCCGTGTCTCCTGCATTGGCAGGCGGATTCTTAACCACTGCACCACCAGGGAAGTCCAGCAAGAGGAATTCTTATACACCACTGAAGGAGTATAAATTGGTCAACCACTTTGGAAAACAAATTAGCTTTATGTTATGAAGTTGAATTTTGCATACTTTCTGACTCAACATCTGTAATCCTAGAGAAACTCACATGTGTGTACTAGAAGATGTGTACAAGAATATTCACACCAATGTGATTCATAATAGCAAAAAAACTTGGAAGTAACCCAAATGTCCTTGACAGAGAATGGAAAATTAAATGGTGGTATATTGATGTAAAAATATTAAACATTAAAAACGAATGAACTACAGCTATATATTGGTTCCTTTCAATGTAATTAGGCTAGCTTTGCAATGATCGGTGTCAAAAAATAATAAAGCAACATTTAGTCATTCTTGAAAAAAAAAATTACACTGAATTCCTGCTATGTGCCAGGCACTGTTTTGGGTGCTAGGGATTTAGTAGTGAACGAGAATGGACATGTTTTCTGTCCTCATAAAGCTTATGTTTTAGTTTAGAGTGGGACAGATGACTAAGCAAGCAAGCAAAGCAATCTGTAATTTAATGTAACCATAAGAGATATGGAAAAAGATGAAGCAAGCAAAGAGGATAGCATATGATGTGATGCTGTGTGGGTGTGTGTTTCTGCACAATCAAGGAAGGGTTTTCTGAAAATGTGACATTTGAGCAGAGTCAAATGTTCGAGAGGAAGGAGTTGTACAGCTCTGGGGTGAAAGTTGGAATGAGCTTGGCATATTCAAGGAAGAGCAAGAAGGCAAATGAGACTAATACAGAATGATCTAGGGCTAGGGGCAGAAGGGCAGGAGATGAGTTCAAGGAGGTAGGCAAAATTCCTATCATGGGTCTTACAGCTTTAGCAATGAGTTTAGAATTTTTAAAAATATGGCAAGTCACTGGAGTGTTTCGAGCAGAATGACATGATCTGACTTATGTTTAGGATCTGAAGAATTGATTGTTGGGGGCAGAGGTAGGGGCTAGGGAGGTGGATGCAAAGGGCCCAGTTAGGAGCCTTTTGTAGAAGTTTAGGCATTAGATGATGATAGAGTAGACCAGAGCGGACAGAAGTGGATGTAGAAAGAAATGGTTAGTTTGGTGATATATTTGAGGGGGTATAATTGAAAGGAATTAGTGTTATTGAGACATATCTGTATGGGAGAGAAGTAAATCAATAATGACTTCCAGGTTTCGAATAGGAGCAGCTGGTTGGACAGTGATGTCATTTACTCACATTAGAGAATACTGAAAGATAAACGGGTTAGGCCATAAGATTAAGAGTTGAAATGCCTATGAGACACTGAGGTAGGTGAGTCTGATGCTCAAAAGGGAGGTCTGGATTTTGGGGGTAGAAATATGAGACTCATCAGTGTATAGATGGCATTCAGAACCATGGAATTGGATGAAATCACCAGGGGAGTAAGTCTGTGTAGAGAAGAGGAGCTGTGA
The DNA here is from genome assembly GCF_028564815.1 of Eubalaena glacialis. Classification (NCBI taxonomy): domain Eukaryota; kingdom Metazoa; phylum Chordata; class Mammalia; order Artiodactyla; family Balaenidae; genus Eubalaena; species Eubalaena glacialis. The sequence goes on from NC_083717.1 coordinate 36,547,138, forward strand.
AAAGAAGACTGAAAAGAAGTGGATGGTGAGAAAGGAAAAAAAAAAAATCAGGAGAGTGTAGTATCCTGGAACTCAAGAGAAGAAAATGTTTCAATGGACATATTATATAATAGAGAAATATATTTGCAATGGAGAGTATAGATATCAGGTTAATATATTACAGATGAATAGTAAAAAGACAGAAGCCTATAGAGAAATGCAAAAATGATATGAATAGGCAATTCACTGAAGGGCAAATCCTAATAGCCAATAAACCTATGAAAAGATGCTTAACCTCACCATTAATCAGGGAAATGCAAATTTAAAAGAGCAGTAATGCCTAATGCTGTCAAAGATTGGAAGGGAGGTCATTTTCATATCTTGGTGGAAAAGTGAATTATTATAACCTTTTTTGAAAGCAGTCTGGCAATATCTATTAAAATGAAAAATACCTCTAATATTTGATCCAACAGTCTCACTCCTGGAAATCGTATCTCATGGAAATAGAAGCACCAGTGCATAAAAATCTAAGTATGTTTACTGTAGCCTTTTTTAAGGGCAAAAACACTAAAAATAAGGTAAATTCCTTATTTAACATTCTTCAGGAAAAAGTTGGGTAAATTATACGTTATCCAATCACTGGATTTTTATGCAGTCATTAAAAATAAATGAGTTAAATCTATGCCAGTTGACTTCAAGGACTTTTAATAATGCAGAGAATTTGATAAAATGTGATTCATTTTGTGTGCATGTGTGTGTGAGAAACACCGTAGTCGCCCCCCCACAAAAAAAACACTTCTGCCTGTGTATAAAATATTTGTATATGAACATGGAGAAAAGCATACTTTGCTGTGAATAATCATGTCTCGATATTCTCGGGGGGATTGTTTCCAGTACCTCTGCATATACCAAAATCTGCAGACAACCAAGTCCTTTATATGTAACCTACATACATCCTCCCATATACTTTATATCATCTCTAGCTTACTTATAATACCTAATACAATGTAAATGCTGTATAGTTACCAGCACTTGGCAAATTCAAGTTTTGCTTTTTGGGAATTTTCTGGAATTTTTTTTCTCAAATAATTTTCATTCCACGGTTGGTCGAATCAGCAGATGAGGAACCATGACTTTGAAGGTTCCAACTGTAATCATTACCTTGGGATAAGTAGGTCTGAGAGAGGTTGTAGAGGTAAACCTCCACTCACCTACCACTCAATACATACACGCACACACACACACACACACACACACACACACACGTCTCTATTTAAAAGAAAAAGGATCTCCATGATAAAACAGCTTCTGTAACATATCCCATTTATGTAAAATATATGTGCATGTATATAAAAAACATGAAAAGATAGTCACCAAAATGATAATCTAAAGTATAATTAATTTTTTTTAATAAAATGCTAAATTGGGATATACTTGTCATCATTTTTTTCTCCTTTCGATACTGGTTCAGATGGAGAATCTTGATATTGATCAGATAAATTCAATTTTCAGATAGAATAAAGATAATTTTGAAAAAATGTTACAAGATTATTATCATTTTGTGCTTTTCACTAACTTCTGTTTCAACATACATATTTCTTTTGCCGTCTTAACAAACAGTTTGTTTTGGATATAAGCTAAATAATATGAGACAAAGAATAAAAATTAGAACAGATTAATGGTCAAATCCAGAAGCAGCTAGCTGTGTTCAGTTGAGTGATAAACCTAACTGAATATTTCAGTCGTGAACACACTTACCTACTATTGCTACACATATTTGCTCAGTAGATATGAAGAGGCTCTCATACTGTTCAATTTTAGACAGAAAGTATTTAAATTATTGTATTTATTGATTTTTAAATTGAAATTGAAACAGATACCATGACTGTCATTAATAATGCAAACTTCTCAGAGCACTGTGAAGACCTCTGGGTTTGGAAACTACCATTTACAAAATGTTGGATTCTAGCCTAGCTGATTTTCTCTTGCCTTGTCTTCATGCATTACTTAGTATTCATCTTGACCTACCCCCACCTTTGCTGTTTCTCTCTATGATTTAGCTGCTGTGACTTCTTTCTTTCCTCATTTTGCTTTTTTGAAGCTTTGTTTTGCCTCTACTCTGTTCAGACCCATTTTGTGATGCTAACATTGCTCCAGTCCCTTTGGATGAAGTCCTATAACTTTTCTGATCACTCTCTGCTAATGAGAAGTCCTCAAAGCAGTTCTAGTACAAAAGCAGACTAAGTTCAATAATTAATATGGTCAATTCTGTATAATTATTTAAAACTTCAAACTTTATTTAAAGCCAAAATTTCTCCCTACCAAAGGTTGGCCTACTGTATTAAGAGGGGGGGTCAACTAATTTTTTTGACCTTACTTAATGTATTGACTGCTCATCCAACATTCTTCAGCCCTCTAGGGTTGAAATGGGTAGAAGGTAGCAGGAAAGTTCTTATTAGACTAATAGCTGTTGTGAGCTGTTGTTGATGCTGTCTGGACTGGGCAGCTGTTTAGAGCTGATTCTTTTGCTCATGAATTCTTTTGTACTTTCTTTAGAGCTACCCTGTTTTACCTTTTGCTACATAACAGATTACTCCAAAATTTACTGGCTTAAAACAGTAAACATTTATTATTTCACAATTTCTGTGGATCAGGAATCTAGGCATGGCTTACCTGGACCTTCTGCCTCTGTGTCTGTCATAGTCATCTTACGGCTTGACTAGGGAATGGATTTGCTTCCAAGCTCACTCCAGGAGTTGTTGGCAGGATTCAGTTCCTCATGAGTTATTGACTTTAAAGGCCTTATTTCTTCATGAGCTGTTGGCCAGAGCCATCCCTGGGTTCCTTGCCACATGGGCTTCTCCACAGAGCAACTCATGATATGGCAGCAAGTTTCCTCAGAGCAAGCAATCAAGAGGGCAAGAGTCTGCAAGCTGGAAGTGACAGCCTTTTTTAACGCAGTCTTGGAAGTGACATCCCATCACTTTTGCCATATTCCATTCATTAGAAGTAGATAACTAGATCTAGCCCACACTCAAGAAGAGGGGATTACACAAGGCCATGAATACCAGGAAATGAGGATTATTGGGAACCATTTTAGAAGCACCCTACCCCCCCCCCACCAGTAATCCTGGGATTATCTCATCTTCACTTCTCTTTTTTTTTTTTTTCTTTTTTTTTATAAGAAAGGAATGGGTTGGATTTGAGGCTGATGCTTTTTTTTTTTTAATTAATTTATTTTATTTTTATTTTTGGCTGTGTTGGGTCTTCGTTTCTGTGCGAGGGCTTTCTCTAGTTGTGGCAAGCGGGGGGCCACTCTTCATCGCGGTGCGTGGGCCTCTCACTATCGCGGCCTCTCTTGTTGCGGAGCATAGGCTCCAGACGCGCAGGCTCAGTAGTTGTGGCTCACGGGCCTAGCTGCTCCGTGGCACGTGGGATCTTCCCAGACCAGGGCTCGAACCCGTGTCCCCTGCATTAGCAGGCAGATTCTCAACCACTGCGCCACCAGGGAAGCCCTTCACTTCTCTTGATACAGGCAAATGTATCTCCTATGAGTAGTCACTTAGTCCAGTCCCTCCTCCCTAGACATGTCACGGTACATTTCTGCCTTTTTTCTGCTGTGGTCCCCTCACCTCCACATGGCCCTCTTGGATAGGATTTAAGACAACTTTCATACTACAGTAAGTCCCCTACATACGTATAACAAGTTCCGTTCCAAGAGCGCGTTCATATGTCTAGTTTGTTCGTTAAGTCCAACAAAGTTAGCCTAGGTCCCCAACTGACACAATCGGCTATATAGTACTGTACTGGAACAGGTTTATAATACTTTTCACACAAACAATACATAAAAAACAAACACAAGAAAGAAAACATTTTGACCCTTACAGTACAGTACCTTGAAAAGTACAGTAGTACAGTACAAGAGCTGGCATCCAGGGGCTGGCATCAAGTGAACAGGCAAGAAGAGTTACTGACTGGAGGAGGGAGAGGAGGTAGGAGATGGTAGAGCTGAAGGATTGTCAGCAATAGGAGATGGAGGGCAAGCTGCAACATCACTCACACCTGACGTCGATGGCACAGATTCTGGTTCCTTGCTGGATTCAATTCTATCTACCCTCTTGAAAAGACAACCCAGTGATGTCTGGGTACTAGCTCTTTTTTTCTCATCATAGATGACACAGTAGCCAGGATTGCATTCTGAATGGCTGCTGCAAGCTTCGTGTACCGTTCTACGTTCGGGTCCTGTGCCTCAAAAACTAACAGTGCCTCCTCAAATAACAGAAAATCCCCTTGCCATTTCCTGCATCGTGAATCTTCGGTTCTTCAGTTAATTCTTCCTCTTGTCTCTCTTTGTCCTTTCTCTGGGCCTCCAGTTCCATCAGGTCCTCATTAGTAAGCTCCTCATGTTGCACAGCAAGGAGTTCAGTGAAGTCATCCTCTTGGAGATCTAGCTCCAACTTCTCGCTGAGGGCCACTAAGTTGCTGAAGACTTCTTTGGACTCCTCATCCACCTTCTCACATCCACAAAAATCGTGAACAAACTGTGTGAACAAAGGTTCTTCCAAACCCCATTCATGGTGATGGCTGTAACCTCACGCCAAACAAAGTCAGTGTTTTTTCTGGCCTTGTAGATGTTACAGTCCTTCCAAAATTGTCGCAAGGTTGTTCCTGATTTGTCACTCGTCTTTACTGCCTGATGAAAAGTGTGATGCAAATAATATTTTGAAAGTCGCTATAACTCCCTGGTCCATAGGTTGGATAAGTGACGTAGTATTCGGTGGCAGATAACACTACTTTGACGTTGGGATGAAAGTCATCCATGAATGGGGGATGGCCTGGAGCACTGTCAAGCAGCAATAGAATGTTGAATGGGACGTCCTTCTCCAAGCAATATTTCTCTACCTCTGGGATAAAGTGGTGGAAAAACCAGTCCTGGAAAATGGCCTGTGTAACCCAGGCTTTGGGGTTACTCTTCCACACAACAGGAAGAGCCCTTGGCTATATTTTTAAAGGGCTCTTGGGTTCTCTGAATGATAAACTAAGAGAGGCTTCAGCTTCATATCACTGGAAGCATTGCCACCAAACAACAAGAGTTAGCCTGTCCTTTGCTGCTTTATAGCCTGGCATCAACTTTTCCTCCTTACTGATGTAACTTCGGTCTGGCATCTTTTTCCAGTACAGTCCTGTCTGATCCACATTAAAAACCTGCTTGGGTAAATATGTGCCTTCATCAATAATTTCTTGAAGCATTTCAGGAAATTCCTGGGCAGCTACCATATCTGGACTCGCTGCCTCAACACTTAACTTTTACATTGTGAAGGTTGGCTGTAACCTTGAACCAATGAAACCAGCCATGGCTGGCATTAAAAGATGCACCCTCTGATTCTTCGCGGTGTTTCTTCTTCAAGTCTTCATAAAGGCTTTTAGTTTTCTCTTGAATCCGCATTAAACTGAGCAGGACTCAACGCTGATGCTGATCCTGCATCCACACACTGAGAAGTTTCTCCATGTCCTCCATCACTTTTCCACGCTTCTTCAATATTATTGTCAACATCATCAGCACAGCAGACTTCACATTTTTCATGATCGCGCTTGTTCTTTAGGATCACGCTGATGGTTGAACGAGTCGTAAGAACGAGCAACACCTACCATCTTTTCGCCTCGTTCTACTCTCAATTATTTTCACTTTTGTTTACATCATTACTGCTTGGCGTTTCTTAGCAGTACCAGCTACATCACTGCTGCTTTTACGCTTGCTTCCAGACATCCTGACTTGAAATAAAGATACTGTACTACCGTACTCTCTACAGTGCTATACGGTAAAGTACACGAAAGCACAACCACTTGTAGAGGATGCATGCATGTGACAATGTATACCAGACATGTGAACTACCTTACGTGGTTGGACGTGCGGACACATGTTTGCATCTTTAAAAGTTCACAACTTGAAGGTTCGTATGTAGAGGACTTACTGTATCTCTAGCTAATGGTCCATGGAAGACTTGCATTCTTACCACAAGAAACTCTTGAAGTGCAAGCCAATCTCAGTGCATTCATCACCCATTTCACTCTGCCATCAGAGGAACTGACCAGGAAGTCCTGTACTCTTTCTCAGGATTTCTCAGACCTGAGTCAAACACCAGTCTCCTGTGACTCCCAAGCTCTAGAAGATATATCTTAAGCTCTCCAAGTAGTCTTGTTGAAACTTCTTTCCCTAGGTCAAGGTACTTGGGGAAAAGAAACTTTTTCCAAAAATCCTCTCCTAATCTCTATCTCTTTTCTTGCCTTCTCCAACCTTTCTTTGTTTTGTTTTCTTATTGTGCTAGAGCTAAAGTTTACAAAGTTTTTTGCCCACATTCTTTGCAAGTTTGGCATGGTGGTTACTCACCTCATTTTGGAATGTATTATCTATTGTCTTAGATCTTCAGCTGAAACTGACACTCAGGTAGTTCCATATCAACATCCTGTTTTACATGCTGTTTGCCTTCTTCCTCCTCCTTCTTTGAAGGCGTCTCCCTTGGATAGTTGCCTACAGTCACTATAACAAGAAAAGTGATTAGTAACTAATTTATTAAACCAAACAGTAAAACATAATAGAGAAAAGATGGAGGGAAGATTAATAAAGATTGGGAAAGGGAAGAAGAGAGGGGAAAGCACTAAATATTTTGTTTCAGATTAGAATAAATAGGTAAATATTATCTTAATATTATTGTGTAAATATTATTTTAATAGTGTTCTTGAAATATAGGAAGTACTTAGTGAATTAAAAATGAGGTATTTGAGTTATAATTCATGTAATAAAAATAAACATGAAGAGAAAAAACAGAGGCATAAAAAGCCAGACATTATGTTACAAACATAAATGGTTCTCCATTTGGATTGATAAATAAAACCCAGCAATGCAGTGTTTAAAAGAGACCGATCTAACACAAAATAGTAGAAGACAAAAATTCGCCCCAATTGGAAAGATCTATTTATCAGATTTGAATAAAACAAGAAATGGCAGTAATTTATATCATATAAAATAGAATTTAAGGGGGAAAAAAACAGATATTGTATATCGTTTTTTGTTGACAACATAAAGCTTGATGAGTTGACACCAAAAATAAAAGATGTTCCCAAATTGGTACAAATACTGTGAATTAGATTCACAAGTGTCTGAATTTAGTTTAGCATGATTGTTTTTCTTTACATTTTTTTGATGGGGGAAGCAGGGTTTGGAGGATATGAGTAAAGCAGTGAATTCTCTCCCCATTAAAATGTGCTATATAAAATCTTGCATATAATTAAGGAAATTTTGCTGGAGGAAGACCAGCTAAGACTCCTTACTAGGGAAATGGAAAAGGGAAGGCTAAATTCTGCAAATATAGTGTCCTTAGAAATTCAAACCAAGTATATAACTGGAGACTCATTCCAAACCCCCCTTGTAGTGGGAAAAGGTGCCTTTATATCTGATCAGATGAGGTTCTCATTGGTTCAGAGGGGCCGAACCATAGAGGGGCTGACGGTTTAAAGGAAAAGTCATCCAGCACACATAGACAGTAGAGTCTGGAAGTTTAATTGTCCATTTGCTCTTTACCTAATAAAAATTCCATTCTGCAATTATTTTTTTAATCAGACTTGCCAGGGCAAGCCCTAAACATCAATGTTTTTATTGGGTTACTCTGACAAAATAATATTTTTATTTATTTTTAATTTCAGAAGAAGTGTTTTATAGCACTACCATTCCTACTCCATTGAGATAACTAGCATTGATAGTTTGGCGTGTACCCTTCCTAATGTTTTCCTCCACTTACATAAGCATTCACATGCACGCATGGTTTTATGTAGTTAACATTTTTTATCCTGCAGCTTGCTCTTTTCACTTGTCCTACCATTTTTTATCCTGCAGCTTGCTCTTTTCACTTGTCCTTGATATATTGCTAGCTTTCCAAGTCAATGCACATAGATCTTGGCTATGGATGTGCCATACTATGACTGCACCATAATTTAGTTAACCATTCCTACACTGATGGCCCGTTAGTTGTTTCTTTGGCAGGAGAGCCTCAGTGAACATATTGGTTTGTTTATGTTTACATACTCACTCATGTTCTTATTTCTGTAGGATAGATTGGTTCCTAGAAGTGGAATTGTTAGGCCATGTGGTATGTATGTTTTAATTTTATAATATATGCAATCATATCAATTTCTTAAATGTTTGTAGCAGTTTATAGTCCTAGTAATTATTTATGTGGGTGCTCATTTCCCTACACTTACTATTAGGCACATTTCTAGCTTAAGAAAATAATTCATAGAATTATTTTGTGACTTGTGAAATCACAAAAGTAATACAAGAGAAAATATAGGATAATTTTTGGGTAATCTTAAAGTAGGAAAGGCCTTTTAAGCAAGATACAAACCCATAAGCCACAAAGGAAATGATTAATAGCTGTTACTATATAAAAATTAAGAAATTTCTGCTAGCAAAAAAAATTTTGCAAATGAAGTCAAGACAAATGATAAATGGGTAAAAAATATAACAAATGGTAGGAAAAGGGCTGACATAGATAGGTTGACAGACAGACAGGCATACAAACAAAATGAGCTTTTACTGATCAGTAACAAAACTAGACAACAACCCAGTAGAAAAATGGGCACGGGATGTGAAAAAGCAGTTTATAGAAAACATAATACAAATAACTTTTTAACATATGAAAAGATGTTCAACATCATCTATAATTAAGAAAGTACAAATCAAAACAAAACAGCATTTTTCACATAGCAAATTTAGATAAGATAAAAAGATAATAAATTATTCATTATTAGTGAAGATGTAGGGATTTAGGGACTCACATGATTGGTGGAAGTGCAATCACTAATTGACAATTTTGTGGTTTTAAAAACTTTAAAAAATTTTTTAAATTGAAGTATAGTTGATTTACAATGTTGCGTTAGTTTCAGGTGTACAGCAAAGTGATTCAGTTTTATATATATATTCTTTTTCAGATTCTTTTCCATTATAGGGTATTATAAGATATTGCATATAGTTCCCTGTGCTGTACAGGAGGTCCTCCTTGTTTATCCATTTTATATATAATAATGTGTATCTGTTAATCCTAAACTCCTAATTTATCCCTCCCCTGCCTTTCCCCTTTGGTAACCATAAATTTGTTTTCAATGTCTCTGAGTCTGTTTCTGTTTTGTAAACAAGCTCATTTTGTTTTGTTTTGTTTTGTTTTTAAGATTCCATATATAGTGATATCATGAGATATTTGTCTTTGTCTGACTTCACTTAGTATGATAATCTGCAGGTCCATGCATGTTGCTGCAAATGGCATTGCTTCATTAAAAATTCTTTTTTGAATTCAGTTGTTTTTAGCTTAAGTATTGTACGTACACAGTTTTAAAAACCAACTCGGCTTATAAGAAAGCACAACAGTTTCCTGTCTCTCTTTTTTTTTTTTTGGCTTCATTGGGTCTTCGTTGCTGCGCACAGGCTTTCTCTAGTTGCAGCGAGTGAGGGCTGCTGTTCATTGCGGTGCGTGGGCTTCTCGTTGTGGTGGCTTCTCTTGTTGTGGAGCCTGGGCTCTAGGCAGGAGGGCTTCAGTAGTTGTGGCACACAGGCTCAGTAGTTGTGGTGCACAGGCTTAGTTGCTCCGCAGCATGTGGGATCTTCCTGGACCAAGGCTCGAACCCATGTCCCCTGCATTGGCAGGCGGATTCTTAACCACTGCACCACCAGGGAAGCCCCTCCTGTCTCATACTGATTTATTGACTAAACAATGTCAGTTGACTCCATTTTAAGAACAAGGTTATAACCAACTTGTTATACTACCCTCATCCTCTCTCCCCTCTTCTCCTATTTTTACCAAAATATTATTATGAAATTTTTGAAACGTATCAGAAGTTGATACAAAAAGTGAACACCATAACCCACCACCTAGAGTCTACAATTAGCATTTTGCTAGGTTTGTTTTATGACATTTGTATCCATCTAACAATTTCTATCCATCCATCAATTTATCTTATTTTTATGTATTTTAAGTGAATTTGCATACATTATTGTATTTCATTCCTAAACACTTTAGCATGCATGTAATTAACTAGAATTTAATGTTTATTTACATTTTTGAGGTAAAAGTTACATACAGTGAATGTTCCATTTGATGAGTTATGACAGATTTATACACCCATATAACCCAAACCCCTATCAAGATATGAAATATACCATCACCCCAGAAAATTCTCTTATGCCTCTTCCCAGTCAGTTACTACTCCCACCTTCCCCCAGAGGTAATCACTGTTTAGAGTTTTTTTTCATCACAAATTAGCTTTTTCTTTTCTGGAACTTCATATAAATGGAATCATGCAATATTCCATTTATGCAATATACCAGTATTACTCTTTTATGCAGACTTCTGTCATTTACCATAATGCTTTTGAGATTCATCCATGTTATCGTATGATTAGTACTTTGTTCTTTTTACTACAGAATAGTATTCCCTTGTGTGAATACACCACAGTTTGTTTAGCCATTCTCATGTTGATGGACATCTAGACTGTTTCCAGATTTTCACAATTATGAGTAAAGCTGTCATATACATCCTTGTACAGATCTTTGTATGGACATAAGCTTTCATTTCTCTTGGGTAAATATGTAGAGCACTGTGACAGTTTGGTATGTTAAAAGATACCCACAATAGATACCACTTCACACCTATTAGAATGGCTAAAATTAAAAAGACTGGCCACACCAAGTGTTGGTTAGGATGTAGAGCAACTGGAACTCATGTATTGTTCAAGGGGGTTTAAAATGGTATAACTGGGCTTCCCTGGTGGCGCAGTGGTTAAGAATCTGCCTACCAATGCAGGGGACACGGGTTCAAGCCCTGGTCTGGGAAGATCCCACATGCTGCGGAGCAGCTAAGCCTGTGCGCTGAAGCTACTGAGCCTGCGCTCTTGAGCCCACGTGCCACAACTACTGAGCCCACGTGCCACAACTACTGGAGCCCATGTGCCTAGAGCCTGTGCTTTGCAACAAGAGAAGCCACTGCAATGAGAAGCCCGCGCGCAGCAACGAAGACCCAACGCAGCCAAAAATAAATAAGTAAAATAAATTAAAAAAAAAAAATGGTATAACCACTTTGGAACACAGTGTGGAAGTTTCTTACAAAGTTAAACATACCCCTACACTATTACTCACTAATCCTTTTCCTAGGTATTTATCCAAGAAAGATGAAAGCATATATTCCCTCCAAAAAAGGTACAAGAATAATTTTAGCAGTTTCATTCACAATAGTCAAAACTAGAAACAATAACAAATGTCCATCATCACATAAAGAGAATGGATGCAGTAGAATACTACTTGGCAATATAAAAGAATGATATTAGAATTATATTACTAATATAATATGAATTCATCTCAAAAAGACATTGAGCAAAAAAAGCCAATGACCAAAAACTTGTTGCTTTTTTTTTTTTTTAAGTTCAGGAACAGGCAAAACCAATCTGTGATGATGGAAATCAGGAAGGTGGTTGCCTGTGGTGGATGAGAAATAACCAGTAGGGAGTACGAGGAAATGTTCTGAGATAACAAGTTCTGTACCTGATTAGGGGTTGGTTAAATGGGTATATGCATGTATCAAATTCTTGTTAAATATATTCAATACATTTAAGATCAGTATATTTCACTATAAATTTTACTTCAATAAAAATGCAGATAGAGGGCTTCCCTGGTGGCGCAGTGGTTAAGAATCCGCCTGCCAGTGCAGGGGACCACGGGTTTGAGCCCTGGTCCGGGAAGATCCCACATGCCATGGAGCAACTAAGCCTGTGCGCTCAACTACTGAGCCTGTGCTCTAGAGCCTGCGAGCTACAACTACTGAGCCCACGTGCTGCAACTACTGAAGCCTGCGTGCCTAGAACCCGTGCTCCACAACAAGAGAAGCCACTGCAATGAGAAGCCCGCACACCGCGATGAAGAGTAGCGCCCACTCGCCACAACTAGAGAAAGCTCGCACAGCAACGAAGACCCAACGCAGCCAAAAATAAATAAATTAAATAAATAAAATTTTTTAAAAATGCAGATAAACCCTAAAAACGAGTGTATTTATACCTGTTCAAGATTGAACCTGTGTGGACAATTGCTTAAGACTGAGGGAAAGTTGGGGGAATAGGCCAGATTTTTTATACATTTCAATTTAAAATGTGCCTGCTATAATTTTTTTTTTTTTTTTAAATAGAGGGATCTGGCGATATAAATGAAGATCATACACCAAATCCCTCACTTTTTACTATTCAGCCTGAGTTTCTCCATTTGTCAGATTGGCTCTCCCCAGGTATACTGTGAGGATGTGTTAATGCCCCATATATGCTCCTCCTCCAGAATCAGCAATGTAACATACGAATGAGGGACCTTAGTCAGTCATCTGGCCTATCCTCTACATAAAGCCTACAATAAGTTAAAAGCACTGTGTTCTAAGTGTATTGTGACCTCTCAAAATTATTTATAATTTTCTAAAGATGAAAATGGCGAGGTTTTTCAAAGTTTTATTGAGTGAAAAACAAAATGTCTTTCAATGTGAAATTGCTCTGTCAACTAACAAGTGATGGTTTTTATATTCTTGAAGATAATTAGGGACTGGTTTTCAACAGATTTTTTGAACTGTTATTTTGGAAGTTATCTCCTTATGTTTGGGATCCTTCTAACAAAGTGTTATTTTCAGATATTAAGTTGATCAATTACCTGTTTGTTAATCCAGATATACTCAAATTTTAAAAATTCTTTCCCCTTCCTCTTGTGCACATTTCCTTTTTCCATAGTGTGCTTTCCCTTTCTTCCCCTACAGTAAATTTGTTGACTCATTTATAGACTTCTCTTTATCTAAAGCCATTTTATAATACCACAAGCTTTTTTCCCCTCTGTAATTTAACCTCACCTCATAAACTTTAATAGGTAAAATGGTCTTTTTTTCCTCCGCATTCTTAGTCAGCTAGCCCCCAAAATTCTTCTTATTGGCATATTCAAAGAGACAAGTTTGTTCTTCTTATTTCCTTTTCTTAAGCATAGAGACTCCTTTATACTATAACCCCATAATAGTTTTTCTTAGTAATCTCTGATTGAAAGTGGCCTGTGGTGTACCTTTCTCTTCTTCACAGCCAGGGTCACTGATTCTCTCCATGTAAGTATAGGCTTCTTCAGATCCTGAGTCAGTAAGGAAACCTTGGTCCTCGAGGAATATTTATTATGCACCAATCATGTATCAGGTGCTGCTTTAGGCAGTAGAGCTATTGTGGAGAACAAAACAAGTTTCCCTCTCACAAAGATTATATTCTAATGTGAAGAAACAAACAAATACTCAAGGGCAGGGAAATTCTTACAATAAAAATAAAGCAGAATAAAAGAATAGAGAATGACAGGGTAAGAGGTGTTATTTTAAGTTGGGTTGTAGGGGGAAAGCCCTCTGATGCAGTGCTATTTGAGCAGAGATTTGAACAAAGTAAGGGAATGAATGGGCCATGAGCATTTCTGAGAGAAGAGACACTGCCAAGGGAGGGACCTTGGTATCTCTGCCTAGCCCTCTGGCCCTCAGGACTTCTCTTCCTCCACTCAACCCCACCCGCAACTACCATCTGGACTCGGTGCATGAAACCTCTAAGCTAGCACACATAATAAATTTGAGCCACTGTGTGGAACCTCTTACCCCAGCATTCTGATAAGATTCCCCTGATGTTGGTGCCTATCTGTATTTTAATCACTTCCTATTCACCCTATTGGTGAGAGAGAGGATTCCCACCATATGTTTTTGGGAATGGCTCAACACACAACACTGGACAGATAAGATAGGCAACAATTTATTAGTTACATAAACTCACATCCCAGAGGAGGAGGACACTGCGTGCCGTACAGGGCGACCTGGAGGCTGCACTCAGAAACAGTGAACAACTCAGGCAATGGGAAGAAGACTTTGTAGTATCAGGAGAGTGCGGTTCACACAGGAGGATGTGATTGGCTTGTCTGAATAATTCCGAGGCTAGCAGGGAACCAAAACCGGGGATAAAGGCTAGCAGGGATTAAAAAGAAACTTTGCTTGGTCCCTTTGAAGAGGATTTTTTGACTAGGAGACCTTATCCACAGGAGCAGAGCGAGGAAGAGAACTTGCAGGTAGACCACTCAAGACCATCCCAATTTTACAAAATGTTGAGGCAGCACGTAATACTGCACTTTGGTCTTACACCACAATCTGAACCAAATCATTTGTTTCACAGTGAGTTCTCTGAACTCAGCAGCATCACAAGAATTATCAGACTTCATTGCTTGATTAAGATAGTAGCTTAGATATCTGAGGATAATGAATAATGACTTAGTCAAAGTAACAATATAATGTTTTAAATTAACATAGAAGGTGGTGACCCAGTTTTTTTAAAGAACTTTAACTCTTTAGCAAGGAACTTTCGTTGTTTGTTTAAAAACAAATTTAATGATATGACAGAGTCAGCACAAACTCCAAGAAGTTATTCCAGTGAGATATGGCTATCTATGCAGATTATTCAGGAGGTAAAGAATAACCTTTTACCGGGGCTTCCCTGGTGGCGCAGTGGTTGAGAGTCTGCCTGCCAATGCAGGGAACATGGGTTCGAGCCCTGGTCTGGGAGGATCCCACGTGCCGCGGAGCGACTGGGCCCGTGAGCCACAGCTGCTGAGCCTGCGCGTCTGGAGCCCGTGCTCCGCAACAGGGGAGGCCGCGATGGTGAGAGGCCCGCGCACCGCGATGAGGGGTGGCCCCCGCTTGCCGCAGCTGGGGAGGGCCCTCGCACGGAAACGAAGACCCAACACAGCTAAAAATAAATAAATAAATAAATAAATTTATTTAAAAAAAAAAAAGAATAACCTTTTACCATATTTTGTTAAGAACAGATAGAATACTCCAAGACCAATTTTTTATTTTAACAGAGAAAACCAAATTCTGGTTTTATATTAATAAATATTTGACATTAATGGATTTAGAAGCTTTCTCTTTTTAATCTTATGAATAAATCCATCAAAACTGAGCCAGCTTTGGAAAAATTTTAATATTTCATTGCATATTTTAGACTATTATTTGCAGTTATTATAGTCCAAGGCAAATAAATTTCCCTTTCCACAAATGTTCTACAGCTTTCAATATCCAGGTTTGTCCTTCATTATCCTCTTTCACATTTTGGAACAACCTAGATACTTTACTTCAAGTACAAGACTAATCTTTTCCCATTAATAAACAAGAACACATGCCATTCATTACCTTTGCATACATGGTTGTATTTCTGTGTCACTATTGTTCTTAGTATAGTCTCAATCTCCATATCAATTATAACTTAACCAAGGTAACTAACTTCTGTTTCACAGAGAAACTGAGAAATTTCTGTTATATACAAGTGTTTTAACAAACCATCAAAGCTCATGGATACACATAATACACGTATCCTTTCCACTACATAACATATAAAAATTAAAATCATATATATGTTAAAACTACACTTGCTGACCAATGTTTCAGTATTCTGTCTTACTTAGGAATTATTCAAAGATGCAAAGATGATCCTTTAATTAACTCAATTTAATATTAGTCCAAGGTCTTAAAGTTAACTATTGGAAATTATGGGGTTTTTTTAAAAAGAATTTTATTTATTTATGGCTGTGTTGGGTCTTCTTCGTTTCTGTGCAAGGGCTTTCTCTAGTTGCGGCAAGTGGGGGCCACTCTTCATCGCGGTGCACGGGCCTCTCACTATCGCGGTCTCTCTTGCTGCGGAGCACAGGCCCCAGACGCGCAGGCTCAGCAGTTGTGGCTCACGGGCCTAGTCGCTCCACGGCATGTGGGATCTTCCCAGACCAGGGCTCGAACCCATGTCCCCTGCATTGGCAGGCAGATTCTCAACCACTGCGCCACCAGGGAAGCCCGGAAATTATGTTTAATCTTAACATACCACATAACATAATTACTGTTGATATAGAAAAGTTTGTCAGAATTATAATTTAAGTTTACGTTTTCCTTCATCTTAAACATTATATGGAAGTAATATTAGCTTATCAGTAGACCCTTTTTTCCTTTTTTTTATGTCCATTTTATTCTTTTTTAAATTATTTCCTTATTTGTTTTTATCTATATGATGATGCCTTTATTTTTTTTTATTATTATTTATTTTTGGCTGCGTTGGGTCTTCGTTGCTGTGTGTGGGCTTTCTCTAGTTGCGGCGAGCAGGGGCTACTCTTCCTTGAGGTTCGCGGGCTTCTCATTGTGGTGGTTCTCTTGTTGCGGAGCTCAGGCTCTAGGTGCATGGGCTTCAGTAGTTTGTGGCGTGAGGCCTCAGTAGTTGTGGCTCGCAGGCTCTAGAGCGCAGGCTCAGTAGTTGTGGCGCACGGGCTTCATTGCTCTGCGGCATGTGGGATCTTCCCAGACCAGGGATCAAACCTGTGTCCCTGCATTGGCAGGCTGATTCTTAACCACTGCACCACCAGGGAAGTCTACCGAGGGAGGTTAGGTAAGAACTTCAGAACTTAAGAAATTCAGATGTAAATTAGTATCTTCATGAGAAACCCCAATTTTATTTTCTTAAATTTACTTATATTACACTCTACAATGATTAAATCCAGATAAAGACAAATAGTTTTTTGTTTTTTTGTTTTTTAAATTTATTTATTTATTTATTTTTGGCTGTGTTGGGTCTTCATTTCTGTGCAAGGGTTTTCTCTAGTTGCGGCAAGTGGGGGCCACTCTTCATCACGGTGCGCAGGCCTCTCACTATCGCGGCCTCTCTTGTTGCGGAGCACAAGTTCCAGATGCGCAGGCTCAGTAATTGTGGCTCACGGGCCTAGTTGCTCCGTGGCATGTGGGATCTTCCCAGACCAGGGCTCGAACCCGTGTCCCCTGCATTGGCAGGCAGACTCTCAACCACTGTGCCACCAGGGAAGCCCCCAAATAGTTATTTTTAAACCAAAATTGTAAACCAGTCTGATTTGTTCAAAGATTCACTTTGATTACTTAAATTTGGATTCTTATATAAGAATACTTACGAGCTAACAGTTCCTGTGAGAAGGGTTTTTTCCTTAAAAAGCCACCACATTTAATATAGTGTAGCACTCCTTTAATTAAAAAATAGAAAATTGGACATGTTTTACATTTTTTAAAATATTAGGAAAATAAATGTGCACTGATGCAATTTTGTGGTCTCAGGGCAAAAATCCCGCAGACTTAATGTTTGTTGTTGTTGTTGTTGTTGTTTTAACATCTTTATTGGAGTGTAATTGCTTTACAATGGTGTGTTAGTTCCTGCTTTATAACAAAGTGAATCAGCTCTCCATATACATATATCCCCATATCTCCTCCCTAAGCAGACTTAATGTTAATCAGAAGAAACAAAGGCAACTCATCCACAGAAACCACAGCAGGAGTATGGAATGTTTTATAATGTATATCAAAAACAGCTGGAGGCTTCTTAAAACACTGATTCTTGGGCCTAACCCTCATTAGGGTTCTGGACTGAGAACTAGCATTTCTAATGAGTCCGCAGGTGACACTGATGGTGAAGGCCCAGGGATGAAACTCTGAGAACAAGTTTTCTAGGAAATGTGAGGCTGCCTGCCTCCAGGCCCCAAGTCCATGGGGCTTGTTAGAGTTGTAGACTCCAAGGGACAGAGCCTCAGTTCTAACTGACATTCCCTGTGTCTCTGTAGTGAACAAAGCAGACAGATAAACAATGAACAATAACAAAAAGGCCACCGTATTTGAAGTATTCTACATTCACTTTTTAATTTCTTGAGGATTCTTACGTTCCTTTATATTAGATTTTTGTAATCTTATTAGTATCTGTAAATCAGTAAAAACAGAGCTCTTTCATTTTAAGAAATTTATATCTAATTTGTTAATACCCTTCCCAGAAATAGGAAAATGTTTCAAACTCACACAAGGAAGGGTAAAGACTCTCAAGTATGATAGGCACACAGAGAGCCTACGGCTTCAGGTCTACAACTTCAGTTACAGGTTAAAGGAAACACAAAATACATACACTCACTGATCTAGATCTCAAAGGGCTTTTCTTCTTTCCAGTAAAAGCAAGACTTATTCTTCTACAAACCAAAAGACTATTGTACCAGATTATTTGCCCTGTCATACCCAAAAGAGAATAGGTCCCCATCCTCCTATTAATGGGGAATAACACATTGGCTGTGTGCAAACCAGAATCAGAACCAAACATAGCCAAGAACCAGAAATAAAAGTGAAAATAAAAGTCAGGAAAATAGAAACAGTAGAAAAACAGAAACTCTGAAGATAAAGTTCTATTGCCACTTGGTATTCACTCTAGAAGCCAAAACAAACAAACCAGTGCCTAGGAGGTGCACTCTTTAATTGGTTCAAGAAGGTATATCCACTTGAACAATTTGGTATAATTCCAAAACTGTCAGTGTAATTTTCAAAACAAGACTCAGTAAAATATAGTTAGTGCATGTCAACATTTAACACCTTTATGAGGGAACCAGCGTGATGGTAAGGCCACTATTTTGGCATTATTTATTACAGGGGCATGAACTCAGATATTCAGAGGGGCCAGGCAAGCAATGTAAGTAAGGGAAGCAGGCATTTACAACATTACCTAGAGAGTGGTGGGGAATGCAGCAAACTTGCGAGAACATACCTTGTCTGAAGGCAGCTGTTGATCATCTTCAGCTAATTGTTGCCTCCTGGGAATGCAAGCTTAGTGTTGCTTATCCCTATCTTCCATATTTTTTCACAGAGGCTATTCTGGATTTTAAGATGAATCTTCCAGTTTTAAAGTGTTGATACCTAATTCAGTTTTTCAAAAACACTGTATGAGCCAAACAAAACATTTCTTCAGGCCAGACATGGCCTAAGGGCCGTCAGTTTGCAACTTCTACAGTAGATGTTAGTTATATAACACAGCAAAGGGAAAGTTTAACCAAAAGTTGTGTTTTATTTGAAAGAAAAGTTTTAAAAGTTTTTTTAAAAAGATTCACTTTCAGTTTTCTCACAAGAGTGAAAAAAAAACATGATGTGATAGTGTTTTGTCAGCTAGCAATTCAGTGCCTCCCACATACATAAACATATAGATTTCCATATTAAGTTCTATTTTTTGTCCATTTAAAATATAGTTATTCATTTTCTGGAGATCTGTATCATAGTGTGAATATTCTTAACATTACTGAACTGTAAATTTTAAAATGGGTAAGATAGAAAATTTTATGTTATGTATTTTTTACCACAATAATATATGTATGAGAGAGAGAGAGAGAGTGTGTGTGTATATATATATATATATATAATTGAATATATATTGAATTTTATTCAAAATGAAATTACTCATTTTAAGTTGTCTTTGTAGGGTAGTGTATTGAATGTAAAACATACAGGGTTTACCCAGAAGTTGTATGGTCAGTAACGGGAAAGCCCAGAGGCAAGGAGATACTTTGACAGGCTGCTGTGGCCTTGTCAAAAGATCATGAGAACTTTTTTAGGGAACTAAATTTAGTAATGGGAATGGTGTTCAATTTGGAGACATTTCAGGAGCCAAATTGGGGAATTTGGTGAAAAACTGAATGTGGAGCTTGAGGAAATAATAAAAACATTAAGGTTTCTTTCTTGGTACTGAGTGTACCAATACTTAAGATAGGAAACAAAAACAGATTCAGAGAAAATTAGTTCAGTTTTAGGCAAGGCATGGAATTTCAGGACTTGAAGGAAACCTAGAGGTTACCTAGTGCAACCATCTCATTTTACAGATGTGAAAGTCATTAAGTGATATCTTCGATATCACAATTGAAGTCAGAAGCAGGACTAAAGTTTCTAGACTGAAAGGCCATCTTTTCTCAGTACGCCAGAGCATCTGTTCTGTGACACATGGTTCATTCAGTTCAGAGATGAATGTTGTGATGCTGTAGTAATCCTCAGGCTGTCGCCATATGTTAGTTAAGAAGGCCTGCAGATATCTTCAGGACACAGGATACCAGACCCTTTTCCTTGCTCTATAAACTCCAAGTATGCCTCTTCTGAAGAACTCCAGGCCTTTTCTTCATTTTAAGCTGTTTGTAGGACCTGTAAATGGAAATGGTTTGTAGATGTTTGTAATTTCATGCCTGGAGTTCAAAGGAAAGATTGGGACTACAGATGGAGATTTAGGAGTCAAGGACCATTTCCTGAAACATTCTAGGGAATAATGTATATATAACTATGTTGCATTCTAAGGAATTTAGACTTTATTATCCTATGAGAAGTTCTCAACCTCAGCTGTACATAAAAATTGCTGGGTCTGGGGAAGGATTGATGATCTTTATTTTTTAAAAGCCCCAGAGGTTTCAGATGCACAGCTATGAGAAGCTGTTGAAGGATTTGACACAATCAAATATGCATTTAAAAAGGTAATGTGAGCTTCAGTGGATGGGGAGAGACTTGCACTAGTCCAAGCAAGAGATGATATCTTTCAATGACTACATAGTATTTTGAGTTAATTTTCCATAATTCTCCTATCTTGTAGGGTGGGGTGTAAAAATTTGTTACTATTCCCCAAAAGTGCATCTTCTGTTTCTTTTTTGTTATTCTTTTGAATTATTTCACTAGGACAGATTCCCAAGAGTAATTCTATTGAGTTGAAGGAAATGAGTAGTTTGGGCTCCTGATTATGTATTACCATAATAGTTATAATCAATTTACAGTGTTACTCTCCATATGGTGTGCCAAATACGACCTTTAGAATAATTTTATAAGGTTCAAGAAAAGAAAAACTGTTGGGATTTTTATTAGAGTGATTTTATTTTGAAATAGCAATAAATTATCGGAACAATGTTTATATCATGTTTATGCTATTTTACATGATTTTATCTTTAATAGATTGATGAACTCCCAGAGGGAGCTGTGAAGCCTCCAGCAAATAAGTATCCTATCTTCTTTTTTGGCACCCATGAAACGTAAGTCAACAAAACAACTTAAATTTTCAACAGTTCTAATTTGATTCTGGTAGACTACATTGTTTTATATGTTGTTAGAATCACTTCATATTATTTTATATGTTGTTAAAATCATTATAATCAATTATATAAAATTGCAAAGATAATATATTTTTTTCTTAATGTAAAGATTTTTCATTTATTTTGCTTTTGAATATCATTTCTGTTTCTGCTTAAATGTTGGGCATGACCCGGAAGTTTCCTTTAGGACACTTTTAAGACCTAGAGAGATGTCTTCCATTCATATTTCACAGAACAAAGTTATGTTCTCTCAGGCTCCTTCAATTTGTCAGACCCTGAAGGAAACATACTACCTTTCTAAGTTTTTGTAATTGTGTTGGTCAGAGTACAGATTAAGCTATTGAATAAAGGAAACTGAAAATACAGTGTCTCAAATAATATAGGAATTTACTTCTTTTTTTGGAAACAGTCCAGGGATGGGGGATCTATCTAGATAAATAGATAGATCTGTCTGTCAAGGTAGATAGATCAAGGTGGATGTTCAGCTCTGCTCTAGGGACCCAGGTTTCTTCTGTTGTGTTGTCCTGCCATTCCCTAGGGCATTGCCCTTGTCTGCTTATTTAAAAAAAAAAAAAAAAAGCAAAAACTGGCTCAGCAGTACCTGTGCATCTTCCAGGTAGAGGGAAGGGGGAGAGGGAAGAGGTAAGGAAATGACACAGCAGTTGAATACGTGGCTTACAGTTGCATTTATTCCAGTGGCAAGAACTTGGACATATGGTCACATCTAGCTGTAAGGAAGCTGGAAGCATAGTCTCTAGCTAGGCAACTTTGTTGGGGAAGCAAATTGGGAGGAGTATCCATTAAAAGAAAGACAATGATAATGGATGCTAGGGAACCATAGGCAGTCTTGACACACAGAACCTGACACACTGAGAATGTATATGGTTATTTACAACAAGGACACAAATGGAATAGGAACTGCAAATGGGGGGGGAAGCTAAAAACTAAGATGAAATCTTATATTCAGGGTCACCCCCTATGTTCATGTGAATGTTAGTAGAGCCAGGCATGAACTTTTTCTTTGCTTGCTGTCTCTACCACTCTGACATCTTCCTCATTCTCGTATTGAAAGAGAGCTAGCTGGGAGAGGGCCCTTTAAGGCATATTTCTTTCTTGTCTTCATGTGAGAAATTTATGTTTTTTTCAAGAGGTTTTATTTTCTTTGTTTTATTTTTATCTAATAGACACTTGTGGACTATGCAACTTAACATGTTTTTCTCCTTGAAGAGGTTGCTCGAAGCTTAGAAATAAATGTTTTACCTATAGTAATAAGTGCGTAGGGCTTTGTGATACCTATTTTTGTATTTCCCTCATTCCTCCTTCCCTTTTATGTCTATACCATTATTTTGCTTTTTCTTTAGGACCTAATTCCAAGTGATCTGATTGTATATCTAGAACAAGGCAGTATTTGATAAACAAGATTATCACATTTCCATTGCATACACCAAAATCAACCATTTACTAATATTATGTGGTAACTTTCGTTCACTTAGTAAACATTTTCTAGATATTCTTTAAGGCACTGAAAATAAAAGTTGCCCTTAAAGAATTTGCCACCTGGTATATTGCTAGTAAAAGTAACAGAATCATTCCAGTAAACAGTGTGAAGGATTTTATGGAGTTATTTCTTATAGCATCCTTAATATAAGTCAGTGGCATAATTCCAAGTCTCAATTCAGTAAAAGCAATTCTACCAAGGAGCAGTGTGACACAGTCCGTATGTGAGTTTTTTGCTGGTTTGATCATCCAGAGGTAGATTTTAAGACATCTGGAGGAGAATGAACTTTAGAAAACCTGTTATAACATTGTTTCAGCTGATCATTTACTAAGTATTGGTTGTCCTTAAACCTGAGATTATATGCCCTGGCAAGTACCTAACATTCAGTCTCTCTGTGAAAGCAGAGATTGTGTGGATGTTGCTAAGCCCTATATACACAGTGCTTTACACAGTGCCTGGCCCATGGTAGGTGTTTTTTTGTTGTTTTTGAATTTTTGAATTTTATTTTATTTATTTTTTTATACAGCAGGTTCTTATTAGTCGTCAATTTTATACACATCAGTGTATAGATGTCAATCCCAATTGCCCAATTCATACCACCCCCACCCCCACCCCCTGCCGCTTTCCCCCCTTGGTGTCTATACGTTTGTTCTCTACATCTGTGTCTCAATTTCTGCCCTGCAAACCGATTCATGTGTACCATTTTTCTAGGTTCCACATATATGCGTTAATATACGATATTTGTTTTTCTCTTTCTGACTTACTTCACTCTGCATGACAGTCTCTAGATCCATCCACATCTCAACAAATGACCCAATTTCGTTCCTTTTTATGGCTGAGTAATATTCCATTGTATATATGTACCACATCTTCTTTATCCATTTGTCTGTCGATGGGCATTTAGGTTGCTTCCATGACCTGGCTATTGTAAATAGTGCTGCAGTGAACATTGGGGTGCATGTGTCTTTTTGAATTATGGTTTTCTCTGGGTGTATGCCCAGTAGTGGGATTGCTGGATCATAAGGTAATTCTATTTTTAGTTTTTTAAGGAACCTCCATACTGTTCTCCATAGTGGCTGTATCAATTTACATTCCCACCAACAGTGCAAGAGGGTTCCCTTTTCTCCACACCCTCTCCAGCATTTGTTGTCTGTAGACTTTCCGATGATGCCCATTCTAACTGGTGTGAGGTGATACCTCATTGCAGTTTTGATTTGCATTTCTCTAATAATTAGTGACGTTGAGCAGCTTTTCATGTGCTTCTTGGCCATCTGTATGTCTCCTTTGGAGAAATGTCTGTTTAGGTCTTCTACCCATTTTTGGATTGGGTTGTTTGTTTTTTTAGTATTGAGCTGCATGAGCTGTTTATATATTTTGGAGATTAATCCCTTGTCCATTGATTTGTTTGCAAATATTTTCTCCCATTCTGAGGGTTGTCTTTTCATCTTGTTTATGATTTCCTTTGCTTTGCAAAAGCTTTGAAGTTTCATTAGGTCCCATTTGTTTATTTTTGTTTTTATTTCCATTACTCTAGGAGGTGGATCAAAAAAGATCTTGCTGTGATTTATGTCAAAGAGTGTTCTTCCTATGTTTTCCTCTTAAGAGTTTTACCGTGTCCAGTCTTACATTTAGGTCTCTAATCCATTTTGAGTGTATTTTTGTGTATGGTGTTAGGGAGTGTTCTAATTTCATTCTTTTACATGTAGCTGTCCAGTTTTCCCAGCACCACTTACTGAAGAGACTGTCTTTTCTCCATTGCATATCCTTGCCTCCTTTGTCATAGATTAGTTGACCATAGGTGTGTGGGTTTATCTCTGGGCTTTCTATATTGTTCCATTGATCTGTGTTTCTGTTTTTGTGCCAGTACCATATTGTCTTGATTACTGTAGCTTTGTAGTTTAGTCTGAAGTCAGGGAGTCTGATTCCTCCAGCTCCGTTTTTTTCCCTCAGGACTGCTTTGGCTATTCGGGGTCTTTTGTGTCTCCATACAAATTTTAAGATTTTTTGTTCTAGTTCCGTAAAAAATGCCATTGGTAATTTGATAGGGGTTGCATTGAATCTGTAGATTGCTTTGGGTAGTATAGTCATTTTCACAATATTGATTCCTCCAATCTAAGAACATGGTATATCTCTCCATTTGTTGGTATCATCTTTAATTTCTTTCATCAGTGTCTTATCTTATAGTGTTCTGCATACAGGTCTTTTGTCTCCCTAGGTAGGTTTATTCCTAGGTATTTTATTCTTTTTGTTGCAATGGTAAATGGGAGTGTTTCCTTAATTTCTCTTTCAGATTTTTCATCATTAGTGTATCGGAATGCAAGAGATTTCTGTGCATTAATTTTGTATCCTGCAACTTTACCCAATTCATTGATTAGCTCTAGTAGTATTCTGGTGGCATCTTTAGGACTCTCTATGTATAGTATCATGTCATCTGCACAGTGACAGTTTTACTTCTTCTTTTCCAATTTGTATTCCTTTTATTTCTTTTTCTTCTCTGATTGCCGTGGCTAGGACTTCCAAAACTAGGTTGAATAATAGTGGCAAGAGTGGACATCCTTGTCTCGTTCCTGATCTTAGAGGAAATGCTTTCAGTTTTTCACCGTTGAGAATGATGTTTGCTCTGGGTTTGTCATATATGGCCTTTATTATGTTGAGGTAGGTTCCCTCTGTGCCCACTTTCTGGAGAGTTTTTATCATAAATGGGTGTTGAATTTTGTCAAAAGCTTTTCCTGCATCTGTTGAGATGATCATATGGTTTTTCTTCTTCAATTTGTTAATATGGTGTATCACATTGATTGATTTGTGTATATTGAAGAATCCTTGCATCCCAGGGATAAATCCCACTTGATCATGGTGTATGATCCTTTTAATGTGTTGTTGCATTCTGTTTGCTAGTATTTTGTTGAGGATTTTTGCATCTATATTCATCAGTGATATTGGTCTGTAATTTTCTTTTTTTGTAGTATCTTTGTCTGGTTTTGGTATCAGGGTGATGGTGGCCTCGTAGAATGACTTCAGGAGTGTCTAAAACTAGCTGTTGAATGAATTAAAATTGATTAAATGAAATAAATGAAAGGGGGGGAAGTATGTGGAAGGTGAGGAACTTAACAAGAAAACTGTGTCAGCAGGAGCACCCCAAGGCAGGACCAGAATTTTCCTCAGAACATGGCTTTGAATCTGTTGCTCACACAGATAGGTGATTGGAGCCCCAGTTTCTTTGAGTGTGTTGCTCAGACAGGTAGGTTATTGGAGCCCCAATTTCTTCTGCTCCATATAACTTTACCCCAGTAGTTTTAGTCTGGACAATTTTCAAGGCAGCCTTTGTCAGGAAAAAAAATAACATCCTGAGAGCATGTAACTTTGAACAATTCTATTTTCTGGCCTACCCTTTAAAATTTATAAAACGTACAGCAAAGTTAACCAGTGGAGAGGGGATTTGATTTGTGGAATTATCTATAATCCAGGAAAAAGATTGTCTATGAAAAACAAGAACTTGTTTTAGAATAGCTCATTCAGTGTTCCTTTTTCTGGCAACAGCTAACATGGCCAGTTGAATCATTAACCTTGACTCCTGTGGCATAATTAAAGTACAGACAAGCTCTGGTTAGCATCTGTAGCTGACGTGAACCTCAGGCAGCTTAGCCCACAATTAATTCCTATACATAGAGTCAAGGACTGGAGAAAGGTCAAAAGCCACAGTCTAATAATTCATGTCAAATTGCTCTAAAAGTGAGATCACCGTACCCAAAGTCACATTTCCTTCTCATGCTCAGTTTGTCAGGCATTTGGTTAGAATGTCCAGTATCCTGATAAACTATCTCTGGATTCAGTGAAATGCAGTCATGCTGAACGATTAAAGGTGAACCGTCAAGGAAAGTTTGGTGATTGGGGTCAGAAAGCTTCCTCAGGTGATTTTATCAACTTGAATTCTTGACCAGCTGGGCAGTGTAAGGAAGGGATCAGTACTAAGATCCAGTCAGAAAATGGAATTTATAAAAATCAGCAGTAAACTGTTAACCTATGGTCTCAAAGCTTTCAACATCATCTCTGCTGATAAGTTCCAAATATATATCTCCAGCACAGACCTTTCCCCTGAATTCCAGAATCACCTGCCCAGTTGCCTACTTGACATCTTCACTGGGATATCTAACCAAGTTTTCAAATTCAACATCCAAAACTAAGCTTTTCACCTTCAAATCTTGTTCTCTCAAAAATCTTTCCATTTCAGTAAATATCAACTGCATTCTTCTAATTGCTCAATCTAAAACCTTGGAGATATCCTCAGTTCCACCCTCTCTCTGACGTGCCATATCTAGCCCATTAACAAATACCTTGGCTCTTTTCTTGAGAGTGAATTCAGAATCCAGCCACCTCTCACCAACTGCACTGCTTACAACTGGTCCAAGTCACCACTGTTACTTCAGTAGCCTAATTAGTCTCTCTGCTTCTACCCTAGTACCCAGCTCTTCAGTGTGTTTTCAACACAGCAGCCAAAGTGACGCTGTTAAAACACAAATTGTCACTTCTCAAAACCTTTAATGGCTTCCCATGTGACTCAAAGCCTTTGTAGTGGCCTCCAAGGCCTGACATAATCTGTGCTCCCACCCTGTTACCTCTCTGACCTCATCTCACACAGCTCTCTCTTCACTCATTTCAGTCTAGCCACACTGGCTTCTTAATTTTTCAGACACACTAGGCATTCTCCCACCTCAGGGTTTGTTGTACTTGCTCTTCCTTCAGTCTGCTCTACTCTTCCCCAGATAACTGCATGGGTTCTTCCTTCACCCCCTTCAGTTCTTAGATGTTCCCTTTTCAGTGAGGCCTTCCTTCTTGATCTGTATTTCTAAAACTGTAAAATCCACCCCAGTCCTTAACCATCCCCCTCCTCTGCTTCATCTATATATTTATTGATTTATTTTCAGCACACAGTACTATGTATTTCATTTATTTATCTTCTTTATTGTCTAGACCCCTACCCTTGCTACTAGAATGTATGCTCCATGAAGGCAGAGACATTCATCTCTTTGTTCCCTGAAGAATCCCCAGCACCTCTGGAATAGTGCCTGACACATTAGAGATGTTCGATAAAATTTGTTGAATAAATGAATCTTAGTTTGAAATGAGTCTCAGCCAGCATGTGGGCCTCCACCATCTCATTCACCAGGTTAATATCATAGATAATAATGCTGAAGACTCTAGTTTAAATACTCAGATCTATTAGCCAGCCCCAGGATTTATTCTAACTCATTTTCTTTTCATAATTATGACTAATTTAGGATAAGGTTTAAATTGGATAAGATTCTATCTACTTTGCCACTTCTAATTTTTTTCTTGTGTAGTGCCTCATTAAACACTAATGCTTTTTTAATTTATAGAAATAATAGTGAATAAATACACTAATGTGGCATATAGAGTTAAAATCATTTTTTAATCCAGTGTTTATGTTTTTACTGTGAGTCTTATAAAACCCTTACCTATGAAAGATTAGCATAGGTAAGTCTTAGTTTAAGATGATGATTTAAGTGGTCAAAGTAGACATTTTTAAAACTACTTTTAAAGTAGTTTAACTAAAAATCAATTTCAAAACAAAAAAGAAATTAGTAATTTAAAAGTAAAATCAAAGTAGCACCATCCAGGGTTGCTGGCTTGTATACCTAGCTGTCTGTTTTTTCTACCTTGAAATCTATTTGCAAAACATCTTGTGATATGTGTCTAACTGAGAGGGTTTATATATACTTTTAATGTATTTACTAAAATATGCTCTGACACTTGAGTTGATATTAAAAATATCTTACATTTGAAGGTCAAAGTATCAAATCTCTTTCTAATATATCTCTGCAGTGCATTTCTAGGTCCCAAAGACCTTTTCCCTTATAAGGAATACAAAGACAAGTTTGGAAAGTCAAACAAACGGAAAGGATTTAATGAAGGATTGTGGGAAATAGAAAATAACCCAGGAGTAAAGTTTACTGGATACCAGGTGATGGTTTACTTCATTATCACTTGCTACATCTCATTTTTTATTTTAATTCTTTTTTGGATCTTTCTTATATGTCCTTTGTACTAATGATTACCCACCACCCATTTGAAGTCAGAATTCTTTCTGGCTCCAGTAGCACTTTGGATTAAATGTACAGGCATACCTTGCTCTGTTGCAGTTCACAGATACTGCATTTTTTACAAATCAAAGGTTTGTGGCAAACCTGCATTGAGCAAGCCTGTTGGCCCCATTTTTCCAACAGCATTTGCTCACCTCATGTCTTGGCATCACATTTTGGTAATTCTCTCAATATTTCAAACTTTTTCATTATTCTTATATTTGTTATAGTGACTTGTGATCAGTGCTCTTTGATGTTACTATTATAATTGTTTTGGGGCACCACAAACTACACCCATATGAGACAGTGAACTTAATTGATAATGTTGTGTGTGTTCTGACTGCGCCACTGATCAGCCGTTCCCCTTTCTCCCTCTCCTTGAGCCTCCCTATCCCCTGAGACACAACAGTATTGAAGCTGGGCCAGTTAATAACCCTGCAATGGCATCTTAAGTATTCAGGTGAAAGGAAAAATCACACATCTCTTACTTTAAATCAAAAGCTTAGAAATGATTAAGCTTAGTGAGAAAGGCATGTTGAAAACTGGAATAGGCCGAAAGCTAGGCCTCTTGGAGCCAAGCAGTTAGCCAAGTTGTGAATGCAAGGGAAAAGTTCTTGAAAGAATTTAAAAGTACTACTCTGGTGAACACATGAATAATAAGAAAGCAAAACAGCCTTATTGCTGCTGTGGAGAAGGTTTGAGTAGTCTGGATAGAAGATCAAACCGGCCACAACATTCCCTTAAGCTAAAGCCTAATCTAGAGAAGGCCCTAACTCTCTTCGATTCTCTGAACACTAAGAGAGGTGAGGAAGTGCAGAAGAAAAGTTTGAAGCTAGCCAAGGTTGATGCCAGAGATTTAAGGAAAGAAGCCATTTCTATAACATAAAAGTGCAAGGTGAAGCAGCAAGTGCTGATGTAGAAGCTGCAGCAAGTTATCCAGAAGATCTAGCTAAGATAATTAATGAAGGTGGCTACATTAAACAACAGATTTTCAATGTAGATGAAACGGCCTTCTATTGGAAGATGCCATCTAGGACTTTCATAGCTAGAGAGGAGAAGTCTGTGCCTGACTTCAAAGCCTCAGGGGACAAGCTGACTCTTGTTAGGAGCTAATGCAACTGGTGACTTTCAGTTGAAGCCAGTGCTCATTGACCATTCTAGAAATCCTAGGGCCCTTAAGAATTATGCTGAATCTCCTCTGCCTGTGTTTTATAAATGGAACACCAAAGCCTGGATGACAGCACAGTCTATTGACAACATGGTATACTAAATATTTTAAGCCCACCGTTGAGACCTACTGCTCAGAAAAAAAGATTCCTTTGAAAATCTTGATATTACTGCTCGTTGACAATGCACCTGGTCACCCAGAAGCTCTAATGGAGATGTACAATGAGATCAGTGTTGTTTTCATGCCTCCTAACACAACATCCATTCTGCAGCCATGGATCAAAGAGTAATTTAGACTTTCAAGTTTATTATTTAAGAAATATATTTTGTAAGGCTATAGCTGCCGTAGATGATGATTCCTCTGATGGATCTGGGCAAAAGTCAGTTGAAAACCTTCTGGAAAGTATTCACCATTCTAGATGCCATTAAGAACATTCGTGATTAATAGGAAGAGGTCAGAATATCAACATTAACAGGAGTTTGGAAGAAGTGGATTCCAAACCTCATGGATGACTTGGAGGGTTTCAAGACTTCAGTGGAGGAAGGAACTGCAGATGTGGTGGAAATGGCAAGAGAATTAGAATTAGAAGCAGAGCCTGGAGATGTAAGAGCCTTGAATCGATAAGGAATTGCTTCTTATGGATGAGCAGAGTGTAGTTTCTTGAGATGAAAGCTACTCCTGGTGAAGATGCTGTGAAGATTGTTGACATGACCACAAAGGATTCAGAATATTATATAAACTTAGTTGATAAAGTGGTGACAGGGTTTAAGAGGACTGACTCCAATTTTGAAAGAAATTCTATGGTGGGTAAAATGCTATCCAGCTGCATTGCCTGCTACAGAGAAATCATTTGTCAATTCATACTGCAAACTTCACTGTTGTCTTATTTTAAGAAGTTGCCACAGCCTCCCAGCCTTCAGCAGCCACCACCCTGACCAGTCAGCAACCATCAGCATGGCTGACCCTCCACCAGCAAAAATGATGAGGACTCGCTGAAGGCTCAGATGATGGTTAGCATTTTTTAGCAATAAAATATTTTTAAATTAAGGTATACACATTGTTTTTATAGACATAATGCTACTGCAAACTTAATAGACTACAGTTTAGTATAAACATAACTTTTATATGCACTGGGGAACCAAAAAATTCATGTGACTTGCTTTATTGTGATATTTGCTTTATTGCGGTGGTCTGGAACTGAACCTGCAGTATCTCCGAGGTATGCCTGTAATTCTTTTACCTTAAGAGGGTTCGTGTCAATTGGTCACTGGAAAATTGAAGTTGACAGCCGTTTATTTTGAAAATCTTGAGTAAGCTGAACTTCTTCTAATTAGAATAGAATGATTCTTTTCATAGTCTGTAGTCTTTGCTATTTTTCAAAAATGTAATTAGCTAATATTTTATCTCTTAGGCAATTCAGCAACAGAGCTCTTCAGAAACCGAGGGAGAAGGCGGGAATACTGCAGATGCAAGCAGTGAGGAAGAAGGTGATAGAGTAGAAGAAGATGGAAAAGGCAAAAGAAAGAATGAAAAAGCAGGCTCAAAACGGAAAAAGTCATACACTTCAAAGGTTACTGAGAAACCTTTCCCATTGTTGTTAATGCTGTATGCATATTCATTAAAGTTTTTAGATTACTTTTAATTCATTCACTGGGCACATAGAAATATATTAGCTCTGTGGAGCCTCTGCCTTTAGAGACAGTAATATATCTGAGGGGAATAAGACAGGTGATCTTAGATGTGAGGGTAACTGGTATTGACTCATAAGGGCTATAGACCCTGAAAATAGCACCTTCTCCGTTGGAGGAGGACTGTTCTTTAATCAAGGATGTAAGAATAGGTATTCCTCTTATAACAACCCCCAGGTGAGCCCTGAAGAATTTAGGAATATAAGAGACTCAGTACAATTTAGGACTATGTCTAGTATTATAGATGTAAATATAAAGATAGACTCTTTCTTGTCTCTCTGCTTTAAAGAATGTGCTTTGGCTCTTTATTTGTTCAGTTCTCATATTTCCAGGTCACCTATTCTATGTCAGACACTTGTACTAGGTAGATAGTGGTGAGCAAATCCAACGCCATTCCTACCCTCATGTAACTTACAATACAGTGGGTTGGGGGGGTGGAAACACAGAGTTAAAAAACAAATAATAAATAACTGTAAATTCTGAAAGGGCTATGAAGGAAATGAATGGGAGCAGGGAACAACAGAATAAGTGTATCTATTTAGATAGAGTGGCCGGGCCTTTCCAAAAAGATGAAATTTATGCTGAGACCTGAAAGAAGAGCATGGGACGAGGAGCACATGTGGCAGAGCAGCAAAGCTGTGAGGGAGGGAAGAGTTTGACATGCCCTGGATTGAAAGAAGGCAGAGACAGGCAAGGGCTAAATAATGGAGACTGGCATGCCATGTTAAGGAGTTTGAATTTTATTTCAGATGTAACAGTAATTTATTGGAGGCGTGACATGAGCCTTGATTTACAAATTGAAGGTTTAGGTTTTTCATACAGTAATTCAGAAATACAATTGAAAAAACTATGATATTGTGGAAATTGTTCACCTTTTAGAAACTTAAAGCAAGGTAGATGGATCTTTGAAGATAAAGATGGGTACAAGTTTTGCTGCAATTGGTCTGTCACACAGTTGAATACTTGGACAAATTACTTCCATTTAGACTCTGGTATTTAGTGGCTGGATATACTTAGGAAATTCCTTAAAAACAAGTATCAAGGGTTTCTTAGACTATCAACATTTTATTTTACAGTCTATAAAATCCACCCAACTGGCATACGGGTAAAATTGTATGAATGCATGTTACTTCCTGTACACCTAATGAAAAACATGGTCTCTGCCTTAAATGGGGGTAAAGTTTGCAAATGGCAACAAAATAATTAGAATTTTCCCTAACAGACTGTATGTTCCATAGGGGTTATTTTTTAAGCTGAATTTCTTTTAACATTTTGGACTTCATTTAAACACCTAATTGAATTTAATTTAGTTTATGATTGCCTGCTGAGCTTCTATGTAATGTGTTGCACCACCCTAAATTATCTAAGCTCTCTAAGGTACCTGAGGTATTTAATAGTGTGGATATGTGGCTTTTAAATGTCATTATTTCATCACTCTTGTGAAAGCCAGAAGTAATAGGGCTCATACCTGGGGTGGATTTATAATTTAAAGTAGTGAAGAGGTAAAGACATACTTTACTTACTAAGGCTTATCGATTTTAAATTAAAGAATCATTTCCTTTGCTTTCCTTCAAGATCACAACTTTCATGATCACTTAAGAACCATGATTTTTAATTTTCAATATCAACTGAGTAACCTAGCACAGTAGTTCTCAAACTTTTGCATGCATCAGAATCACCTGGAGGGCTTGTTAAAACACTTATTGCTGAGTGTCGGCACCCCCCACCATTTTCTATCTTAGTAGGTCTAGGGCGGGGTCCAGGGTGGGGAATTAAATATCCAGTGAGCTGATGTTGCTGATCTGGGAACCACATTTAGAGAACCACTTACCTCGTATAACCTCACTGCTCTCTTTGGCTTCCCAAATGCTTCCTTTTTGTTGAATATGGTGATTTTTTTTACATCTGTTTCTTAAAGTTGAATAATCTTCCTTTACCACTAAACTTTCGGTTCACAAACTTTTTTGACTGCATCCAAGTTAGGTTGAGGGAGAAGTCCCACTTTCCCTCTACCTCACCTAATTCTGTTTTTCTGTGGAAAAAAAAGTTCATAATGAAGAGCCATAATATAAGCACATTTGAGGGAGGTTATGTATATATCATTTTAGCAGTAAGTGTATGTGTGATTCATATTTGAGCCATAACAGATACTAGAAAATTATAAGCAAAAAATATTTTGCATGCAAGTTATTTACTGTATAAAGTAGGGCTAATCAGAGAGCCTCACAACAAACTAAACTGATGATGATAGTAAACCGTTAGTAATCTTAGTTAAAAACCAAAGATAGCAACAGTTGGACACACAACCAATTCAAAACCATATTGATGAAACTGATGAAGGGTCCTTCCCCAAAATTACAGGAATTGCGACGATCTGCATAAGCACAGTAAGAGCTTTCTAAGGTTACCAAATATAGCTTGGCAGCCAGATTTCTTAGTAGAATACCGAATGTGACTCATTAGCAAAACATAGTAATGCCCTAATTCTAGTCTATGTATATCAAATTATAAAGCTTAAAAACTCACTTGTAGGATTACTCGTATCCTTTGTAAGCACTATAAATTTTAGGGAGTTCTGCCTTATCTGTAAGAACTGCAAGTCAAGGACTATTACTTGAGAATTACTATATAAAGCAACTACTGCATTTCAATAATTATACTGTATTTACTAGGAGAACAAAAGTATTTCACTTTTTATATCATCATACTTGATCTAAACTTTAACTCCAGGCACTCCATGTTTGGATTATTAAATCCCTGCTTTCCCTCCTTGTAAAAAGTAAAAATGGAGTCATTTTAAACTGACATTTGGGGCTTGGTTGGTAGTTTCAGTTAAGTAAAATAGAAGCAATGTAATTACATATTCTGTCACATAGCTAGAAGATATTTTCTCTTTGAAAGTTGCATTTTAAAATATTGATTGTCTCAGGAAGCTCAGATTTGCTAATTCATTTCTGTAAGACCAAAAGTGACTTGCCTTAATGAGTTTTGCCTTAGCTGTTATTTGCCATGTGCTTAAAGATTCATAAAATTTCTCAAAAGGAAATGTAAGTGAAATGCTACATTTTATTTTCTTAAAGGTGCACAGTGGGGCCAGCTTTTGATCTTTTTAATGCTGTTCTGCAAAGCAGCTCTGGCTGCGAACTATAATTGTATTTTCATCTTCACTGTAGAGTTCATCTTGGTTTCAAATGCAAGTTGATAAGAAAAAAAGGGCTAGTTTACCAGTGTGGCCTTGAGTTCTTAAATAACTATCCATAATTTAAAAGATTAAAGTTAATTCATATCATATAGTGATAGAAAAGTTTTGTCAAGATCATTCCATGTATACCATTAACCAAACAGCTTCCATAAGTGTTCCAACATGAATATCCATATAGTATCCTAGATAGTTTACCTTGCTTCTCTGGACCTAACATTCTACTGTGAAATGATGGAGAGGGACAAGGAGACCTTTAGGGTGCCTTCTAGCTCTGTAGCCTTCCTAGAGTGGTGTCCATCAGCTATATTTATTCATTGACAGTGTTCCAGGTATGTGAATCTCTATTTTCTGCTTTTAATATCACACTGCTGGAAAGAACTAGAAGGTTATCTAGTCCACCTCTACTTCCTTTCCAGCTGGTTAAACTGAGGCCCCGTGAGGTGAAATGACTTGTCCAAGGTCACCTAGCTCAGTCCTGGCACACTGCCATGTTGTATTGGTATATCCTGTATCAAGCCACAAAGACTGGATATAGGTCAGCTACTTCTACATTTCTTACTTACATTTGTGCATTTGGGTTTCTACTTTTGACTATACTTTTTAACTTGTCTAAATATTTAGAAATCCTCTAAACAGTCCCGGAAATCTCCAGGAGATGAAGATGACAAGGACTGCAAAGAAGAAGAAAATAAAAGCAGCTCTGAGGGTGGAGATGCCGGCAATGACACAAGAAACACAACTTCAGACTTGCAAAAAACCAGTGAAGGGGTAAGAATATACCTGTAATTTATCTTATCTTCCTATTAACTTAGAAGACATTTTGCCTCAGAACAGGTTTCATATCTCAGCATTAGTAAACGTTGACTTAGTAAATGGAGAAACATTCTCAGCTTGACATATACATTCACTCACAGCTCCTGAATAAGTGATCGGATGCTTAGAGTCTGAGAACAAAAGAGAGCTGGGTGGGAATTAACACCTATCTATCAGTTTGGAACTCTGACAGGTTTATTCTTTTTTAAACTAACTTCAGCACCTTGAGAGTTTTTTAGAAGTCAGGCATGAAGTATTGAAATTATGAAATGCCACCTCAGAATTTGACAGTTTTATTTCTTATAAAATGAATGGCATGTTCAAAATAGGGTATTTTATACTGCTCCTTCTTTCTTAGAAGCAGTATGTAATTTAATATACCCATGGGGATTATAAACATTTAAATATTCAAGCTATATGTGAATATTAATGTTTAAAGTAACCAAGGGGAAAACTTGTACACTTTGAATCTTGTTAACTTTTGTTAACCTCTGTTAACTTCAAAGTCACAGGCAAGTCCACCTTTGT
Source organism: Eubalaena glacialis (assembly GCF_028564815.1). NCBI lineage: Eukaryota > Metazoa > Chordata > Mammalia > Artiodactyla > Balaenidae > Eubalaena > Eubalaena glacialis. Next base: position 36,583,104 of record NC_083717.1, read on the forward strand.
AAAAGTTTTAGTGAAGGCAGATTTTGCCCCTGGTCATTTTCCATGAGTCTTTATGAAGACTAATTGGACAGCGGCAAATCATTTTAAAACAATACTGATAAAATAAATTATTATTACTCTTTAGTTAAATTCTGGTTTCAGCTGAGTTCTTGCTTACTCTTGTCATTACTGTTTACCTCTCAACTGTCTCCTCCTGCTTCCAGTTACCCATAATTTTTCCCAAGTTATGATTCTGTTTATTCCCTTGTTTCTCTCACCCAGCTCAGTTTACTCCATCCTCTGCCTGTCTTCCTTCTCTTGACCTCTCTCCAATAAATAGTCCTCTATCATTACCTTTGCCTGCAGCCCTCCCAGGGACACAGAGCTGCTAACAGTCACTAAAGGCTTGAGTACCTGACTTGGATTTGATTTTCTTTTTATCTCACCTGCTATCTTCCTTCATCCTAGGTAACTTCAATATGTATATAGCAAAAACGCCCTCAACTTGTCTCCCCTTTACTGCCAATCCCATTTCTAGCTGTACTTCCTGTGACAGAGGAAGAGGTAGTTTACACCCGTACTACTCAGTGTGTGGTCTGCAGACAGGTAGCATCAACATCACCTGGGGGCTTGTTAGAAATGCAGAATCCAGGCTCAACCCCAGAGCTATGGAATCAGAATCTGCATTTTAACTAACCGCCCAAGTCATTCATATGCACATTAAAGAGAAGCACTAATCTGCACCTTCCTATCACCAGAGTCCAGAATATCATCTCCTGCTTTCTCCAAGGCTACACCCTGTCAGTGGTCCCCTTTCTCTCCTATACTTTTACTTTCTTTTCTGCTGGCTCCTTACTCTCTGCCTATAAACAGTATCAGGTCTCCCTTAACCTTAAAGATACCTCCCTTCCACCATGTATCCTACTCTTTTCACCTTTCTCTTCATCTCTAATTTCTTAAAAGAGTTCTTTTTTCTCCCAGGGTCCACTTTCTCACCTACTCATGCCTTAACCCAGGGGTCCCCAACCCCCAGGCCATGGACCGCTACCTGTCAGTCAGAGACCTGTTAGGAACTGGGCTGCGCAGCAGGAGGTGAGCGGCGGGCGAGCAAGGAAGCTTCATCTGCCGCTCCCCATTGCTCACTTTACCGCCTGAACCATCTCCCCCCCGCCCCCCCACACCCCAGTCCGTGGAAAAATTGTCTTCCATGAAACCCAGTCCCTGGTGCCAAATAGGTTGGGGACCGCTACCTTAACCCATGGCACTCTTGTTTCTTCTTTGACCGGTTCATGGAAACTGCTCTTGTAAAGGTTCCTAGTGATCCTCTCATTGCCAAATCCAGTGTCTCCTTTAGTCTTTATTTTACTCTGCAGCATTTAATACCATTAGCCACTTTCTTCTCCTGACTTTGCCTCCAGGTCACCAGTCTCTTCTGCTTTCTCTCCCAGTGTCTCCTCAGTCTCCTTCTAGAGCACTTTTCTCTAGGCTGTCTTGGCACACTTCCAGTCTGAAAGCTTCCCCTGTTTCCATCTTATGCACTTATGTGGTTTCAGCTGTTATGTATTACTGATGACTTCTCACTCTGTAGCTCTTGCATTGTAGATTCATTTTTCTAAATAAAACCATTTCTACTTTAATAACTTGAAAGCACCTCAGAAGATAGTTGCTACTAGAAGTAACAACAGCAGCAGAGTCAGAGTAGTAGTGGCTAACATTTTTACCATGTGCCACATACTGTGCTAAATGCTGTACATGCATTTGATCCTCATACAAATCCCAGGAGGTAGGTGCAGGTGTTATCTTCATTTTGTAGCTGGGGAAACTGAAGCTGAAAGGATTGGCCCAGGGTCACACAGCTAGTCAGAGCCTGAATTTGAAGCAAGAGCCTGAGATCTTTTTATTTTTAACCTGTTTCTAATAATATAATTTTATACACAAAAGGATATATATATATAATATAAAAATAAAGTAGTAAGCATGGTAATTTAATGAATACCAGAGACCCTACCACTCAGCCAAAACTAGAACATAACAATAACTTGTATCTATATACATGTTCTTCCCCATCCTATCTTCTTCCTACCCAGAGATAACCACTAGCGTTGTATTTATTATTTCTTTTCATTTTCAGAATTTTAGCCCATACCTAACATATACGTATATACTTAAATAATAATTTAATTTTGCTCATTTTTGAGCTAATGCACATATGCAAGAGTTTCTTTAGGGTATGTAAACTCACACTGGACATGCTGAGTCATGAGTTTAAGGTTTTTAACTTTACAAAGTAATGCCAAATTATTTTCCTAAGTTGTTGGACCCGTGTATACTCCCACCATCAGTGTATGAGTTCCCTGTGATTAACTGGGCATTGTCAGACTTTAAAATTTTTGCCAATATAGTGGATGTAAATTATAGTCTAAATTTGTGATTCTTTGATCAATAATGAAGTTGAGCCTCTTTTCACATGATTATTGACCACCTTTGTTTCCTCTTCTGTGCAGTGCTTGATTTTTTGCCCATTTTCCTGTTGGACTTCTTTTCTTACTGACTTGTAGGACTCCTTTACATATTCTGGATTCTAACTACTATGGGTGGTCATATGCATTGCAGATATCTTCTCTAAGCTGTTAGTGAACAGACTTTCTTAATTTTATTGTAGTCAAATGTATCAAGCTTTTCTTGTTATGGTTATCGTTTTTCTGTCTTGTTTAAGAAGTCTTTTCCTATCTCAAAGTCAGAAAGGTATTCTCCTATATTTCCTTTTAAAATTGTAAAGTTCTTAACATTTCAGTGTTTAATCCATCTGGAATTGATTTTTGTGTATGGTATGAGATAGGCTCCCACTGCATTTTCCCCATAGCATAACCATTTAACCAGCACCATTTATTAAATAGTCTCTCCTTTCCTCTCTGATCTGCAGTGTCATCTGTCATATAGCCATGGGTCTCTCTCTGGGTTCTCTATTCTATTCCTTTGGTCAGTACTAAACTTTCTTAAATTTTAGTAGCTTTATAATGTGTCCTGATATCTTGTAGGGCAAATAGCCTAATTTTTTTTTCAAATATTTAATAGACATGGTCCAGGATAGAAGGTCAGAGGGGCTTTTTTTTCTTGATGGGAGAATATACAGCACATATGCTGATCAGAATGATCCAAATATGGAATGATCACAAAATAATAATGTAAGAAAAAATTGCCACAGTAGTACTCTTCAGAAGGCAAGCAGGCATAAAATCTAGTGCACATCCGGAAGGGTTAGTTACCTTACTCCATCCACTGAAGCAGGAGGAAATGCAGAGTGATTGGGCACAGGGGCAGGTAAATGAGTACTTGGGGTGAGAGCATGCAAAAGTTCTCATCTGATTGCTTTTATCTTCTTAGGAAGCAAGGTTAACATTTGAGAGTGAGAACAGGAAGAAGTGTTGAAAGTTTAAAGAGAGAGGAAAAGGGATAAAGTAGTTACTTAGAAGAACAGAAGAGTGATTGGACTTGGGAAATGAAGTTGAATTGCCAGACAGCAGTAAGGGCCCACATGAGGTTAGTGGTCATGAATTTAAAGTGAGAACGGTCAGATGGCTGTGTGTTTTTCTCCAGGCATATTCAATTGTGCAATCACGGAGTGGCAGAGAATTGCATTTAACTAGAATTGGCGCTTGCCCAGAGAATAAAGGAGGTTCAAGACAAGGGAGTTGCGGGTGTATGCAAGGAAGGGATTAATTATAATGATGGACCCATGGAATCCAAAATATGTTCAGAGGGAAATAAGGATGTGATAGGATCAACAGATTTTGTGTATCCAAGAATTCTTGGAGTTGGAGTACTGGATAAAGGAAGCGAGCTGGAAAGATTGGTGGAGATAGAATAGGAAGATGTTTAGATCAAACTGCGGAAGGGTGGCAGTAGGTGCTGATGACAGTGCAGGTGAGTTTGGTATTTTGAGTGGGACAGTTTTTCATTGTGTGAGCACTGTTCACATCGCAGGACATTTAGTACCCTTGGCCCCTGCCCATTAAATGCCACAGGACCTCCAAGTTCTTATAATAACCTAAAATGTTCCCATAATTCCCCCCAAAAAAACAATGACTTAAAACAGTATTTGCAAATACTCTCAGTGGTTGAGAATCACTTGTCTACGAAATAACCATGCAAATGAGTGACTGAGGTAAGGTGGAAGACGAGATCTTTGGAGAAGAGGAAGTCTAGGAACTTAAGAGGCCAGAGTATTGGAAAGACGATCTCTCTGCATGTCGACATCCAGCAGTTATGGTATTGAATGACAGTGGGCCAGAGCTAAATTCTTCAAGGAGAAAGGGGGAGTGACCCGGGGTGTCTGGAGGTGACTGCAGTTAGGGAGGGGTGGTGGTTCACAATATTGAGACTAAAAGCTAGAAGGATTGTTCTTCCTGGGGATGGAAGCACAAGGGAGAGGAAGAATAGCTTAGAAATAGTCATTAAGATCAAGGACACCTTCCCTACCTCGGGGGCCTGTAGTATAAGAGCTGTGGCAAAGGAAATAGTTACCATCTGGGGGTTGCAGGAAAAGAAGCAGCACTATCTTCAGTGGAAACCAGGTTTCAGTTAGAACAAGTTGATGAGTAAAATATCTCGTGAATTTAGGAAATTTGCTGATGGCTATGACTTCCAAGGGGCCCAGTGGAAGAGATTGAGGAATCTGGTTTGGGGGCCATAAACGAACATGTATAAAGTGACTGAGGATGAGAGTCCAGGAAGTGATAGATGCTCTGGAGCCCATCTTGTGGCAACCGAAGTAAGCAAGAATAAAGGGCATAAGGAAAAAGGATTATTGATGGCTCAAGGCAGATAGTGGTGTTGAAGTTATGAATATTGGTAAAGAAAGGAAAGAAGAGGTTCTTACAAGGAACCCACAGACTTCTGAGACCCCCTTTATTTCCAGAGGCCCTCTGCCTTCATCCTTCCCCCTGCAAGTGGAAGCATGAGGCAGAAAGGGGTAGGCTCCAGGACACTTAGAGCTCCCCTTCTTGATTCATGTGGCTTTAAAGTGGAGGGGACTGATCTTTGTGGCCAGGAAGCCATGCAGATAATATACCTGCTGTATTGTCTCTTGCCATGTAACAAATTATCCCAAAACTCAGTGGCCTAAAATAGCATTTTCTATGAGTCAGGAATCCAAATAGATGTAACTTGTTGATACCTCTATCTCGATCTCTCCAAAGCTGCAGTTAAAAGTATTAGCAGGGGCTCAGATCATTTGGAGGCTCAACTGGGGGGGTGGTCCTCTTCCAAGCTCACTCAGAAAGTTGTTGGCAGGATTCGGTTACACACAGCTTACTGGGCTGAGGGCTTCAGTTCTTCATTGACTATTGGCCAAAGGCCTCCCGTGGTTGCTTGCCACATGAGTCTCTCCATAAGGCAACTCCAACATGGCAGCTGGCTTCATTAGCAAGAGAGAGAATGCTAGCAACACAGAAGTCAGTCTTTTGTTATCCCATCACTTTTGCCTCATTCTGTTTATTAGAAGCAAGTCACAAGGTCCAGCCCACACTCAAAGGGAGGGTATTACACAAGGGTATGAATACCAGGGGGCAGCCATCATTGAGATCCATGTCAGAAAGCTGCCCATCCCTGAACCAACCACTGATAACAAGGGGATTAGAACTGGCTCAGACCAGTCAGGTTCTCCCCATCCCTGGAGCTGGAGTCAAGTCCCCAAATCACAAGGCTATCACATAATTGTGGGGAGGAGCAGAGGATAGAATAAATGTTGGGAGGACAGCCAGAGAGTTCACTGTAACCACTAACCAATATTCACACCTTTATTCTTCTGACTCTGGACCTATTGTTCTTCCTGCCATATAGTGCTGCCTCCTCATGTCTTGCCATTGCCCTCTAGATCAAGCCCAGACTCCTTATTTCAGCATATAATGGCCTTCACACTCCAACCCCAATTTATCTTTTCAGTCTCATTTCTCACCGTACATTCTCATTTATTCTAAGCCAGTGGTTCATCAAGCTGGCTCAGGACCCCTTTCATACTCTTAAAAGTTATTGAGCGCCCCGAAGAGTTTTTGATATAGCTATTGATATTTACTTAATTAGAAATAAAAACAAAATTTTAAGATATTAATTTCCTTTAAAATAATAATAAACCCATTACTTAGTATAAATAACACGTTTTTGTGAAAAATAAATGCATTTTCCCCAAAATTTTTTGAGAAAAATGGTACGGTTTTACATTTTTTAAAATCTCTTTAATGTCTGCTTTAATAGAAGACATCAGGCAGGATTCTCATATCTGCTTCTGGATTCATTCTGTTGTGATATGTTATTCTGGTTGAAGTATAGGAAGAAAATGTGGTCTTATATGGACATGTAGTTCTAATTTTCACTTAAAAGCTCAGATTTTATCATTGGCGACAAATACTGCCATTTTCCTTGAAATAATAGGCTCATTTCATTTATTTTTGACAAAGTGCCAAATACCCAAGTCTGAATAACCATAGTTTATCTGTCATCATTTTTTGCAGTAAAACTGGTGCTCCATAAATGATCCTATGACTTCACCTGCCTCATAACTTCTGCTTACTATGTTCTGGGTGTCCTTCAGCTTCACTGCCACCCTACAGCCTTTCAATGTGCCTCATATTCAAATACCTCAAGAGAGAATCTGATTGGATTAGCCAGCCATTATCCAGTATAGAAGTGGTGTGGCGCTGAGCATGGCAAGCAGCGCGTTAAGGAACAACTTCTGGCTGCTTACGTGGAGGAGACGTCCAGTCTAGCAAATACTCAGAACAGTGTGTCCAGAACATTCACCATTATGAATTAGCAAGATATATTTTCACACACAGGTGCACAGAGAGTGATTATGGTATGAGAAGTTAAAAAAATTAGATTTATAATTTGGTTTTATAAGTACTCATTTGATAGCACCTTGTTTAAAGACCCCGCCCCCAAAAAAGCATGTCCTTAAAGTTATAGTCACATTTTGCTACCACTTGTACTTTGTTTGGAGCACTAGTAATATTCTGAGGCTGCCATCAGACCCTCTGTTCCAAACATACTCTTCAACATGGATTGAGTAGTTGTTACTATGAATTTTCTACCAATGTAAACATAGAATGTATTGCCTTTCACATTAATATTAATAAAAAGACATTGTTATAAAGAATTTTCTTTGGTTGATTAACAATTTTTCATTGTTTTAATGGGTGTCTTCCTCCTTCACAAGGGAGGAAAATCCTCCAAAGTCTGTGAGTATAATCTTATTTCTAGTGTTTTTCTTTGTTAGGAGTCACCAGGCACTGAATCTTCCAAGTTCACAGATTTTAAATGTAATTTTTATTTGATTGGCTTTCTCATTTTGGTAGGAACAAAGAAGGCTAAGAAATGTACTTCTGCCATCTTGAGTGGATGGTAGGTTTAGTAACGTTTCCTATTTGAAGGTTCTGGAATTATTTGTATATTGTATTATGTACGGTACAGGATAGATTTTGGCTGCATAAGTGAAAACATACCCATGAGTGAGCACGTGTATGCTTACAAACAAGTTCATTCACTCAGTGAAGTAAAGAGCTGAAGCAGGCTGTTTTTAGAAAAAATATTGGGGGCCCGAGTTCCCTCTTTCATTCATCTCATGAGAACATTACTAAGGGGTTTAATGTATTTGGGATAATGATGAAGAAAACAAAAGTAGCATCCCTGTGGGGAAATGTAACCTGATACAATTTAAAGTGGGACCCAGATTGAAACATAATTCTTTTAGGAAACGGAAATATTTTATCTTTGTCACATGGATGTAATCTAAATTTTAACAGAAATCTAGGCTTCCGTTCTTTTTGTACATCTTGATTTTATTAACTTTTGTATTTCTTTGAGCCATATGTCACAAGTAATTAAGTTGTAAATATTATACAGAATAATCTGCATACTCTTCAAATACTTTTAAAATTTTCAGGAATTTACCTTTCCTTCTGACACCAAAGTCCTCACAAAGATGGATTATCTTGATTTTTCCATGGACTGTATGTATCCCAGCAATACATAGTACTGGAGTTGTACAGAGTGCATGCTACTGCACTCTGTTCCCTGCCAGACAGTAGACAAAGTTTATTGGTTTTTTCCTTTTTTTTTTTTTTTTTTAATATTAGCTGTATTGTCAGTGCCCTTTCCAATTAGACTTTTTTTTTTTTTTTTTTAATAATTTATTTTTGGCTGTGTTGGGTCTTCGTTTCTGTGCGAGGGCTTTCTCTAGTTGTGGCAAGCGGGGGGCCACTCTTCATCGCAGTGCGCGGGCCTCTCACTATCGTGGCCTCTCTTGTTGCGGAGCACAGGCTCCAGACGCGCAGGCTCAGTAGTTGTGGCTCACGGGCCTAGCTGCTCCGCGGCATGTGGGATCCTCCCAGACCAGGGCTCGAACCCGTGTCCCCTGCATTGGCAGGCAGATTCTCAACCACTGCGCCACCAGGGAAGCCCTCCTTTTTTTTTTTTTCTTAATGGAACACTAAAAATGCCCTAGTCGTTCCTTTAGGTTTTTGCATTGATAGGTATAAAGCAGAGCCTCAGGGGCTGTTCTTGCTAAGTATTGTTAATGCTGCAGTGCAGGCTGGAATCTCAGAAAACCCAGTTATATACTATAAAGGTGTGGATAGCTTTTATTCTAATATCCAAAATCATCTAAAGGTTTGTTTTCTTTCTTTTTTTTCAGACCTAACTACCATAATGAATGCTGCATATTAAGAAAACCACAAGAAGGTTATACGTTTGGTTGTCTAATATTCTTGGATTTGATATGAACCAACACATAGTCCTTGTTGTCATTGACAGAACCCCAGTTTGTATGTACATTATTCACATTCCTCTCTGTTGTGTTTGGGGGAAAAAAGACATTTTAGCCTTTTTTAAGGTTATTGATTTAATTTCATGTTATTTGGTTGCATGAAGTTGCCCTTAACCACTAAGGATTATCCAGATTTTTGCACAAGCTTATACAAGTCTAGGATCCTTTATCAAGGCAGTTATGTTCATCAGTCTCCTGCCTTTACTCCACCATCACCAAACACTCAGTTAAATATAAATTAGCATTTTTTAAAATGACCACTCAACATAATGCTTAAGGGATTTCCTCTCTGTGACAGAACCCAGGAACCAATTCCTAGATACACAATGTTGGCATATTGAAGATAAACTTAAAATTGTTCTTCAGTTTTGAGGCCATGTGTAAAGTTTAATCATATTGTAAAATATCTATTCCGTATTAGAAATAGCTAGTTGACAGCTTATACTTCTCAAAACTCATGTTGTTAACGTACACAAACTCAGTTTCTATATGTGAAGTTAGTGAGTCTTTTGTGTTACTCCAAAATAAAGGCAATGATTTATTTTTTCCCAGTCTCAATACAATTTGAGCTAATCACTCAAGCTGGATACTTTACATTTTAAAGCTGGAATCAGCAGTAGCCCTATGGGAAGTAAGACAAAGCATTGACTTTTAAATATAGACTTTTAAAATGATCTGTTGTTTTCTTTTGGAACTAGAATTAGAATAGTTAATACTCATCCACAAACCATTATTATGTGTACATTATTGTTGCAATTGTGATAATAGAAAATTTTATTTATTTTTATGCCAGCTTATATTGTGAGAACACATTTAGTCAGTTTGGGTTTTATCAATCCTGTTATGCTTGTCCTTGGAACATCTTTCGCGTATTCGAGGTTTGTAGTTGAAAAGTTTACTGTAAAAAAAAAATCAAAAACAAAAAAATGTATTGTTTTTACAGAATAAATTTATTGGAATGTGTACTGGGAGTAAGGTTTGAGGTTGTAAACAACTAAGTTAGTGTAATTTGGCTTCATATATGTAATGTGAGGTATTAATGTAATTCATATATTAAAGCAAAAATTGTTAACAGCAAGTTGACAATAGAATCAAGTGCAGGTGAGGGTTTTCTTTTAACACTCTATGGGTTTTAGGGTTTTTTTAAACACTGTGGGGAGGGAGAGGAACTGGCTACATGATTGCTTGCACGTCTAAGATACTTACCAGTTCAGTGGACCCTAAATTCACACACTTGACATTATCCATGCATTGATTTGGACCCCATTTTCTTTTGGTTTTCTTATTTTGGTGAAGAGCTAGTAAATAACATGAAGGAAAAACATGAGTGGCTCTAAAAGCTTAGGGCCACTGATAATGATGATGGTAGGGGTGGTGGTGGTGATGATGGCAGCTGAGGGCATGAAAGCGCCAGTCCACTTACCACTCCCGGGCTCTGAGGAGGCGGCTGGAATTTTGGTTTGTTTCTCTTACTTATTAGCAAATATTGATTTTCCTCTGTTATACTCACTCACATTTCCAAATATGAAAAGTTCATTAAAAGATAGTAGGAATGCCAGTCCAGTTCTTTTTCCTTAAAAGGTAATTTTTAATTTTGAATATTTTAATTTAAAAGTAATGAAATTTAATTCATGAAAAGTCCTCTTCATTGCTCACACTAAAACATGAGAATGTAGATGACATTTTGAACTGGAACATATAACTGACAGATTTTTAAAACAAAAAGCGTAAAGACTACAGAACTTTTTCTGAAAAAAAATATACAAAATGTTTCAAATTTAATAAGATTTGTCTTCATAAAAGACCAAAAATAATTTATTAAAAATATACACAGAAATACAATAGAAACATTTCCAGTCACCAATAAAATAAGGGTAATGATAAAGTTATAGATCCCTCCTTAGCTATTTACACTCACAAAAAAATTTCAGTAAAAGCAATTTTTGAAACAGCAGTAAATAATATACTTTCCTTGGGAAAACATTTTTCAAACAACATTTTTAAATATTATGATAATTTGTCTTTTATACTGAGGTTGATAATGAAACATATAGATCTTATATGCAAAAATATTTCTCCATCTGTATTTGCTACTTTGAAATTTTTAATATGCATAGACCATTTTCACTTTTGAACAGTTTCCTTTTCATGCTCACTATTATAGGAGCTAAATTGTAATTTTTCACTTATATTTAAAGTGTGCAAACAGAATATTGAGATAGGTGGTCAAGTTTATTCACAAATAACTTGAAATATATTATTTCTTTAAACAAGCTTTCTGAATAACTTCAATTTTCCTTCAGAAAAAGAAAATTTATCCACATAATTCCTATGATAGCTCACATATACAGTACGGAGCAAGAATTTATGTATTCTTAAATGTTCCTGTATGGGAAGAGAGTGGAATGGGACCAAATATTGGTACCAAAATAACAAAAGTCAGTAATTTAGAGAGAAAAAACATAAAATAATGCTTTTATTCAACTTTTTCATCTGCCTTTGTTTTTATGAAGAACTCTGGTTTGTAGATACAGCGATAGGCCAAGAGCTGAGGAAGAACTCCATATGCTATGTTTAATGCTAAAAAAAGGATTTTCGCTTCTTCAGGGACTCTGTAGATATAAGCAGTTCTAGCATGAAGAGAAGCACCGATGTGAGAAAACTGAGCCTGTTGCATTAAAAAAAGGGGGGGGGGTAAGCATGAATTTTGTGTTTAGTTGGATGCACGATGAGTTCTGAATGATTCATTCAGACCATGCTCCTGTGCCCTCAAAACCAGGACTTTCAAACAATCCATAGTCTTCAATATTTCATTGAATTTAGGGCCAGTCTTGACTTAACTGTTCAAATAAAGTAAACCTTCTTTAGCACGTCTTTATCAGGCTAGCTGTTTTTTAACGCATCTAGTGCCCCCATACCAAACAGTAGTGGCTCAATTTAACAAAAAATCTGAATAAAATCTGCTTTTTCCTGATTTACATTCTGGAGATATCCTATATAGGAACTCAGTTGTGGCTCACAAAATGTGTTCCAATAAAAATGAAGCAAGTACAGAGTTTAGACAGCTTAAAATATTTTTAGCCTAACTATTTAAAGAGAAGCACTGAGGGAGGGCCTCAGCTTCATTTATCAGTTCTTTCACCTACTCCTTGGAGCAAGAGCTCAAAGCCCTTCATTATGCATTTGTTTGTTTATTTATTCACGTATTTGGTTTTTTATGCAACTTAAAAAATACTAAGGGTTGTTTTGTAAGATAAGGTGGGGGTAGGGATTTGGTTGCTCTTTAAACAATGGCAAATATACATGCAGGCAACCTTTTCAAATCAAATTATTTAGAAGTATGGCTTGTCAGCATAATCTGAGTTTACAAAACAGAAAGGCAAGAGCTTCCCATTTGTACTTAGATTACTTGTTGAGAACATGCATTCAGAATGTGCCAGTTGGTCTTTTTTGATACTTTTCATAAGCACAGGGGAAACTATTAGAAAAGGCTTCTGTGAAAGTATTTCCTCAGGATCCTTGTATCATTACAGAATGCAATCCTGGAGTCTGCATTTCATATCTTACTGAAATTCAAGATACACACAAATAAAGGATTGGGAATCTAAATGTAATAAGTGGTGACTTAGTTCATCAGGATCAAAGTGAAGAGACAGAAGATACTATAAAGAAGGCACAGAAGTAACAAGAATGAAAACTAAATAATTTGCTTTAAATACATATGAGTTATCTTACATTTCCTTCCATATGAAATCAGTTTATTCTGCTAAGTGGTTAATAAATCAGTTTATTCTGCTAAGTGGTTAACAGAGATAAAAGTGTTACTTAGCACTTGACTTTACTATGATGAGCAAAGGACAAGTTTTCATAAGCAGTATGTATACAGATTATATCAGTGACAGATTTTAACAGGTTACATTTTTGCAAGTTACTGATACATTCTGGGGGCCTCTGGTAGTTTTGCTGCTTTCTGGAGATAGAAATTAAATTAGCGTGGTGTGTTGCCAAGGACCCAGGGACCAACGCCAATGCCAATGCAGGAATTGTCTGCATTGTGATCTGTGAGGCACTGAGAGGGCTCTGCCCTCAAACACACCTCCCCCGGGGCACATGCCCAAACAGAACCCAGCAAACGCTAAGCATTTCATCTCTGGGCTAAAAAGACCTTGAGAGTAAAGGGCATTTGAGAGGCTGCCCTGAGGAGCTGCTCTTGTGGACATTCTAGGAACACTGAACAGGAACTTGGCCCCCGTCACTATTTTCTTCTAGGGCCTATTTTGAATAACAGTATTTTTCTGAATATGTAACTAAATTTTTTCTTCTGGACTAGAGGCCAGATTTGAACCATGGTTTTAAGAAATGTGCATTTGGTGTCTATCTTTATAGACACTTATACACATCTCAAAAATCACCAAATTTGGGGAAATGCGAACCATAGTTTGAGAGAATAATATGAGCAATCATGCCTACTTGCATAGGGAACCTGCTAAAAAGTCTGATTTCGTAGGCTTTTTTGCTGCATTAACCGGTGCAGTTAATACCTCATTTTCACAAACAGCAAACTCATGGCAACATTAAAAAATGATCGTGTCCTTAGATTAGATTGTAAGCCCACCGGGCAGGTACTGTGTCTGATGTTTTGTGTGGCACCTATCACATTGTTAGAGCTCAATAAACGTTCAACAGTAATGGTCTTGTGACTGTCAAAATGCAAAAAAGCTTCTACAAAGCATTTCTCTATTTTTTATACCTATTTTAGTAGGCCTTTTGCTTCAGAATGTTTTAACAAGGGGCAAAGATGATTGCATTTCTAATCAAAAGAAGTATGTAATTGAGAGAAAAAGCCTGAGGCCAGTTTTCTGCAGTTTCCGGTACTGCTCATAGTTCTAACGGGTGTATTTATAGTGGCCTCACCTCTAGCTGAGTGAGCAACCCGACCATAGCTTCCTCCCAAGGCATATGGCGTCCAGTTTCCAGGGTGCTGAAGTTTCAGAAAACCCTCAGTCTCACTTGAGGAGGGTTCCCTTCCCAAGCACATAGCTGCTAAGGGGCTGCACCGTGTCTCCTGGGTGATTTTCCCAGCAGCACATGAGACCTCCTTATGACAGGGCCGAAGAGCTCAGCCTGAGCACTGTGCTAGTAGGATCTGGTGGCTTGGTGACCTCAGTGCTGCTGAACTGACACATGGCCAAGATGACAGGTTCAAGTCATGGGTCCCAGAAATTTCTCCAAAGTTCAGTGATGTGAGGTTGAGCCCCTAATAATTTTTCTTCTACTTCATTCTAAATCATTTTTCACCTTAAATTTAGTTAAGAGATTTACTTTGATTTTTTTTTTTTTTTTTTAAAGAATGGATGGTTGGGATGGAAAACGAGGCAATAAAGGCAAAGAAAAAGGTTAAATTTTAATAGCTCTGTTTTCCTATAGAGACAACCTGGAAAGAATTTGACTAAAAATCACAATCTTGGTTCCAGAAAGGAGAATTGGAAGAGTTTTGTGTGTCCACATAAATATTATAGGCAAAAACTAATGTGAACATTGGGACAGTAGCCAGGCTGTTTGGCTGATATGGTATAAATAGCTAATCTAGAACCGTGTTACCGTTTCTTAGGGTTTTCTGAGCGCCATAGTCTTGTGGTTAAGAACACTGAATCTGGAACCAGATTGACAGCGTCAAATCCCAGCTTCACCGAAAACCAGCAATATGACCTTGTGTTAGGTATGTAACTACCTCTGGCTCCTCACCTGAAAAGCAGAATAATAATGGAGTCCACCTCATAGGACTGTTATACAGGTTCAATGAGTTGATCTTTGTCAAGTGCTTAGGACAGTGCCAAGCACATGGAGCTCTTCCACAGACAGATACAAAACCCAAGTGAAATACTTGTTCATGATCTGGCACTCTACTTGCTTGAAAACCTGGGCCCTTTGTTTTTAGATTCCCTTGCTGATCTTTTGACAATTTCAAGACTGTCTGTCTCCACCAAAGGATAACAAGCACGTAAAAAGACATTAAACCCAAGCTCTAGTTTTAATACTAAAAAAGATGTTTAGTGATGAATCACATCAGAAGCAAATGATTAAAATGAGATTTGCATTAGTATCCCAATTATCCATGTTCTTCCTAAACCTTTACTTTCAGGTTTTCTTAAAGGCTTCCATAAAGGAAAAAACTTAATAAAACTTGTCCCCCAGTAGAGTCAACTCTTGACAACCAGATTATCCACAGATGAGCCTCCAGACCCTTTTGTGAGAAAGTACATGGCACCTGCATAGCCAGGGGGTGGGAGAGTCTGAGGCAGCAGGTGGGAAGGGGCCCTGGCATTGCCTGACTGAAGTGGAACTGCTCCTGCTTCCATGGCTGCGAGCTGTTAATTGGATGGCATGGCAGGCTCCCTGCCAAACCCACTGTGAATCTGTCCCAGAGCTTTCTTCCAGTTTCTCTGATTTTTAGGTAATTACACGCAATACACACAGCTACAGATTAATGTATCTTCTGAGCAACATAAGGCATTTCTCCTCCGAACTCTTACTGGGAAGCTTCTAACAACAACAATATTAACAAAAGCAACAAAGAGGCCCACAGCTTATAATGTGCCAGGCACTGCTCTACACCCTTTACACATATTACCTCATCAAATCCTTAACAGCAGCTCTATGAGAAAGGTACTATTATTATTCTTACTTTATAGAAGAGGAAACAGGATCAAAGAGGTGAGTGACCAAGGTCACTGAAGTGATCAGTGAATGAGATTCGAACCAGTCTGCCTCCAGAGCGCATGGTCTTAACCATATTAACTATATCTTTTCTTTTAATTTTCAGTGATATTTTAGCAGAGAAAAATTCTTCAGTTGATTAAAAAAATGCTAATAAGTAGATCTAAACAGCCTGTAATACTTTTCAAATTAGACTTGAAACTTTAATTTTATATGAAAAGATACTTGGGTTAAAGTCCCCAATGGAACTCTTCGGTGTAAAATGTGTCCTGGTTTTATTGCATTTTAGTTTACCTTTTGATTTATCTTTTGATTTCTGAAGGCAGCAGGTTTGGCAGATTCCTGAATGGTCTGAAATGAGGGACCTAATAACTACTAACCATGTTTTCCATTGACTTGTACTGATCTAGAAGTTTTTCAAGGATTTTTTTCTTATTATTAAGTCACAGGTTCTTGGGAGTTCACTAGATCTTACAATAAAAGCAGATTTTGATAAAGTTAGTGGGATCATGAATACATAAAGCTTCTAAATTAGGAATGGCAGTTTTAGCAAGCTCGGGGTGCTAATCAAGGTAATGGAGAGCTTCTATGATGAATGTGTCCGATATCCTCTCAAGATGAGAATTCATTTCGTGAGCAAGTATTCGCTAAGCAGAAAACAAATCACACAACTGGAATTCAGCATTCTCATCATATGCACTGTTTTGTTGCAGTATGATTTGTAACTTTTCCTTAGGCTAAACACTCTGAATAGGTAGATATTAAAGCCCAGCTAAGAGTTATGGGAATGTCAGACACATAATTCTCAGATTACACCATTCTTCTGTTGGGTTGGGAGAAACATCCTTCTGACATTGACAGAATCTAGTCGACAGCCTCAGGCTACCTTTGCAAATTGGGCAGTGATGGATAAGACCAGAGATTTCTTCAAGGCCTGGCTTATGGCTGAAACTGCCACTGCTGCTGCCAGCCACTCTGCTATCCACACTGCCTTTCCCAGAACCTCCTGGCTGGAGTCACAGGTGCCTGTCTGCAAGCTTAGCCTCACTAGCAGGTACAGTGTAGGGTTCATCTTACTGTTACAGATTTAAGTACCCATTTGCCCCCAAGCTCTGACCATCCTAAGCCTCCTGACTCTGCTGACCCTGTGCACATGGCTAGGCCCTGGCCTAGGTCTTCCTGCCTAGTTCTCAAGCTGTCTCCTGAGACTTGACCAGGTCCAACACTTGGCCTCACTCTTGCCAGCCTCCTAGCTGATGACACTCAGTGTTCCTGCATCAGGGCGTGGTGCAGGGCAGACCAAGGTACATGGCATGCAGAGGAAGCTGGATTGTGCAGGCAAAGCACACGGGTAATGAGTAGATGTTGAACCCTGAACAATCTAATCAAGGGGCTGCTAAGAGTGGGGTGAGTGGGAGGCCCTCTGTACCCTCTAACCGGGGCACACTCCAACATCTAAACGCTTCCGCAGTCTTTTCAAGTCTATTCAGCCAGTAAAGCCCACAGCTCAGGTGTCATTGCCTCCCACTCCCAGAAGGTCCTCTAACTCCTACACGCCACGTACAAAGTCTTACTCTGCTGTAGGATTCTGAAGCATAGTTAATTGTTTGCATGAGGAGAGGGATAACACAACGGAGAAGAATATGGGCTTTGGAGTCAGATGGGATTTTATATCCCTCTTCTAGTAACTTTGTGACCTTAGGCAAGTAACAACTACCCTGGGTCTTGGCCTGCTTATCTTTAAGTGAGGCTTTTGAAAAACTTGCAGAGATGATGCTGTGTGTTCATCACACAGTTTCTTCTGAGGCACACAGGAAGACCACATGTATCAGCCTCCTCTGCAGTTGGGTCGGTGCCAGGCCTGACTCTTGAAAATATCCCACATGATCTTTGCACAAGCAATAAATAAAACTTTATTTTTAACCACTGGGTATTTGCTACTCCAGCAGAGCACACAGCCTGTCTTTACACAAATAGGTAAGTAAAACACTTAGCATGGATTGCCTTGCATGAAGTAAGGTAATGAGAGCTCAGCCTATCATAGTGGCAGTGGAGTTGTAAAAAAGTGGCGGATTTGCAAATTACTCTGGCGAGAGAACTAACCAGACCTAGTGATGGGCTACACGTAGACGGTAAGGGAATGGGAAGTGTAAAGAACTACTCCACATTTTTGACTTGAGCTGCTGATGCCAGGAAGGGCTATTTTCAGAGATGGGGAAATGAAAGAGAAGTTGTGGGGAGGATCAGGAGTCCTATTTTAGACATTAAATCTGAGATGTCAGTAAGACACCCAAGTGAAAAGAAGGAGTTCGGAATTAAATATAAGAGTCTGGGAACAGTTTGAGCTAAAGATGGGAAATTAAAAGTCATCACCTTATAGTTGGTATTGAAAGATATGGAAATAAAGACCCACACCAAGGCCTGAGAAATAAGGTATTCAGAGGTCTGCAAAGAGGGTAAATACTAGTTCTCTTTCCTTATGTCCTTCAAGGAAAGGACAGGAAACATTACTTCTGAATACTGCATCAACTTTTTTGATATTTATATTCTAATTCTATAGTTAAGAAGAAGTACCTCAGACTGGAAAGATTGAGCCCAATGTATTAACCCATAAGTGCTGTTACTGGTTTTAAACCCTGTAAATTTTAGTGTGTCTTTTTGCCATCATAATTACTATACCATGAGTATAATTAACTGTATATGCCTAGAGTTCCTGGATGAACCTCATTTTTATGCCTGCTTGAAAAGAGCGAGACAAAGATAATGATTTTAAAAGATGAGTTCATTTGGGTTTTCTAATTTACAGTAAGAAAAGAACAAAATAATTTTCCTTGTTCATAAGATCAATTTGTTTTGATAGGTTGTTATAAAAATATGCTTTGAATGATAATTCCATAGATAATTTCATTCCCAGTTCAATGAAGTAAGCATTCACTGAACATCTACTGTAGGCCAGAGGCTTGGCTAAGTACCAGAGGGGAGGAATGGAATGACAGGCCCAGCTTCCCAGGAGCAGAACTTTTTTAAAACCAGTTTCCCTGGTCCTGTGTAGCATAATATAGTCAACTTCTGAAATCTTAAATTCAGATAGACATCTTAATGATAACAGCTCTCAATTCTCTTTTAGTAGCTGTGGTGTTCAGAGACTGGGAAACAGCAGTGCCGCTTGCTGGGTATGTGACCTTGAACAAATCATTTAATCTTGCTGGGCCTCAGTTCCCTCATCTGTATAACTGAATGGCGCACCTACCAGATTATGAGATTTAAATAATGCAGAAATGTCTTCCAAAGAACTGTAAAGCAAAGGGCACAACATATCTAATAACTGTTTCCTACCCTAAAACACAGAGCAGAGATATTTTTTAGACACTCAACAATGACAGCCAAATCCCCAATAAACTTTCTTAACAGCATATTCTTAGTACCTGAGCTAGACCTCCAGCATGTATCAGTGTTATGTCAGGCATCCAGGAGCATCCAGGAACCACTAAGCCATAAAGCGCCATCACAAAGTAAGGGACAGAATAGAACAGATATGCCAGCATCTGCATTGAACAGAGAAATAACGTCATCAGTAAATTAATAGTTAATCTGGCCTTACGAAAAGCACATTTTCATCAATTAACATTTTCGCCTTAGAAAACGTTAACTCCTATTTCCTACATGGTATCACATTTTCCCATTCTTAAAAAAAAGAGAGAGAAAATTAATTTTAGAAAAATCTTAGGCTTCATAACTACTTGACCTGGATTTTAGCATAAGCAGCAGGATCCTTTAGGTAGGGCTCTTGAAATTGCGTATATAATCGGCAGAGCTCAGCTGGGCAATCCAAAGCAATCTACGAACAAAAATGAATGCATTATAAAGATACAGTCACATCTGGTTCTTATGTTTGCTGATAAGGCTAAACGTGCCAGGTTTAGTCACAAGCTGCTTTCTATTTAACAAAAGCTATTTTAGAAGCTCATCAGTAGAAAAAGGAAAGAAAATAAATATTCTACAGATTTACTCTGAAGAGATTAAGTAGAGGTTAATAGTGGAGAAGGAAATGGAAACTAATGCTCTGTTCTTGGGGATCTTTCGAGTATTCAGTTTAAATGTCTAGGTTTGGCTAACCAAAGCACAGCTTGCTTTAGATTATCAGTTTCACTTTTCCTGGGAATAACTCACCAACTATTCCCTGCAGGAAGAAAAGTACATTTCTATACCAAATTCATCTTAACTGTGCTTTGCAAGATTCAAAAATAGCATCCTCCTATCTCCAGTGCCTCACAGAGTAAATGGCCTTTGGGGGCAGTAAAGGATAATGATTTGAAAGTGAGGTCCTCTCTGAAGCCACCTCCTATATCCACTTTGAAAGAGGGCAGAGCAGATTTAGTCACGGCAGAGTAGACTTTAGGCCACAGAACAGACAAAGTGTCTCTGGCACATTACTGGGTCCCCTCTGAGTCACCTCCCTCAGGTACCATTCCTTGTGTCCTTAGCCATAAATGTTGTCCCACCTAAATAACATGAACACGTCAGTGGCAGAGTTGGTAAAAATGGGCCCCAACCTAAAAGCCCCACCTACCAAGGGTACACACTCACCCATGCACACGTTTTTCTCATGTGTACAGGCGAGTGGAGATGGCTATGCAAGAAAACAGTTGGGGCTCATTTTTATTGTTCCTGTTTTTGTTCTTTTGACTTTAGGAATTACAGCAAACTAAACAAAGAATGGTTTCAGTGCTCTGTGGTCTGAGCAAAGCCTATGGCCCTGCCTTCTCCTTTACTTCCCTTCCATGCCACTCCTATTAGCCAACTCTGCTCCAGGAAGTTTCTGATGATCCACAGAGGGAGACAGCTCTTAAGACTACTCACCCTGACCCAGCTAGCCGCCCCAAAACAATGAATCGGCTGCATCAGTTTACACTTGCCACTCTGCCCCGCAACTGCTGTGTAATGCCAGCAGCCTTAGAACAGTAATTGTCATTAAAGCTGAATATAATTACCTGTATAATTCTGGCTGCTCAAATTTATTGCTACTGAGAATAAACCATGAAACTGGGATATTGTGAAGGATCCTTGATCAATAAAAATAGTAAGAGCAATCACTTACTGAGCGCTTATTAGGTATAAGGCCCTCTGCAAGTGTTCGATGTGCCTTATCATTTAATCTTCAAACAGTACTATAAGGTAGGTACTGTTATTTTACAGAGGAAGAAACTGAGGATCAAAGAGGTTAAGTGATTTTTCCAAGGCCACACAGCTAGTAAATGGCCAGGAGTCTAACACTTTACTCTGGTACCCCTTCCTCAATCCCATCTCCCTACTCCTGAGAACACATGGATGCTCTGTGCCACAGTTTGACTAGTCTTAAGTTACCACCCTTACCAAAGATACTTAAATCAGAAACATCAAAGGAACCAAACGAATGAGACTAATGGCTAATTTTTCAGGTACAGAGCTTGATCTAAGGACCTGAAGGAGGTGGTATGGAGCAGCCCAGAAGGGACTACCCCTTTGGGAGGAGAGGTCTGGGGTGAGGGTAGGAGAGTGTCAGGAAGCAGGTCCAGGCCTCCAGGCTCTAATGGGAGGTATGTTTTGTTAGTGCACTAGGAAATCTGATTAAAAATATACTTTATGTTCTTATGATCTCTTATGCTTACCAAGCCTCTAAACAGGCAAAATCCAGTTGCCAGAAGGAGACACACAACCAACATTAAATCAAATGGTCTTCTCAGCAGGTCTTTCGCTTGGATTTCTTGAATGACCTAAAGTAGAGTTGGTAACTAATGAGCAGGCCCAAGGTGCCGAAGAATAATCTGAGATCTACTGAAACATAGATACCATGATGATGGGTGATAAGAGAATGTTGAAGAATCAAAACCACTAACCATGTAACAGGAAAATAAGTTCTCCCCTCAAGTCTCAGTTCCTCATCTGTGAAATGAGACTGGGCCAGGTGATCTCAAAGGGCCCTTCTGGCTCTATGAGGCCATATTTTTTTTGAAAAAGCATTTTTATGATTATAAATGTAAAATACACTCATTTTTAAAAAATAAACCATTAACCCATCATACTACTACTAACAGTTGTTATATTTTCCAGTCACATATATATACTTATATATATATATACACACACACATTGTACTACATAGGTATGTATAATATATAATCTACATTTATTTTTTCACAAAATTAGGACTTAATGTATAAACAATTTTGCATTTGTTCTCTTGCCTCTCACTATCTACCTATCAGTACTTTACCACATTATTAAAAATTCTTCTAAAACTTAACATCACATGGAAGTGCCATATCTCTGATTATTGGACATTTAGGCATTTTCACTGTTACACTTAATGTGATGATGAGCAACTTTGTACATAAATCTTTGACAGCATCTCTGATGATTTTCTTAGGATAGTGCCCTAGAAGTAGAATTAATAGATTAAAAAGTTAAATTTGTTAAGGTTGATAACACTGCCAGGTGGTTTTGCAGAGCGATTCTGAATTTATGTTCCTACCAGCACTGTATGACAATACCTATTTCTCCCTGGCCATCACTGTGTTTTAACAGTTTTTTTAAATGAACAGTCTATGTGTCTTACAACATGAACGGAACGGTATTGATACACTGACGTGGAGCCAAGCGAGGACCAAGGCTATGGTTACTGTTTGCTTATTTTTTAACAACCACCTCATTCCTCAGAAGGGTGTAAGGGAGTACCAGTTGTCAGTGTGCCAAGCTGAGTTTACAGAGCATGTGTCTAAATGTTTACAAATGAAGTGTTTGTAAATTAAAATGTATTTTAATGAATTCTATTGTAAGTCTTTTTGTAAAATGAAGAATCGTGTTCTGATTATCTCTAGTAACTCATATTTTCATATATCAATTTTGCTTAAAGGATCTTGCTTAAGGATCTAATACCTATGAAAGGAAGAGAAACTTAGAAAAATGTCACTAGCTTAGAAATGAAGACCTTAACAGAGTACCTGCCCGGCCAGTATTGTTTCACCTTGACCACCTCGGCTGTGAATGGAAGGGAGGTGTCTCAGAAGACGTCCTGTAGCCAGTCTCCATGTGCCTGGATCTCTTGGTAATCAGACCCTATGGCTGTGTGTGCTACCTGGAACAGCAGTATCTCTCCAGCCTCCCTTTGGGGCAGTAGTGCATAGATGTCTCTGAAAGAGGTGCCCAGGTGCTCAGACTCCAGGCTGTTAACAGCCCCAGACAAACCTCACGCTCCGCACACTAATGCGGAATCTGATGGGAAGAGCCAGTGTAACCTCTGGCACAGGAAGTTCCAAAAAGCATGGCCTGGCCAATCAAAGCAGATCTATTCATGCAGGAACAGACCATTCTGGCCACCATAACTAAGGTGTGAACCAATGCTGCAGAATCAGCACAGTCACACTGATTGAATGCCCCAAAGGCTCCATCCCTGGAGGCATGGTTCAATCCAGTAGCCAGTGGACATGAGTGAGCCCTGTGAGTCTGAGAACAGGTTACATTTAACTTAATAAAATCACCTTTGAGGGATAATTATAATTTTCTGATGGCTGATTATAGATTCTGAAACCAGCCCAGACAGGAAGACAAGTATATGGTATGCTTAAGAAAAAAGCAGGGCAAATGCGTGTTCCATACTTCCCTATTTAAAAGAGAGGAAAAAAAGAGAAAGTCAAAAGTATATCCAAACACAACATGTAGAACACCTCCCCATCTCAAGTCATCTAAAATTTTGATATGGGCCAGACAGTATTTTTAATAAAACCCAAAACAGGTCAATTGAAAATTATTAGGTGTTTATTATTAACAGGCATGCCCTATCTACAGTACTTTAAAAATAGACAATATAATATCCTGATTTCTTGCATGCATAAATAACTCTTCTACATTAGCTTTCAAGAATCTTAATTTTCAAGTACATTTATCAAGTTCCCATAGTGTGTCAAGAGTTATATATAATACAAAGAGTTGTAGGAAATATTTTCACACTGAATGTAGCCACAAACACAATACTTACCCCACTAGATCCTTCTAAAAGTCAGGAAACACTGATATTAGATAGTCTAATTGTTCAGTGTACACTTCTGAAAATTGCTCAAAAGCATTTCTTAAAAGGTGAGATGGAAGGGAAAAGGAGTAATTCTGCAAAACAGCTTTTTTGGTATACTTGGACTTTCTTGGTTCTATTACAACCAAAATAGCTTCCCTATTTAAAAACAATTCCTATTGTTTCAGAAAAGGAAAGTGAACTTTAAGATAAAGTTTCTTACCTACAATGTTTCCTGGCACAAAAACAACAATGCTCATAATAATAGATCCGACCCAATATAGGCCAATGGTTCTATAACTTTCCCTGTAATGAAAAAAATCCTGACTTAACACATTTGTCTTAGAATACTATTAGTATAAGATGCTCCACAATATTATCTTTGTTCTAACTAGTAAAGTACATGAATCAAAATGTACTGAATCAAGAGTAATAAATCAAATACAAGGAACCCTGGTGATCAAACTGCATTTCCATATGTGATATGCTATAGAACCCTCTTTGTGTCCTTTTGAATAGGAAATTAGGCTTGCTACACTGATCTATTAAACCATACCATGGTCATCACTATCAAAGGAGTCGTGCATTTCACTATTATTTATGAAACTCACAGCATGAAAGTAAAAAGAAGGTTCAAAGAAAATTGGATCCATATTTTAAATCATTATGAGTAGTAGGATGTTAAGTGGACTTTCCCTGGTGTCACAGGATTTTAGCCAAAGCCCCAGAGATAAGTGTAATAAGTGATACCTACCCCATGTTCTGAAGGAGCTGCTAGACACATACCCCTAATCTTAATAGGCGATGTTGACAAAAAGTGTTTGCAACTGATAACTGACAGTCACCTCCATAAAGGGCCATGAGAAATTCAAAAAGAGATTCTCTGACGGGAAAGAGAAGTGGAGAATACTGTGTGCTTCCTGCCCTGCCCCACCCCCCAAGCCAAATGCATCAGATCCCAAGAGGCCCGTTCACGATGACTGGGATTGTCAGCAGGGGGACAGACCAGAATCTTCCTCCCCAGCTGGATGCTAACCGAACCATAGAAACACTGGCCCACTCCTGGCAGCAAGCAGAGCCTGAGCATTCTCAGAAATACCTGATGTGTTCCCTGGAGCTTGGGAACGTTCATGAAGAGATGGGCGGGGGGCCTAGAAAAGTCCAGAAATTAGTTGGAACTGTCCTTGAGTGGATGACTGAGGGCATGGGAGGGGCACAGGACAGTTGGTCAAGCTGAATTTCAACCTGGTGTGGGGCAAAATGCACGACTTTCTCTAACCTGGAGCCAAGGGGAGGCCTGGGAAGGTAGCTGGGCTTGAGCCATCTTCAACGGATCCCCACCCCAAAGGGCGTGCCTTCTGGGTTACAGAGGCCCCAGCAGAAAGAAGCTGGGGGCGTACCACCATGGGCAGGAGAGTCACACAAATTCAATCTGAGAGAGCATTGCTCATTTCAGGGATCAGTGTAATGCAGAGGTTCCTTCCTGTGGTAGGGGTCTCCAAGAACCCACACATGTGCCCCACAAGACAGAGCCAGCATATCATAACAGAGGCTACCAATTCCCAGAAAACAGCAATTGTCGTGTAAGACTCTGCCCCTCTTCCTTTAACCCCTTATGCATACACACATGCTCCCAGAGAAGCCAGCCGCAGAGCAAGCTGAGAAGGAATAAAGGGACAGACCACGCACCCCAGCCTCAAAGCAGGCCGCTAAGCTTCAGGGGTAAGCCTGAACTGGAGGGAAAGAGAGCTCTGAACTGAAAGGAGTTTGAAGTTTTGAATTAGTATGTGCTGGGCTTTAATTTCTGAAAATGAGACTACTCTTACAAGAGAACGTAATCAGAAAGTTAAGGGGTCTGCCCGAGCTGTCCATCATGGCAGAGGAGAAATCCAAAGGCATATGTTCAAAAGGCAGTGACACAAGGAAAATTAAAGCCATGTCCAACTTGTCTCCATAGACCCTAGATTCATGTCCATGTGTACCTGCCTGTGTATGTGCCTCTATACATCCATTTTCCTTACCTACCCGCCTATCGATTGCTAAGGTAATAAAGGCACACCCACCAGGCGAACTGACTTACTCCCAGGCTATGGCTGCCACCATCACCAGATACATCAGATAATGAGCAGAGCCATCCCAGTAGCAGATCATGTGCCCATAGGCCGTGTTCAGATACGGTTCACCCTAAGGAAAGCATTAAACAGAAGTCCACTTTAAATATGACTCAGACACTTCAACACAGAACACCAGACCGTACTGAAAGTAAAATAAAGCAGCAGAACATCTTCGTCTGCTAAAATGAAACTATTCTTAATCCCATACAATTACACAATTGGTAGAAACATGAAAATATACATTTACCCTGGAGCCGCCAGAACTAGGGTCTGCCACAGAGGGTGGAATTAGAGAATGCCTGGCCTATGCTAGGTCAACACAGGTGTGCACAGTGATGCAAAACTGATGGCATTACAGGCAGTCCTGGCCACATGACGAACTCACTGAGGCCAAGTCTAATCTGTGACTAAAGGTGTTTGGCTCTGGGCAGAGGGGGTGGCCAGGGAAGACCCTGCTGACCAGAGCCACTGGCTGACCTTCAAAATTCATACTGACCCAGAGGCTTGCTGGGATGAGTGTGAGGAAGGTAAGCCTTTCCCCCGCCTTTGTCCCCATGCAGGCACAGACCGGCAGGCACTACACTCAGAGCTTCATACCCAACCCCTCGTTCAACCTTCCCAACAACACTATGGGATAGACACGATTGACTCCATTTTACAGATGAGGAAACAGAGGTTCGAAGAGGTTTGAAGAGGTTACCTGACCTGCCTAAGGTCACACAGCTAATTCCTAGCAGAAACTATACTACCAAGAAGAGCTATACTTCTGAGAAATTTTTAATTTTATAAACACAGATTATATGATGAACGACATTTCCCTTTCCCAGGTGCTTATGTTTCCAGGTGGCTACTGTAAAATCACTGTCAAACTTGCCTGGGTTTTTAGTGTCATTCTGGCTCCACCTCACTTTCCTTTCTTGTTTCTCCATTTGTGCTCTCCTGCCTTGTTTCAGATGTTTTCCTAAGATGCCTTAAGTCCTTTCTACAACAAGGAACAGTGCAGATCAACCAGCCCATCAGTCAACCAATCAAGCAGGGGATTCTCTGAAGCTTTGCACTCCCCTGGGGCAAAGACTGCTCTCTGTCATCTTGCCTCAAAAATCAAATCAAGTGAAAATCACAGAGGTGGAGGAAACAACGTGAGTCATACTTCAGTACCCGTGCCTGGCCCACATCTTTTCTCTCTGACATGCTTTGATTGGATAATACTATCTAAGTTCATGGTTTTAATCATTGATGCCTACACACCTGGCTCTCGGGGCCAGTGCTGACCTCTCCTGGTGGCTTGATGGGCATCTTCAACTGTCTGGTCCGTGGGCCCTTCAAACTCACCTTACCTCCTTTAACTCATTGGCTTCCCCCTTCAACCAAGCCCCACCTGGCCTCTCTATTTTCATGGTGACACCATTCAACTTACCCAGGTCAAAACCACAGGGTCGTTGTTCATTCCTTGTTCCCTTATGCAGTCTGTTGCCAAGTCCTATCAATTTTACCTCTATAACGTCACCCCAGGCAACCCTCCCTCTCGTCATGGCCTAGTTCAAGCCCTCAGTGCCCCTCACTGGACCTTTCCCACATGGTCTTCCTACCTCTCTCCTCTCCTTCCAATTCACCACACTGCTGCCCTGGCTCTTGACATGTCACTCTTCTGCTCAAAAACCTGCCAAAGCTGCTGGCGGCTGCAAGACCAAGCCCCACCTCCTCTTATCTGGCAGTCGGGTCCCTGAGCCTGGCCCTGCAGACCCTCCCACAGTTACACCCCAGCCCCCCATCTCATACCCTGTCTTACCACCCTCACCAGCTCAACCTCCAGGCCCTCTTGGCAGCCGCCTCCTTCCTGAAACCTCCCCGCTCTGGACTCTGGCCCTGCGCTCTCCAGGCTTTCCTTCTGCCTCTTCGCCTGTCCCCTCACAGTCCACTTCGGAGGCTCCTGATCTTCTGGCCATGGTCTCCAAAGTTCCACCCTCGGCCCTCTCCTCTCTACCCTCTCCTTTCCTCTCAGACCTTCAGGTTCCAACTATACCCTGATGGTCCTTGTATCTCTTCCCCGAGCTCAACAGCTGCGAAGCCCTGCCAGCTGGGACACCTGCCAGGATGTTCCTCACCCACCTGAAACTCCACATGTCCCCAGATGAACTCAGCATCATCCCTGCACACGTGCGCCCCAGGCTGGCAGTGGGGAGACATATGCTGTTTCTCCTCTCTAAGCCTCTTTTTTTTTCTTTTTCTTTTTTGGCCGCTCCGTGCAGCTTGTGGGATCTTAGCTCCCCGACCAGGGCTGGAACCTGCGCCCCCTGCAGTGGAAGCGCAGAGTCCTAACCACTGGACCGCCAGGGAAGTCCCTTCTCTCTAAGCCTTTGCCCACACAGTCTCTTCTCCTTGGCATGCCCTCCACCCCCTAGTCTATCTGGAAAACGTTTATCATCCACTGCCACTGCCATTTTTAAAGAAGCCGAGGGCAGCATCACCAACTCGCTGAGGCTCCCCCGAGTGCTCCCAGAGTCAGTTCTTCCTCAGTGCGCGCTGCGCCCGGCGTGAGCCTCCGTCTCTGCGCCTAGGACCATGCTATCTCACTGCCACATTAGCTCCTGGAGGGAGAAAGCAGGTCTTGTGACCCCCACAGTCTGCTCACCGAACATCTGTGGAACTGCATTTCCCCTTTTGTCCCTCTCTGGTTGAATAACACCAGCGTTCTTCCAAAAGCAGGACTCAGGATGGCACCTCAACCCTTACTCTCCCCATTGCCCCCCAACTCATCCCCAAGACCTACTCATTCCAGCCGCCCAAGTTCTCTGAAGTCCGTCCTTCTTCTCTACTGTCCATGCTTGGCCTCCGTCTGGGCCATCTTCATGCCCTTGCTGGCCCTGCAAAAGCCTCCTGACTGGTGTCCCAGCTCATGACATCGACCCTTCCCGTCAAGCCCATCCTTCTCAGAGCTGACTGCACTGTTCGCTGACTTAAAATCTTCCCTCACATGCGGGACAAAATCCAAACTCCCTTAGCTTGCACACAAAGCTCCCCATTATTTGAAACACAGATGAAGACTACACTTCCAGCTCTGCTCCTTATTTCCTGTGTGACCTTAAGTACGTTACTTAACCTCTCTGGGGCTGGCTTCATCACACCATAAAATACGGAAAAAGGACTAGCTCTGTCAGGTGCCAGGTAGGTCTGTCATGCTGTGATGGGGGGAGAAGTGCGTGTTCATCCTCGCAATCAAATCGCTTTATTAACTGCCTCAGTGTTTGGGGCTTTATACATTTAAGACTGACCTCGGCTTTCTTAGAGAGTAGTGTATTAATAACAGTAGATACACAGATACTGGACTCATTTAAAGTAACCTCATTTATATTAAATACAAGTAAAGGGGAAAGGGGGTGGGTTGGGTGTGAGGAAGGAGCTGTAAGACCGAACGCCGAGGAGAACTGCCTCCCATGATCCAATCCTAACTTTCTGCTTCACCTTCCACGTGACTAAGTGTCCTGGGTCTATGGCAGCAAATGAAATACCGTGTGTCATCCCTGCTTACACTAAACGAAAGGATTTCCATCTCGAGCAATGCTGTTGGGGTCGCAGACCCTTTAGTTCAAGGCTCGTACTCGCTACCGACCCCGTACCTCTCTCAAGTAGTATGTCATGAAGCCATCAATGATCCCGTCCTGTTCCAGTCCTATGATGAGGTTCACCACGCTGGTAAATCCAAAAACTGCGTACACTAGAGCAAAGAAAGCAGGAGTTCAAAAAGCCGTAGCTCAGGGGACGTTGCCTAAGAGCCTGGCATTCGCCAGTAATGATTTCTTTTCATGTTTTCCAGAAGACACTGCGGACGTTGTCAATACGGACTAAAAGAACGTACCTCCTGTGCACGCAGCTGGATCTCTGCCCGTGTCGTGGAGCTGGGAGAGGACACCCCCCCATCCCCCGCCCAGGGAGTAGCGAGTGACAAAGTCACCCACTGACTGTCCCAGAGGATTCTACCAGCCTGCCCCACCCATCCTCCACTTCCTACACGTGGCTGCCAGGGCCACATCTGCATCCCACCTGGGTAGCGGGAACAAAACCATTAACCAGTGGCCAAGGAAGCACAGAGGTTACCCCCAGGTTTAAAACATGGACTCAAAAGAGATCATTCATCCCAATGGTTACCAAGCAGTCCGCCTCACGGTGTGTCCAACGCACTTGCTTTATCCCACACTGGAGATCCGAAAGACAGACAGTGGCTGACGTGCAAGTGACAGTGGCTTTAAGAAGAAAGGCCAGTGATTTTTTTAAAAAATGGATACGAGATGGAACCGTTGAATGTTAAAGAAGGAAAGCCGTAGCATCTTAGAGAATCTCACTAAGGTTGTGAGAATCTCCTCAATGGGCTGAAAACTACCAGCAACAAACAGCTTAGGAATAATACTTTTTAAACAGTGAGTGATCAAATTTAGTGTGTGGCAGTTTGTCAGTAAAGCTGCATGTTCAAGTTGTAACAAATCGGTGTCAAACTATGTGATGGGCATGGATGGTAGAAAAATCTGATGGTGAATATCAAAACAGCTGTGAAAAAAGAAATGGAGAGGAGAGCGGGGAAGGTTAACTCACAGAGAAGGGAAGCTGGCCTTGCCCTGAGTCTGCGTTTACATCTTCCCCAGAAGGAGCAGAAGGGCCACGCGTGCCCGGCCCTGTAGACCCTGCCTTCCTCGGGCCTCTGTGCAGGCCTCTGGTCCAGATCCCGCTGACAGCGATGAGCCATCAGGTGATCAGCCACTGCGTGGCGTGTCCCCCAGGAGAGGAAGCCTTCAGCACATGCTCATTCGACTATTCTACCAACAATCACCAGTGCCAACAGGAGTGTCAGACGCTGGGTCAGAGAAGACAAGGACATTCTCTGCCCTCCAGTCTGGCCCTGTGGCTGCAGTGACAGACATGAGGACGGAGGGCTGAGGGGGTAGGAGCAAGGGTCCTCCACCCTGAGGAGTTGGGAGAGACATGAGCGCAGCTAAGCGTGGGCTCCACGGAGTGTGGAGGGAGTTGGGGGAAGACTGCAGCAGGAGACCAGTCTGCAGAGGGGGGCAGAGGCCAGATCAAAGGCAGGTGGAGTGGGGCCTTGAACTCAGACAGGCCCAGCTCATCTCCTGACTGGCTGTCAGGTCTTAGGTAAGTTACATCATTTCTCTAAGCTTCAGCATTTTTTACATGCAAGTTGGGAGAAATTGTGCGGCTCAGTGCTGTCTCACTAACTGTGACCTTGACCACGTTTCTTAGCACCTCTTCATCTGTGCAGGGAGGACATTAGTTGTGAGGATTAAATAAAATGATACTGCTAAGGTGCTCAGAGTCACACCAGGCACAGCACAGGTGCTCAATCAGTGGTGTTTCTATTCCTTTAACATACAAGTGTACTTGCCAGGCAATGGCCTGAGTACTTTACAACTAGTATCTTATTTAATGTTTGTACCAACCCTCCATGGTAAGTACTGATACTATTATTTTCCTCATTACACAAATGTGCAAACTGAGGCTCCATACAGCTACGTTCCATGCCAGGTGGAGGGCGCTGCAAACAGCAGGCTGAAGGCAGGAAGCCAGGAAGGAGCTGGTAAAAGAGCCGAGGTCAGAGGTCAGAGCATGGCTGGGGACAGGGAAGAGGAACGGAGGGGTGTCCTGCCTGGCCCTGGCAGCAACCTTCCCTCCACCAGGATCCCAGCTGCGACAGGGTGGGGTCCACAGCCTGGGAGAGACTTTAGCTTACAGGAGAACAAAAATACTCCCACCCTTCCCGCCGCTTTACCAGTGGGCTCAGAGTATTCACAACCACAGAGGGAAAGAGACTGAGGCCCGAGTGTTGTGCTCTTAAGTGGACACAAAGGGCTTCCCGCCCATGGAGACGTACCATAGAACAGTGGGTCCCGGGGTGGTTTCCTTTTGACCAGGACACGAGCCAACAGGGCTACCAGGAACAGGATGAGGGCAGCCACCCCTACAATTGTCCAGGAACTGCAACGACCAGAACAGGGAGGTGGTCACTTATCAAAATAAACACACTGGTGCATGGAATTTCCTGGCTATTGAATGCATTCTCTCGCAGCTCTGCCTCTGCCTATCCCTCAAGCACTGTGGAGTTCATGAAGTTTATCCGCAGCACTTGGGCCCCTCTGGGCTGCCCCTGTGACTTTCAGGGACCAGAGGTACTAGGTCCTCACTCTCCTGTCATCCTGCCCACCTGGGTGAACCATGTGTCCGAGCGCCCTCTGCTGCTGTCCTGCTGCCTCTGTCCGCCTGCTCCTCCAAGCCCTGTTCCCAGTGTCTGAGAGGTCTAACCACTGAATCTGCCTCCTCTCTCAGGGCCAGCTGGAAACCCTCAGACTGAGCTCCAGGGAAC
This sequence comes from Eubalaena glacialis, assembly GCF_028564815.1. Classification (NCBI taxonomy): domain Eukaryota; kingdom Metazoa; phylum Chordata; class Mammalia; order Artiodactyla; family Balaenidae; genus Eubalaena; species Eubalaena glacialis. The sequence continues at coordinate 36,615,146 of NC_083717.1, forward strand.
ACACAGGAGTCACAACTACATACACCTTCTCGGTGGACAAGCCCACAGGCTGTGTGTATAATCAAAGGAGCCAGAGGACGAGGCCAATCCAAGGAGGGAAGAGCCTAGGCCGAGCCTAAGGCCAGAATGATGCCAGCCCCCCAACACCCAGGAAGCCAAGCCAACATCCAACCCCACACCCAGGAAGCCAGGGTGAGGCTAGGTTGGGCACAGCCCCTGGTCTTTCTCCTGGGAAAGGGCATGGCACCAAGGAGACTGGGGACCAAAGCCCCTCCTCAGCAGGACAGCACTAGGGCACGAGGCTTGGTGGAATTAGCAGTCAAGGGACCTGGAGTCTAGTACCTACTCTGCCACTCCCTGTGTGACCTTAGGAACATCATGTCATTTCATCATGTTTTTTAATTCATTAAAAAACATATTGAGGAAAAATGCATTGTACACCCCTATGTGCCAGGCACTGCGGATGAAAAAGAGATCCCTGTCTACATGGGGGGAACCTATCTCAGTAGGCTCTGAGCTCTCTCACCCAGAAGGCTACCTCCAGTCCTAAGAGATGTTCTCTCTCTCACTCCTCCACACCAACAAGGCATCCAGTTCTAGACAAAGCACCACCTGGCCCACTCCCATGGCCTGCTACACTCCTCAGTAGCCCTTGAGAGCTGCTGCAAGCACCACTCCTTAGCCAAGAGCCCTCCACACCATCACAGAGGACTTTTGGAAAACCTTTGCCACATGCCCCGGGACTTCTGGAAAGTATCCTTCACAGCCCACCAATACCTACTAATATCTGAGGGACGAACTTATGCTGAAGTTCACTCCACACACCTACAGCTGGAATGGGTGCTAGGCACCAGTCAGAAATCTGCCCCTAATGTCAGAGAGGTCAGTCAGGAAGTGATCCAACTACTTGCAGGTAGATGGACCCCAAGGAGACTGGCCCCAAATCCAGGAAAGCTGTATCCCCAGCACCTGGCCCCAGGACCCACTTAAGAGTAAAGGAGTGGGCTCTGGGCATCAGCAGCGCCCAGATTTCCAAATGCCACCCTAGACCTACAGAATCAGAATATTTCAGGGGTGGGGTATGGGAACGTGCAACCTTTTTCAAGAAACCTGGATGAGTATGCACAGAAAGTCTGCCTCGGGACCTCTTTTAAGGTGTTCAGGAATTGATGGATGAATGAGGGAGGGAAGGAAAGGGAGAGGAAGAAAGGAAGGAGAAATGGATGGATGGATGGGTGGATGGATGGTAGATGGATGGGTGGATGGATGTTAGATGGATGGACAGATGGATGGTAGATGGATGGATAGTTGGATGGATGACAGATGATGGATGGTGGGTGGAGGGATGGATGATGGATGGTGAATGGATGAATGGATGGATGGATGGATGGACGATGGATGGTGGATGGATGGGTGGATGGACGGATGGTGAATGGATGACATAGTTCTATGATAAGAATGAGGATGACCATGTCAGTGACCAGGTAAGAGAATGAAATAGGAGGTTTCTAGCAGTGCACATCAGTGGATGCTCCAGGCTCCTCCTGTAGGGATGAGACAAAGGAGGAGAGGATGGAAGAGGAAGCTAATGTGGGTCAGGAACATGATGCTGGGCTGAAGCATCCGGTGAAGAGGGAAGAGGACAGGTGTGCGATGTAAGCTGACAGACATTTTAATCACAGCCTGAGACAGGTAGTGACCAGGAGACAACTCCCATCCCTGCTCCTACCAAGGACCTAGGCTCGCAGCCAGCACCGTCACACAGCTGGTGCTCTTCTGGACTATGAGAGAGCAGTGTGAACTGGTTCACGGTGTCCTCTCACACTCTCCACCTCTGGGGGAGGAGCAAAAAATGAAGAGAAACTGGGGCAACAGATCACCTGTGTCTCCCAGTGACAGTCAAGTGCAGGACCTGCTCAAAACAAGGAGACATGGACCCAGCAGGGACTCGGGGTGTGGGGGGAGGGGTAAGGGCTGCCACTAACCCAAGGGTGGAAATGTTGTTAGTCTTGGAATGTGTGTGTGTTTTGGGATGGGGGGCGGGGAGTTACTGATGCCCTTCCATGAACAGACAGCTACTGAGAGGGGTCATGTATGGGTGAGTATGAGCAGAGTGTGTGTGTGTGTGTGTATTTGTGTGTGTGTGTGCATTTGTGTGTGTGTGTGTGTGTGTGACAGAGAGATCCCACCCTTTTCTGACTCCTTGACTTAATTTGATTTTTCTGTTTTTCAGGCTTTCGTAAAAGGTCTGGTGGGAAGGAAGCTTCAACTAAGTCAACTAATGCAAACTTAATGGGATGCCCACTAGGCATGAGGCCCTGTGCTGGGCAGGACAATACTAAGGGGAGCTATGGCCTGAGAAGGTAAGTTCTGACCACAGGAAAGTAACTCTTGTGGGAAGAGCACAACCCAGCGGGGCTCAGAGGAGGGAGAGATCACATCTGCTTGGAGGGACCTGGAAGAGGCAGAGGTGGCATTTTCCTCTGGGCCATAAAGTCCAGGTGTGGCTTCAACAGTCAGCTACAGGGAGGAAGGCATCCCCATCAGAGGGAACAGTGTGAGCAATGGCAAGGAGGCGGGAAAGTTAAGGAGTGTCCTAGGAGCACAGAACAGTCCAGTGTGGCTGAAGCACCAGCACCGTGGGCTGGGCTGGTGGGCTGAGGCAGAAATGCACAGGGCACTGGGGCGGGAAGGGGACCTCCCGTGGGAGGCTTTGCCATGGGCTGGGCCAGAGAGGGCCAGTGCCAGGGGAACAGGAAGGAGGAAACAGATGCTAGCCCAGCCCGGGGAATTAAGGGGAAGGAGACAGTGGGAGGGCTGGAGGGAAGGACTGGAGAAAGAAGAGGGAGGAAGCAAAGGCTACTGGGATTTTAACCTGCAGGAGGACAGGAAGAATGGTTGGAACCAATTATTCCAAACTCCGCAGGGCTTAGCAATGTGCTCAACAAAACACAGCAATACATAATTCACCATGTGTTCAGTAAATGCCATCATCATCCTCCCACTGGCTGAGGCCAAAATCTCAGTCATCCTCAAATCCTCTCCATGCCATGTGATCCTTCAACAAGCTGCGCTGCCCTCCCTCCCAAATGTCCTCGCACCCAGCCACATCCCTCTCCCTGCACTGCTCCCTGTTCCCCTGCCTGGAAAGCTCTGTCCCCAGATCTTCCTGTGGCCACCTCCTGCAGCTCAAGTCACCTCCTCCAAGAAGCCTTCCCTGACCACCAGTCCCCCCATCACTCTCATGTCGCCCCATTTTCTGTGCTGATGTCTATCTCAACACATGCCTCCCCAATCTCTTGTGGTTTGTTCATAGCTATTTCCCCAGCACCTGGAACAGTGCCAAGCATACAATATGTACTCAATAAATATTTGCTGAACTGCCCATAATGCCATTTTAGGAGGGCAGGGTCCTTGATGCACTATATTCACAGACATGTGACATTCACTGCCCAGAGATGCTTCTTCCAGGAGTTGTGCCCCAAGACTGGGTCAGACCAAGAGCTGTCACCACCCATGCCTAGGGAGCACTCAGTATGGATGGGTGCCACCTGGATAAGGCTGTCAGCAAGTGGTGGCCCCAGGAACGAGAGAGGAGCAAGTCACTGCCCTGTGGGCAGACACTTCTCTACAGCCTGAAGGTCTGGAGGGGGTTTGCAGCGTACAGACTGATGCAATTCCCTTAGCACCAACTGCTGTGGGAAACATAACAGGTTTACTTCCTCTTCCCCGCAGACAGCAAGAAACATCAGCAGGCCCGGAGGTCTGGCACCTTTCCCACTGCTGGAGCAGGCCGGCTGCTGCCTGGTGCCCGTTGCTTGGCCAGGGGTCCCTCACAGAGGAGAGGCAGGGCTTTGATCAAAATCCATGTGCGGCCTCCTTCAGCCCCACCCATTTCCTTAGCATGGGACTGCCCTGCCTCTCTGCCTCGCCGCCCATCCTACACAACACTGCGCCCTTACGGCTTTTTGGATCCCGACAATAGGATGCAAATATAGGCCATTTGACAGGAGAACTGAGGCCGGGCCACACGGTTAGTGCCAAAGCCAGGCCTAGAACCCAGGTCTTTACCTGTTCGTTCTGGGCTATTTCTGCTAGTCATTCACAACAGTTTCTAAAATTAATACGAAATGACAAGTATGCGTGTGTCCATACATGGAAACCTTCCTGAGAAATGCGAAACGAACAAGGCACAGCCCGAGATAAGACCAAGCTCCAAGCTGTCGGTGTGTGTACCGCCCCACCCCTGCCCCTGGGCACTTCAAGGACAGGGGCATTGCCTTATTGACCTCTGTAACCCCGGATACCTGGCACGGGGCGGGCACAGAGCGGACGCCCAGCACTTGCCCCCAGAATTGCGCCGAATGTCAGGGATGCCAGCCTAAGCGAGGACCCCGGCCCGCACGACTCCGGGCGCCTCCCCTCCTCTGGCCGCCCGCGGGGAGCCCTGGAGGCCGCCGAACCTCTGCCCTGCAGTTTGCGGCTCGGGCCCCTCTGAAAAGTTGCTGGGGCTCCTGACGCGCCGACCCCCGCCGCGCGCACCCACTCACTCGTGCTGGGCCGCCAGGTGGTTGAAGACGTAGGTGACCGGGATGGCCGAGAGGGACAGCACGAAGACCCCTGTGGCCGCCGAGGCACTCATCGCCGCCGCCGCGCCGCTATGCCCTTCACCGCATCCCGCGCGGGCGCCCCGCCCCAGCTTCCGGCTGCGCCCGCGCCCCTCGGCCGCGCCCTTCAAGGCGCCCCGCCCAGCGCGCCCACCGCGCTGCGCCCTCAGCAGCGCCCCCTCGGCGCGCCCGCCCGCAGCCGCCTGGTAAGCAGGGCCGCTGCACAGGCCCGAGAGGCCCCCTGCCGTCCTCCCGCCCAGGGCTGCTGGGGCTCCACCGCGAGCGCCGGGCGGCGCCGAGGAGCGGCAACAGCCCCCTGCCCGGGGACAGGTGTCCCCAGAGGCGCGCGCTCTGCGGGAAGGCGGCGGACCGGGAGGTGGGCGCGGGGCCCCGGCCCTGGGCGCAGCCGGGAGCTTGTCATCGACGAGAGAGGCTCTGGAGAGTGTCTGGGCCGAACTGCGGGCAGGCAGAGGGTGGAGCCAGACCCGGGGGTGTCAGAGCGGGAAGAGCCCGCGAGATCATCCACGTGGGGAACCCTCGGGCCGGGGATAGGAAGGGATAAATGATCCCGAAACCTTGGAACCTCTCCACCGGAGCAGCCAACAGCCGGCGGCGAGCAGTGCTCCTACGCCGGGTCCGAATTCCGGTTTAAACCCCGTCTGCTCACTCACCAGATGTTGACCTTGGTCAAGTACTTAACCTCTCTGTGTCTTTTCCCTTCTCTACCAGATGGGAATAACCCACGTCAGTGTGATTGTGGGATTCACTGAGTTAATAGGCATGAAGTGCGTGCCCAGTACTGCTCAGTACACTGCTATCACCTGCAATTCCCATTTTTACTTGGAGCTGACACTCCGAGGAATACGATGATTTAAGAGACTAGAACGCTATTCATTTCTATTACGGGTAACGTTCCTGGAAGCCAGCTTACCACCAGCCAGCCTGCCCTAGGCCATACAGAGTACAAGGAAGCCAAGGGCTCTGCCCTCACACTGCTGTCAGACAGACAGACGCCCACTCGTTACAGAGAATAATGCGGGCCAAGTCTGTCCTGGCTGCTTGACCATGCTGTGGGGCGGCCCCTGGGACAGAGCCTGGAGTCCTCTACTGGCTGGGAAAGGGAAGGGAAGTGAGTTTCAGACAGAGGACAGCTCAAGCAACCAAGGGAAGCACATGTACTTAGTGACCTTACACCTGCTAACGAGCTGAAGACACCAGCAGCTCGTTTTAGAGATGAGAGAAAAGAGTGGCAAAGAGGCTCTGAGCTGCCCCAGGGCCACTCAACTTTCAAAAGCCAGCTTTCCCAATCCCCTATCCCAGCGCTTCTTGGAGGCTTCTCAAACTCTGAGGACATAATGATAAAGCCTTGGCCCAAACTGTGACACATCCAAAGCTTCCCCAAGTGATGTCCTTACCTGTGACCTGGACATCATCCTCTTCCACAACTACTCCTAACCTTTACCAGCTCCTTAAACTCTTTCCTCCTCCCCAAGGACAAATACCTCGTCCGAGACCCCTTCTCTCCTCCCAGCCAGTCTCCCAGGCCAGCCCAACCCCTCCATCACCAGCCAAACCTTGCCGAATCAATCTTGCCTTCTCTCTTATACCGTGAACCCCTCTAGCCACCTTGGGTCCTTCCCCTCAACCTAGACACATGCTCGTGTATGATCCAGTTTAGAAAAGTGCTCCCTGGACCTGTGTGTCCTCTCCATTTGCCATCTTCTCTCTTTCCTTTCCCATCCATGCTGGGTTGTTGTTGTTATTGTTGTTGTTTTTATCCCTTTTAAAACTTTTTTTTTTAACATCTTTATTGGAGTATAATTGCTTTACAATGGTGTGTTAGTTTCTGCTTTATAACAAAGTGAATCATACATATACATATATCCCCACATCTCCCTCCCTCTTGTGTCTCCCTCCCACCCTCCCTATCCCACCCCTCTAGGTGGTCACAAAGCACCGAGCTGATCTCCTTGTGCTATGTGGCTGCTTCCCACCAGCTATCCATTTTACATTTGGTAGTGTAAATATGTCCATGCCACTCTATCACTTCATCCCATCCATGCTGGGTTTTAATGACCGTGTCTGTGCTAATAGATCCCATTTTATCATTCCTAGCACTGATGTCTCCCCTCAGCACTGCTCCCTGGCATTCCACAGGCACCTCACCCTCAACATGGCCAAAATGGAATTCCTTGTCTGCCGCAAGACCACTCCAGCTTTATCTCATCTGGTGGCACCACCATTCACCTGGTGATCCAGAAAACTGGCAGTCCGCATCGGTTCTGGCCAATCCCGAACTCCTGTGATTACCACAGTCCTCCTGTTACTTCCCAAATATCTCTCAAGTCTGTCTCCCTATCTGTACCATTGCTGTCTCAGTTCAGGTCTCTACTATCTTCCATGTGCCAGCCTCCTCCCCTGTCTCCCTGCCTCTGACCTCACCTGCTCTAGAAGACCTTACCTGGCCGCCCTCCTGTGCCTCCCCCACCCTCTCTATCAAGTACCCTGCTTTGCTTTCTTCATAGTACTTTACTTATACTGTCCAAAATTATCTTGTTTACACATCTGCTTCCTGTTCTGTGTCCCTCTCTCCATTATGATATAAGCTTCCTGAGGTCAGGAACATTATCTATCTTGTTTACGGTTCTATTTCCATCACCTAGACTAACACCTGTATGGAGCAGGTACTCAAGAAATATTTGTTCACAGAATGAACGCTCTAGATCATCATTGTCTGACGGAAATATAATGCAAGCCACAAATGTGAACCGCATGTGTAGTTTTAAATTTTCTAGTAACCACATTAGAAAAGTAAAAAGACAGAGGTGAAATTAATTTTAATAATATATTTTATTTAACACGATATGTCCAAAAGATGATCATTTCAATGGTCATCAATGTCAAAGGTGTTAATGGGAAACTTTACATTCTTTTTTTTTTAATACTAAGGCTTTGCAATTTTGTGTGTATTTTACAGTATATCTCATTTCAGGCTAGTCACATTTCAAGTGCTTAATAGCTACCTGTGGCCAGTGGCTTCTGTACTGGACTTTACAGTTCTATATGTATTCCTCCTATCTTATCAAGCTGGCTTCGGTTATGCTCTCTGCTACTTTAGGAATGGGTGTGACAATTAAATCACTAACAAGAGGACTCAAACATCCTCAGAGAGTCTACCATGTTTCCAGCATTGTTCTAAGAAGTGGTCACACAAAGATGAATTACAAACACATTTCGCCCAAAAAGACCACAGTCTAGTGTGAGAAAAACACATGTAAACAGTTAGCATGCAAGGTGATAAAAGATTTGTGCACAAATTGCTGTAGGAATCACCAATCTGTCTGAAGGGGCCAAGAAAAGCTTCAGAGAGGAGTTGAGGCTTTAGACCAGCCTTGCAGAACAAGTAGAAGCTGGACAAGCAGGCAGGGACTAGTGGGGTTTTCCAGGAAATGGAAACAACACATGTGAAAGGCAGAAATGTATGAGAGAGCATGTCAGTCAATGAACTTCAAGCTGTTTGCTCTGGTTGGAAACACTCATGCATGAGGCGGGCTGGTGGGAAGTGGCAATGGAGAGGTGATCGGGGACTCAGTCTCAGAAAACCTCAAGGGCAGGGAGCATTTAAGATTTATGAGTAGGAGGAGAGGCTGACTTAATCAGAGTCACTTTTTGGGGGGGGGGCATGCCACGAGGCTTGTGGGATCTTAGTTCCCCGACCAGAGATTGAACCCTGGGCTGCGGTAGTGAAAGCACAGAGTCTGAACCACTGGCCTGCAGGGGAATTCCCCAGAGTAGCATCTTCAAAGATCTGCCTGGCAGCTGATGTGGACCATGGTTTAGAAAGAGGAGAGGTAGGAGGCAGGAAGTCCAGTTAGGAGGCTTATCCTAGCAAGAGATGCTGAGGACCTGAACCAAAGTGATGGCAATGAGAGGGAAGAGGAAGGGGCAGATGTGAAAGATCTGGATAGGAATTGTAAGAGGAGAGAGCTGGGAGAAGGGGGCTTGAGGATGAGTTTGGTTTTGGATATGTTGGGTTTCCAGTACCCATGGGGCTCCCAGGAGGAGCCGTCCCATAGGCAGTTGGGGATACTGGTCTTTGGCACCAAGAGAAGCACAGGCTGCAGATACAGATTTGAGGGTCACCAGCCTAGAGGTGTGGCTTAAAAATCAAGGAAATGAATTCAATGTCCAGGAAGAGGGTAGAGTCAAAGAGAATGGTAACAGAAGCCACCTGAGAGGGGCTGGTGAGCATTTCCATCAGCAGAGCAGCCCAAGGGCATCTGAACTCAATGGCAGAAGCATCCAACATCCCACACCTGTGAGCTGCTCCCTAGGAGTCTGCAAGGGACCCAAGGGCCATGGCAAAGCTTTGGGGTACTTTGGTATACATGTTGGAGATTATATTATTTTGTTGACAACAATTTGTCTTAATGCTGAAAATATGAGTGGTCAGAACACTTGTAGTGGTGAAGACTATTTGATAGGAACCCTCCCCAGGTTTCCGGGGAGGGCACAAACCCAGTGAATATAATCTCATTCTCCAGCACTGCAGTACTCTGTAAATTATAAAGGAATTCCATCAACATTATCCTATAATCTTCACAGCAGTTCTCTGAAGAATATGGAGCCATTTATGGATGAAGAAACTGGGGCTCAAAGAGGTGAGGCAACTTGCCCAAGGTCAAAGGGCTAAGAGAGGGTGCACTTAAATTCAGATTTGCTGACTTTAAGTCACTATACCCATGATGCCACAGCTGACCAGCAGCAAAGCACCACATCGGGCACCTTAGAAATGGTGGGTGGACACCCTACAGATTTGGCCAGTTGACTCATTGCTTTAGGAGGCTGAGTTCTGGAGTTCTGCTCTATGCAAATCAGTAATTATTAAGTTCCCCCTTCTCTTGAAAAAGGGTTGGGTATGACTTAAAATAAAAGGCATTCAGACAATAAATTTGTTTTTTGATTTTCGGTTTTTGCTTTTTTAGGACCATCCATCTTGCAAGCCATGAAGGCTAATATTGTAGCTGTGAAATTTGACTCCAAGCTTCCTGGAAGCAAAAATAGACACACGGAGGTCTGTACTCTGCCCATTCCCTGATGAGAAAGACAGTTTTGGGTGTATTGGTTCAAAAGAATTGACGAATCTGGAATTACACGGAAGGGCCCCTGACCATGTCTGCTTCTGCCATGGAGGGGAAGTGAAAGCAAAACATCAGAGAACCTGGTCACATAGGAAGTAGGAACTAAGGAAGAATACTGCTGGGCAGGAACTGAGGGAGCACAGTGAGGCTGTTCTGGAAGAGTGAAGAAGTCAGCCCTGTGTTCACTCGTTAGCACCCAGCCTCAGTGCCGTCTTCCCCTTTCACATGCTTCAGTTTTCCACTATTTTCTTTCTTCCTTCCTTTTTTCTTTCTTTATTTTTCTTATTGAAGTATAGTTGATTTACAATATTGTGTTACTTTCAGGTGTACAGCATAGTGATTCAGTAATTTTTGCAGATTCTTTTCCATTACACGTTATTACAAGATACCGGGTACAGTTCCCTGTGCTATACAGTAGGCCCTTGTTGCTTATCTATTTTATATATAGTAGTTTGTATCTGTTAATGCCATACCTCTAATTTGTCCCTCCCCTCTTCCCTCTCCCCATTTTTTCCCATTTTTTGTCCTTCTGATAAAAGTTGTGATCGTGTTCTTTGGAAAGGCTGAACACTCTAGACAAACGTGAAAGGGACAAACAGATTGCTCTGTGGGGTGTATAGAGACAGAAAAAAAATGACCTGAGAGTGACCAGGGCAAGGGTGGTGTATCTTAGTGGGTACATTACTAGGGTCTTGTCCCGAGAAGGGACCAGAGAGTGACCAGTCCACTCAAAGAAACATTAAGTTATCCTAAACACTAAGTCACATTAAATACTGGGTTTGTCTTTGGCCACGAGTGCCCTGACTGTCTTAATATGCTACAATGATTAACATGGATATTTCTGGGTAGTGCCAGGCATAGAGCAGATGCTCAATAAATGCTAACTGAAGGGAGAGGTAAAGTTAGTATGTAAAATGTTTGTCAAAAAGTCTTGTGCAGTTGCTAGATGAGATTTGCACCATTGCCCTGGGTTTCCTAGCAATCAAAGCAAAGAGGGAAACAATGTTATAACAGTCACAGTGTCCGTAAGATAAAAACAGATCATAGGCTCAGAAGAACTCTCTCATGGCTCCTCTTAAAGGGAACACCATGTCATATAGTATGTCCTCAGCAACATTCCTACAATAAATATAGAAATCTAATTCTGAACAGTTGTCTCTCAGTATGTCTTCAGTGCAGGTGGCTAGCATATTGCCAAGAGTCACTCAGTGCAAAGGAACCAAAATAATTCCTCACAGATAAGCAACTCTCAGAGGGTTTGGTTTGGTTCAGTGATAAATTTTACGATATCTGGGGGCAGAGGCGGAAATACCTTCCCGGCAAGCACACCACCACGTCCAGTCCAAGTCCAGAGCACCAATGGGTTTCATTGATCATTCACCAATGATCAATGAAACCTTCTCCCATGGAGATTGGACATCACCAATAGGCTTCTTCTCACTTGCCAACTTAAATCAATCTGCCAGCTCTGATCGAAGGGTATTCATGAATATCCTTCAGGCAATGTTCTGTGAATATTATTTCATATAGTAACATTTTAATACAAATGAAGCAACAGAGAGTTTGAAATTACAGTGGCTGGCAAGAGAGAAGAAACATTCTGAGTGGATAAGTAAGGACAGAGCATTATGGTTTGACAGGCAAACAAATGGAGGGTAATTTGACACTCTTGCATGAAAAGGATGAGCATGGGACAAACAAACCCGAGGTTGCTGCATTGTTCAGACGCTCCTGAGGTATAACAAAAAAGACCTCACATGTCAGGGTTTGGGTTAGACAGAACCCATTGGAGGGGAGGTTGAGGGACTTCCTTGACATTTACTTTTCCCCTCTAGATACCTTTTCAACCTCTGATTCAAGAGTTAACGTAAAAGTAGTTAACATAAGAATAGTTAACATAATTAACTGGCCAATAAATACATTTTAAAAAAAGACTAAGCAATACAGTGCTTGAAATAGGAAAGAATACTCCTAGTAGACCTGAAATCTGAAGGATACATAGAAGATTGTGGTAGCTGTTACTTTGCTGGTGTCCTGAACCACACTTCTCAGTATTTGTGCCCTTTGTAGTTCCCTACCACACTGACTCTGGACTTGGCAGGTGGCTAGCTTGCTCTGGCCAATGGGACATTAGGAAGCATAATTTAAACAAAAGCTTATAAGAGCTTGCCCATTAGAGTCTGTCTTCTTATGGTGCTCTTTCTTGGAACCCAGCCACCATGCTGTAAGGAGGCCCAAGCAGCCATGTGGAAAGGCCAACACGGAGAAAAACCAAGGCCCCTGGCTGACAGCCCAAGCTGAGATCCCAGCCAGCAGCCAGCACCAAACATGGAAGAAGGTTAGTTTTGACCTCCCAGCCATCCCAACATCAACACCACATAAAGCAAAAGAACTGCATGGTCAACCCACAGAATCATGAAAAGTGAGACATTTTTGATGCTTTAAGCCACTAAAGTTTGAGGTGGTTTGTTATGCAGTCATGGATAACAGAAAAATAGGAAACAGTAGTGGAGAAAGAACAGAGGCAATTTAAACCTGAGACACCAAAATTCTTCCCAAGGGAGATAAGAAGCAGGTCCAAGTTCAGAGTCAATAAATGCAGAGTAGGGGGGGTTTGGACGAGCATTGAGGAACAGTATTGTGGACAGCTCAGATAGTCAGCCCTTCCTTCTCTCCTGGCACGAAAATGTAATAGCTGAAAGCAATGGCATTCTCCCTCATCATTAATCAAGAAACCTGCTCTCTAAAGAAAGGGGGAAATCTGTTTAGAAGATGTCTGAGGGGACCAGTAGGAGGGCCTGAGAATTAAGCAGAACCCAGTTAGAAATTCTAAAGGGCTCTGCCCCCAGAATAAAACCCACTTGGACAACCGTGAGGGTCTCTAACTTGACTACTTCCCTCTTATCCTGGTACCCTAAAAAGGTGTCTATCTTCTGAAACCCCACATGCATAGAACTCTCAGACAATTCTGTCAGCCAGGGGAGAGGCCTGACAGGGACCGACAAATCTGCCAAGATGTTCAGGAAAGCTACCCACACTGCTTAACTTAGTCCTTTATTCATAACTATAAGCAGAAAACCAAGGTTGCTAGATATATTAGGAACATCAGCAGCATGAAAGAGAAGGCCCAGGTTGAACCAATAGAAAAACTGACCTTGGCGGAAACAGAGACAATTTAAGAAAGAAGAGAGAACTTTATAAAAATTGCAATTAACTTCCTCAGAGAAACGTGAGAAGGCATTGCAGTTGAGAAATGGTCAGAAGTGGCTAACAGAAAGGAACAAAGAACAAGAAAAAGTTCTAGGAAATTAAAAATGGGATTGCAGTAGGGAAAATTCAATTCATGGGCTGAAATGATAATTTGGACACAGTTAAAGACCAAGCAGTTAATCTACAATCAAGGAATCTCACATAATATAGAGCAAGAAAAATAAAGAGGCAGAAAATATAAGAGCGTGGAGCAGGGACCCAGGAGGTCCTGCACCTATCTTATTAGGAAAGAATGGAGAAAATAGTGGAGAGAAAATAGCAAAGAAGTAACAGAACAATATCTTCTTAAGCTCAAGAAATACACAAGTCTTCAAGACTGAAAAAGCCCACTGAACAAAATTAAAGAAAAAAGACTAAGCTCTCCCCACCAGCATTCCCAGAACCCTTTACACTGATCTACTCATTCCTTTTTCCCATAGCATATTTCACCTGCTGGCATACTATGTAATTTTCTTATCCATGCATAGAAATATGCATATTATTTTCAGCCTGTCTCCCTTGCTAAATTGTCAGCTCCAGGAGGGTGGGAATCTTTGCCTGATTTGTTCATTGTCCAGTGAAACCTAGCACCTTGAACAGTGCCTGACCTTTAGCGGGCATCAGTAAATATTTGTTGAATTGAATTAAAATCTAGATAGACACATCCTGGTAAAATTTTATAATTGTACATGTAAACAGGAAATCCTAAAATCTTTGGGATTTCCTACTAAAGAACAAGACACAGAACTGTCATCTAACATTAACAACATTGAATCCTGGAAAACAGAGTAGTATCTTCACAGTTAGCAAGGAAACCAGTCTCGGACCTAGAATTCTAAACCCTGCCACACTGCCAGTAATTTGTGAAGGCAGTAATAAGGCATTTTCAGATATGCAAGAACATTTACTATCCATGCATCCTAGATGACAGATTATGCCAGTATATTTTCCAGCAAATTTTTTTTAAAAGTTCAAGAAAAGACAGCATGGAATACAAGAAACTGAAACCCCAAGGAAGTGAAAAAAGCCAGCAACAAATCAAGAGAATTGATCACGTTGGGATGCTTGAATGGATCTCCCTGGACCAACAATGTTTAAATGACATGAGGATTTACATTTATTAATATTCTCTGTCTCCAATCACACGAATTGTTTCTTTAGTGACTAATATTTACATGTCACAGAACTATGCTATTTAAAAGTTTTCTAGGGACTTCCCTGGCAGTGCAGTGGTTGAGACTCCACGCTTCCACTACAGAGAGCGTGGGTTCGATCCTTGGTCGGGGAACTGAGATCTCTGCTGCAGCCAAAAAAAAAAAGTGTTCTATTTTTGAAATAACTGGAAAACAGAGTTACAAAACAACATGTAAATATTGTAAACCTTTACCCTGTAAGAATCACAGCTACAAAAATTGAGAGGGGCTGACAGAGAAGAAGGTGTTTCAAAGCCTTTTTTTTTTTTTAATAAAATTGAAATTGAAATCCCCTTCCCAGTCCCATTCCTCTCCCACCATCTCTAGAAGTAATCACTACCCTGTAACTGGGGCATATCCAGTCTTTATTTATATATGTCTCTATACATGTAAACAATATATAGTTATTTTATAAAATTTACATAAATGATAATATTCTTACATTTTTTTTCACTTAACATTGAGTTTTTGAAATCCACTGATTTCTGTACACTTGTTCATTCATTTTCACTGCTAGAGCATTCTACTGTATGACCATACCACGATTTGTTTTTCATTCCTCCGCTAATAGATCTCAGAATTGTTTTTAATTTTTCACTTCTATAAACAATGCTGTAATGAACATCTTGTAATTCTCTCCTGTGCACACATCAAGAGTTTCTCCAGGTGGCAATACTTAAACACAAAACGGCCAGGTCAAGGTGTGCATGTTGTTTGGAGCTTCTTTACACTTGTTCAGTCCAGGGTCAGTTTCCTGCAAGTTTCTTCACTGACCTAATGAGCTTTGAAAGCAAAGGTCCTTCCCAAGAGTCAGTGAGCTTGGCTATAATCTAGAAGTTCTCAAAGTTGTCTCCAGTCTACCCTCTGAGAAACACTGTCCTAATCCACGGCTGGAGACAGATAATATCTTCAAACCCAAATCAGATGTCAGGAAAAGATGCAATTGATCATAAGAAGAATCAGAGAGGAAAGGTCAATAATTTCCCCCAGAATATGCTGGTAGAAGAAATTCAGATCTCAAACAATGGTATAGAATGGCTACAGTTTTACAAGGGAGAGCTTCCCCCACTACTCTGAGCTCAGGACATGACCTATGATCTTTGTCTTTAGCCCCTTTTGTGGTGGGACATTTTTTGCTAGTTCACTCTTTCATCACAGGTTATGCCTCCTTTAAAGGTCCCAGCTCTCTGCAGGATGTCAGTTTCAATGTTCCGCATCCAGTGAACTCAAAGCCAGGTCTCCTAGACTAGTGTAGACATAAAAACCAAGTTTCCAGGTTGTTGAAATGACAACCTCCCTGGAGCTGTAGGCACTGCATTTCTCACTGACTCCAGGCCCCAGACTTTAGTTTTAGCCTCTGGGAATTTCACTTACTTTCTTGCAGTCTAGGCTACATGTTTAAGTGCTCCTGTTATATTTACATTAAATAAAACATTTAGATGTTTTTATTTTATTTTTATTTATTTATTTATTTATTTGGCTGTGCTGGGTCTTTAGTTGCGGCTTGCAGGATCTTCATTGCCACATGAGGGATATTTAGTTGTGGCATGCGGGATCTAGTTCCTTGACCAGGGATCGAACTCGGGCCCCCTGCATTGGGAGCGTAGTCTTAACTGCTGGACCACCAGGGAAGTCCTCCCATTTAGGTGTTTTTAAGCGGGAAAGTTTTCAGATTATCTAGTCCAGATAGCTCAGGACTTTAACTCAAAAAAATTAAACTATCAAGCAAGAGGTGAAAATAAAAAGGCATTTTCAGAAATGCAAGGTCTCAAAAAATCTACCTCCCTTGAGCCTTTTCTCAGAAAGCTACTGGAAAACGTGTTCCACTGATACAAGGGAGTATACAATGTAGAAGAAGATGTGGGATTCAGGAAACAGGAGCTCCAGCCCATGAACGGGGCTGAGGGATCCCCCAGGAAGATGGGGTGACAGCTGTGCTGGAGCAGGCCTGGAGAACAAGCAGTCCAGTTTAGGGCAGAAGGGAGGCAACTCCAGGAGAACTGTCTCTAGAAAAAGATGTAACTATTAGGTTACCTAGTATGTTTGAAGGTATTAAGATATGAACAACTCCAGAGACTTTGAAGTAGTGAGAGGAAATAGAAAACTAAGCAAACGGCCTCATCTTCTATAGTAGAAAGTCAATAGATAACATCCAAACCTGAAAAAAATCAAGAAATTCCAGTGTAAACATGTTATTTAGAAATATGGGGCAAAAGCAGGCATTAGAAGATGTTGCCTTCAGGGGAAGAATTCAGGGATGGGGAAAAGAAGGGAAAGGGATTCTGGTTTTCGTTTCAAGCCACATACATCTATTTTTATTAAACAGATGTATAACTTTGATAAAAATAAATAAGTAAATAAAATAAGTATGATGGCATAATGCACAACATTAATATCATTTTTGAGTTTTGCATCAAGATCCAAAACAGGTGTCTTTGCATAAGTATTCAAGAGATTAGTCAGTTTTCCAAAGGCAGTTCTTTTTTTTAAGGCCACACTGCAAAGCATGTGGGATCTTAGTTCCCTGATCAGGGATTGAACCCTTGCCCCCTGCAGTGAAAGCGTGGAGTCCCAACCACTGGACTGCCAGGGAATTCCTCCAAAGGCAGTTCTTAGTCCTTTGATATTCAAATCACCTTCTTTGAAGAACTTATCACATTTTAATCCTTGTCACTTATTTGCTTCATTTGTTAACTGGTTTTATAATCAAATTTTCATTTGTGAATAAACCATTCTCCAACATCCCTTTAATCAACTTCATGAAATTCTGCAACCCCACAATCCTGGAAAGGATGACTGACTACTAAAAAAAGCCATTGACTCAATGGCAGAGGTAAACTCTGGCTAGTCCAATGGGGACTGATTTCGTTATTGACTGGTTTGTTAGTGAATATGTTGGAAGGCTGTTGACTTCTGCTACTTTACATAAACTCAAACGGTGGGATCTTGACTAATGAATACTCAGACAATAAGAATTCTGTTTACGGTAAAACTGACTGTCCCAACTGTCATATTCACTCCTCACTCATTGGTTCACCACCTGCTTGATGTCTAGTGTAGAAAGGAAATGACATAAAGGCAGGAAGCAGAAAGGAGAAGTGGGAAGGAGATACAGAATGAGGACTAAAGAAGCTGTATATTTTATAATCAGCCTCCAAGTACTGGAGAGCTCACTGAATTCCCTATCCAAACAATCACATTTAAAACATTCATTCAATACACATTTATTTATTGAATAAAGATGATGTACCACATATTCTACTAGGCACTGTGGTTATAAAAAAGGGAAGTGTAAATAAGTGACCAACCCATTCACAATCTACAGAGGACTCAGACCTATAAAAAAATGATCACAGTCACAGCTGTATTTGAGAAGGACAATAATAATAAAGATGAAAGGTGCCTCAGGGAAGGAATCATTAATTCAACCAAGGCGTCTCAGAGGAAGTAATCCCTGAAGGACCAAGGCAGAGAGGGCATTTCAGAAAGAAGTTATCTACCACATATGGAATGGAACGGAGGCTAAAATACCATAGCACGATCCAGGAAGTGCCAGCCTCCCTGGGGTACCCCCGGGGTAGAAGAACGAGTGAAACTTTTAAGATGGAGAGGGACATGTTCAGGTTGGCCATTTTAGAAGATTATTCTAGTAGATGTGCAGGGTTTGAGGTGAAGGGGAATGTAACAGGAAGCAAAGGGATAAGAGGAGCAGTAATCCAAGCAAGAAAAGCGAAGTCATCAGGCTTCCCTGGTGGCGCAGTGGTTAAGAATCCGCCTGCCAATGCAGGGGACACGGGTTCGAGCCCTGGTCCGGGAAGATCCCACATGCCGCAGAGCAACAAAGCCTGTGCGCCACAACTACTGAGCCCCTGTGCCACAACTACTGAAGCCCGCGCGCCTAGAGCCTGTGCTCCCCAGCAAGAGAAGCCACCGCAATGAGAAGCCTGTGCACTGCAACAAAGAGTAGCCCCCTCTTGCCGCAACTAGAGAAAGCCTGTGCGCAACAACGAAGACCCAACACAGCCCAAAACAAAAACAAACAAACAAACAAACAAATAAATAAATAACAACAAAAAAAGGCGTCTTGAACCAGGGTAGCTACAATGAGAGTAGAAAGGAGAGACTAATTAGGAATAGAATCTACAGAGCTTGGAGATTAACAGGATGTGAGAGGCACGAAGCAGAGAAGAATTTAGGAGTGGCAGCTAGCTGGGGAGAAGGAAAGGGACAGGGAACTCAGGGGATGAAGGTACACTGAGATATACGGAAACCTATCGTGGTTTTTCTCAGAGGCCTGGAGACAGGGTCCTCTTTCCTTGTGCTTGTTGCTGCCCAAATAAAATCAAATTTTATAAACTAAGAAAGAAAGAACACAACTGTGTTGCATTCTGTATGTTGTGATCTGTTGAAACCAGAGGCTAAAATCAGACAGCCAGACATTCTTTCCACTTGAGTGCCAGGATTTCATCTGGATTTTTTAAGTTAGCAGCAATTTACTTCATAAGGAGCTGAAGGAGCTTCCGGCAAAGGAGATGTCAGCTCAGTTTGATGCATTTGTGGGACTCCAGGAGGAGATTTCTAGTAGACGTTTGGATATCTAAAACAAGTATTATGCTTATAAGAATGATCAGAGATGAAGATATAGATTTGAGAATCACCGGCATTAGCTGAAATCATGGGAACAGAAGAGATCATGCAGAAAATGTGGGTGGAGGGGAAAAAAAAGGGAGCCAAGAATGGTATCCTGAGTAAACCAACGGTTAAGGGTGGAGACAGAGGAGGAGCTCGTCATGCAGGAAAATGAAAAGGAAAAGTTAGAGAGGTGAAAAATTATAAAAATATATCACAGACCCAGGCAAGGAGAGTGTCAAAGAGTTAGGAGTCAACCATCACACCCAGTGAAAATGGCAGTCCAGCGGTTAGGACTTCGCCTTCCAATGCAGGGGGTGCGGGTTCAACCCCTGGCCAGGGAGATAACATCCCACATGCCTTGTGGCCAAAAAAGCAAAACATAAAACAGAAGCAATATTGTAACAAATTCAATAAAGACTTTAAAAACTGGTCCACATCAAAAAAAAAATCTTAAAAAAAAAATGAAATGACAAAGATTTAGCAGTTAGGAGATCTCCAGCGGCCTTAGAGGTGCTCAGAGGAGTGGCGGCCAAAGCCATCCTATTGTTGCTTGAGGAGAAAGCAGAGTGAATACTGTGATAGGAAGGAAGAAGAAAGGGGGACACTCTGAGGCTGACACGGGGTTGAGGACCTTTTTCCTGTTAAGGGAAATATTTACATATTTGTGGGTACCGGGAAAAGGTGCTGGTGGAAGAGGAGAGTTTGAAGTCACCAGAAAGAAAAGCAAGAGACAGAAGAGCAGGATAGTAAGGGAATGAACTGAAGAGCAAAGGTGGAAAACTTAGCCTTGGGAAGAACGGAAATGTCTGAGGCGGATAGGAAAAGAATAAGCAGACCTACTTATAACTGGGTTGATCCAGTTTCTGTTGAAACTGAATTGGGAAATCAATAGAGATGGGCAAAGTTAAATGAAATGTGTTCATATAATAAGCCTGGTCTATATTTACTTCGCTGTAACCAGAGAGGCAGCCTATTCTAATGATGTAGACTCTGAAAACCAGCCTGCTGCTTTGAATTTCACTTCTGGCCATGACATGCTTTTTCGTGGAAGGTCATATTTATATCGCTGCAGCAGAATCACAGCAACTGTGCTCAGTCTCCATGGCTTATTTCGAAGATTCAAAATATGTGGGACAGATAATTCCAGCTCTTCAATGTCCTTGGAGCCCTAATATTATTTTTATGGACACGACAACAGCCTTGATAATGTGGTGTAAACTGGACTAATTTTAGTTATTTGTCTTATACTTGACTGCATCAAACTAATGTGTGAGACAGCTAATAATAAAGTATAACTGGAGATTTAAAATAGATTAAAAAGGGGAAAATCACAACTGTGATAAAAATTTGAAAACTCTTCAGCCTCTACAGTAGTTACAGAAATGTAAATTTGAAAAATGAAGCACAATCTATTAAATAATCAAAAGCAAAGTCAAATTATTAAATCTGTGTGGCGTAGACTTTAGCGGAATAGAAATTGCCAGGGAACATTTAAATTGGTTCAGTTCTTTGAATAATTGCCAATATGTATTGATCATTTACTCCACCTCAGGCACTGTTTTAGTGTGTAGTCATGTAATCCTCACTTACCACTCTGAGGTAGATCATGTCACTGTTATAAATAAATCTCCATTTTCCAAATAAGGAAACTGGAGCGCACCGTTAAATAAATTGTCCAAGCAGTTCATGAAGCAAGTAAGCAGCCAAGCTGTGATTGAAATGACCTAGACTGATTACAAAGCTCTTGCTCTTATCTAATATTCTATAACAGCAGGACCCCTTTACATTCCTTTTTTTTTTTTTTTTTTTGCTATGCCGCATGGCTTGCGGGATCCTAGTTCCCTGACCAGGGATTGAACCTGGGCCCTCGGCAGTGAAAGGCAGAGTCCTAGCCACTGGACCGCCAGGGAATTCCCAACATTCTTAAAAATTATTGGGCCCTTCATGATAAGAACACTCAACAAACCCACAGCTAACATACTCAATAATAAAAGACTAAAAACTTTCCCCTAAGATCAGGAACAAGACAAGGATGTCTACTTTCACCACTGCTGGTCAACAACACTATACAGGAAGTCCTAGCCAGAGCCATTAGTCAAGAAAAAGAAGTAAAGGAGTCCAAATTGGAAAGGAAGAAGTAAAATTAACAGATAATATGATCCTGTATATAGAATATCTCAAAAAATGCACACACCAAAAAACTGAGTTAATTAATGAATTCAGCAAAGTTGGAGGATCTAAGATCAACACTCAGAAACCAGCTATATTTCTATATATTAGGAACAAGCAATCTGAAAATAAAAAATTTTTAAACAATTCCATTTGTAATAGCATCAAAAATAATAAAAACACTTAGGAATAAATTTAGCCAAGTTGGTGCAAGACTTGTGTACTGAAAACTACAAAACATTGCTGAAAAAAAATAAAGATCTAAATAAATGGAAAGACATTCTGGGATCATGGATTAAAAGACTTAATACCTTTAAAATGGCAATACTACCCATTACAATCTACACAGTCAATGCAATCCCTACAAAGATTCAAATGACCTTTTTTTTGTGCAGAAATTGACAAGCTGATTATAAAATTGATAAGGAATTGCAAGGGGCTCAGAATAGCCAAAACAACCTTGAAAAAGAAAAACAAAGTTGGAGGACTCACATTTCCCAATTTTAAAACTTACTATAAAGCTACAGGAATCAAGACAGTGTGGTACTGGCATAGGGATAGATATATAAATAATTAGAATAGAATAGAAAGTCCAGAAATAAGTCAAAAATCTATGATTAATTGATTTTCAACAAAAGTGCCAAGACCATTCAATGGTGGAAAGAATAGTCATTTCAACAAATGGTGCTGGGACAACTGGATATCCACATGTAAAAGAATGAAGTCAGAACTCTACCTCATACCATATATAATAATTAATCAAAATGGATCATAGACCTAAATGTAAGAGCTAAAATTATAAAACTCTTTTTTTAATTGAAGTATATTTGATTTACAATGATATGTAAAATTATAAAACTCTTATAAAAAACCATAGGGGTAAATCTTCATGCTTTGGATTTGGCAAGAAATTCTTAGACATGACACCAAAAACATAAACAACAAAAGAAAAACTAGGCAAATTGATTTAATCAAAATTAAAAGCTTTTCTCACAGATATAAAAAACAAACTAGTGGTTACCAGAGGAGAGAGGGAAAGGGGAGGGGCAAGTTAGGGGTAGGGGACTAAAAGATACAAACTACTATGTATAAAGTAGATAAGCAAAAAACATATATTGTATAATACAGGGAATTATAGCTATTATCTTGTAATAACATTTAATGAAGTATAATCTGTAAAAATACTGAATCACTATGCTGTATACCTGAAACTAACATAATATTGTAAATCAACTATACTTCAATAATAAATAAATAAATAAACAAAATTTTTAACTTTTGTACATCAAAAGACACTACTAAGAAATCAACTATATTCCAATAAAAATTCATTTAAAACAATGCACTAACAAGAAAGTAAGAAGACAACTTACAAAATGGGAGAAAATATTTATAAAACATATATCTGATAAAGGTCTAGTATCCAGATATATAAAGAACTCTTAGAACCCTACAACAAAAAGACAACCCAATTTAAAACGAGCAAAGGGTTTGAATAGACATTTCTCCAAAGAAGATATACAAATGGCCAGTAAGCATATGAAAAGATGCTCATCATTAATCATTATGGAAATGCAAATCAATACTACAAATGAGATACCACTTCACACCCACTAGGATAGCTACAATTAAAAAAAAAAAAGGAAAATAACAAGTGTTGAGGATGTGGAGAAATTGGAACCCTCGTACATTGCTGACGGGAATATAAAATGATGCAGCTGCTGTGAAAAACACTTTGTCAAAAAAACAAACAAAAAAATCACCACTTTGTCACTTCCTCAAAAAATTAAACATAAAATTATCATTTGACCCAGAAATTCTACTCTTAGGTATCATACCCCAAGAAATTAAAAACAAGTATTCCAAGAAATACTTGTACATGAATGTTCACAGTAGCTAAAGGGTGGAAACAACCCAAATATCCATCAAATGATGAATGAATAAACAAAATATGGCATATCATACAATGGAACATTATTCAATCATAAAAAGGAATGAAGTACTGATACATGCTATCGTGTGGGTGAACCTCAAAAACATTATGATAAGTGAAAGGAAGGTCACAGATTGGATAATTCCGTTTATATGAAACGTCCAAAATAGGCAAATCCATAGAGACAGAAGCAGACTAGCAGTTACCAGGGCCTGAGGGGAGGGAAGAATGGGGAGTGACTGTTTAATGAGTACAGAGTTTCCATTTGGGGTGATGAAAGAAAATGTCTTAGAACTAAATAGAGGTCATGGTCGCACAATACAGTGGACTAAATGCCACCAAATTATGCACTTTAAAATGGTTAATTTTAGGGCTTCCCTGGTGGCGCAGTGGTTAAGAATCCGCCTGCCAATGCAGGGGACACGGGTTCGTGCCCCGGTCCGGGAAGATCCCACATGCCACGGAGCGGCTAGGCCCGTGAGCCACAACTACTGAGCCTGCGCGTCTGGAGCCTGTGCTCTGCAACAAGAGGGGCCGCGATAGTGAGAGGCCTGCGCACCGCGATGAAGAGTGGCCCCCGCTCGCCGCAACTGGAGAAAGCCCTCGCACAGAAACGAAGACCCAACACAGCCAAAAATAAATAATAAATAAATAAATTTATAAACCTATCAAGATATTTGGCCAAAAAAAGTGAAAATTAAAAAAAAAAAAAAGGTTAATTTTATGTCATGAATTTTACTTCAATTTTTAAAATTTATTCATTAAAAAAAGTATTGAGGACCCCAACAGCTTTTGTTTATTTGGGTCTATCTATCGATATTTGTTGTGTTGGAAATTTAAACTGGAAAATTTAAAATATCTTCATTCACCTAAAAATAACAACAAAAAGGACTATATAGAAATAAATATCAAAAATTTAAAATAATGACAGATAATATATTTTTACTTAAAATAACTATTTTCTACAATAGAAATTAGTGAGAAGAATAGTATTGTTTTACATTTTTGAAAATCTCTTTAATGTCTGGCTTAATAGAAGACAGCTGAATTCTCTGCTTCTGAATTCAATCTGTTACAGTATCACACTGTCAGGCAGCCTTTGGAAAACCTCACTGTACACTCCTGAGAGAATGAGAGTGAAAAAGGCAAATATTGTCCTCCTGTTATTATGAAAATAGTTTTGACCTCACAGATCCCCTGAAAGGGTCTCCAAGAACCCCAGGGGCCCCAGGCATATTTATAAAATTGCTGCTGAAACAGGGAGGGACCACTTCATGGACACAGGACCAGAGGAGGCACACAGAGCCCTGTGCTCTGAAGAGCCCCACATTTGGGGTTTAATGCTCTGTAGTCACCATCATGAAATTCTTAAGTATTTAATCTTTGAATTTGTGTTTCGTAAGTGAAGTCCAGTGGGACAATGGGGCATGCACCAGAGGCTTGGAGCCTTGGCTCATGCACTGTCCCCCACTTCTGATGACTCCCTGCCTCCCAGGGACCAGCTTGAGCCACCCACTCCCCCCACCTTGGTGCCTTGGGCCTTACCTGGCCTGCCTTCCTGCCCAGCAACCACTGGCACCCTCGTTCCTGGTGGAAGCCTTGGCTAGGGCATGGGAAGGATCAGAGTTGGGCACAGTGCCCTCGGTGGTGGCTCAGGCAGCTGACCTCACCCCAGAGTAGAAACACCCTGGCCTCGGGGCAAACCTCTCACCCATCCCCAAATCTAGATACCTACCACGTCCTGGCACGAAGGTTGCAATACCTTTGAGGTTCTCCCATTCCTGTGGGTGAGGGCAACTGGCCTATGGGAAGGGGACATTTCTGGTCTTGCCAGGGAAGGGAACCTGGCAGCTGCTGTGCCCCATGCATGCCTGCTGCCAAAGGAACTGCCCCCTAGGGAGCCTATGAGGTCTGCACTCAGCCTGCCAGTAGCCCTGGGCCCAGGGGAACCTGACATTAAATAGCAAATTAGAAACACCAGGACAGGTGGAGGGAGGGTGGGGGAGGGAGAGACAGTGAAAAAAAGAGAAAAGCTTTTTATTTTAGTACCTTTGTGGAACTTATTTACTGCTGTTTGAACCAGGGCCCCCATTTTCATTTTATATGGGATGGCAAATTACATAGCTGGTCCTGTATATAGACTCAGGAAATAATTAAGCAAGACACTTGAGTGTTCCTGCCCTCGGTCCTAATAAACCTACAAGAGTAAATTATCCTAAGTGAATGAATTCAAAGGGGAATAAAAACTATAAATAAAGGTACTTAGAACAGATGTATGTATTTATAGTCAAAAATAATAATCTATGATTGATAATAGAAAAATGACTGAGAAAAATTAGTTCTCCTTTACCCTCTAAAATCTGTTCCTCCCCTAATATTCTTCATCTCATCTCTGTCCACTGAAAAGAACTAGAAATAATGACCAACCCTGAAGAAATGAGCTTCCTTAGAGGCCAGATTCTGGTTTCTAAATATATTTCCTATTAAAGGGAAACGAGGCTCCTTAGAGAAATGGCTGATTCCAGGTCTAGGGCAGCAGATGTACATCTTGACATACTATAAAGCAAGGAAGCTCTTAAAGATGATTGCCAACGGGTCATAAGACTCAGAAACCCAGTACTTTCAACAATTCCTGGCAATTAATATGCCTAGACACCAAAAGTGAAAACAAGCCTGTGTGGATGTGTGGAAGGGTGAAATTGGAACAGTGTTGGCTATCTGCTTATCCTCTGTATTCGACACCTGATAGCAAAGGACTGTCATTCATCTTCTAGCTCAATACCTGGAACATGGCTCCAAAAAATGGTTACTGTTTGGGTGGGTAGATAGATGGTTGGATGATGAATAGAATGGAAAGGTAAGAGAAACTATAAAATTGTTTTACTAATAAATAAAGGGATGATTGTGGAGAGTAGCAATGCCAGGAGCTTTCTCTTCACATTCTATTCAAATAGCTAGAAAAATTCCTAAAATGAACTATTTCCAGCAACAAAAGTTTACAAGTTGGTAAAATCAAGAAAAAATAAAAGGGAGAAAGAGGGCTGCAAATTTCATTGCACTATACTCAGAAGTGCCAAAGAAATGTAGCTCTTTTATTTATCTTTAAGCAATCTGACCTTACCGGGTCCCACTGATTAGGTGACACGGAAACATGTATTTTAGTCCGTTCTAGTACAATTAGTCCCAGTCAGGAATGGGACCAATCCCTTTTAGTAAGGCTGCTTCAGAGTCAAAACGACTCAGTCTGTCAGATTCCACCCTTCTTCTCCAGCTTATCTCTAAGGTAGCATTTTGGTACAGGGAAGGGGCCCTGGTGACCTCAAGATATCGTGGCCTCATTCTGGCCCTTTGCTCTGTGGGGGCTGGTGACCACTGAGGCGCAACTGGCCTTGGCCCTGGCTTCTGGTGTCCACAGCTGACCCCTGCAGTTGCTCTAACCTGTAACCCAGTTTTATTTATCTTGCTCAGAGCCTGAGGGCTGCTCTCCAGCTGGCTTGACCTCACCGTAGCTTTCACTGAGCCATGGGCTTCACTGAATCGCTACCACATTGTCCATTTGGCCCCTTACCAGGAAGTCCAGGCAGTGGGGTCACCTCACCACCACCGCCCCCCAGCAGATCCATGGCAGGGCTGCTGGCTCTCAATTCTACATTCCGAGGGGGCTAAAAGAGGCTCAGGAATGAACACTGCATCTTTTCTCTGGCCACCCTAATTTTAGACCAATCACTTTGATAAGGAGGCCAAATAGTCACTCTTTCCTGCTCTGGGAAGATAAGCCTCCTATCTTAGGGAAGGCTGCGCAGGAACATTATTTAAGAGGGAAATAAAATACATCCATTTATTGTGTGCAAAAATATCATTACCAATATGTAAACAAGCAAAAAGTAATCTAAGGATGATGACAGTAAAAAGTAGTAAGAGCCTAAGGAAAACTTCTTGACTAAATCATCCAGAAGAAATGTAAGAATTTGGAGAAAAAATCTTCAACATTTTTCTGGCAACTCAAAGTCTAACACACGCACCAAAAAGGGTGCACAAATCCTAAGAGTATAGTTCAGTGAATTTTCAAAAGTGGGTCTACACTTCTGCAATACCCAGATCTGGAAATAGAACATCAACAGCACCCAGAAGACTGCCTCACATCATTTTCATACCTTGACTTATAACACCACAGATTAGTTTCTTGTTTTTGAACTTTACATATGCAGGATTACACAGTATGTACTCTTTGGGGTCTGGCTCCTTTTATTCAATATTATGTTTGTAGGATTCATCTATGCTCTTGTATCAGTTCATTCTGTGTAGATTTCCATTGTGATAATATGTCACAATTTACATTTCTGTCCGTTGAAAATGAACACTTGGGTGCTCTCTAGTTTTCATTTATTACAAATTGTACTCCTATGAACATTCTTGGGCATGTCTTTTGGTGAACATACGTACATATTTCTGTTGGGAATATCCCTAAGAGTGGAATCTCTGGGTCATAGATTATATGTATGTTCATCTTTAGGAGATAATGCCAAATAATATTTCAAAATGGTTGTATCAAGTTACACTCCCATCAGGATACTATGAACACTCTGATTGTTCTACATCCTTATCAGCACTTGTTATTGTCAGCCATTTAATTTTTAGCCATTGAGGTCCTGGTATAGCTGTATCTCATTATGGTGTTAGTTTGCATTTCCTTGATGATGACGATGTTGAACAACTTTTTGTGTGTTTCTTGGCCTTTTGAGTAACCTCATTAATGAAGTGCCTATTCAAGTCTCTTGCCCTTTTTAAAAATTTATTTATTTATTTATTTATTTTTGGCTGCGTTGGGTCCTTGTTGCTGCACGCGAGCTTTCTCTAGTTGTGGCAAGAGGAGGCTACTCTTCGTTGCGGTGCACGGGCTTCTCATTGCGGTGGCTTCTCTTGTTGTGGAGCACGGGCTCTACACACGTGGGCTTCAGTAGTTGTGGCACGCAGGCTCAGTAGTTGTGGCTCGCAGGCTCTAGAGCGCAGGCTCAGTAGCTGTGGCTCACGGGCTTAGTTGCTTTGCAGCATGTGGGATCTTCCCGGACCAGGGCTCGAACCTGTGTCCCCTGAACTGGCAGGCAGATTCTTAACCACTGCGCCACCACGGAAGCCCTCTTGCCCATTTTTTATTCAACTGGCTTCCTTTCTTTTATCAATTTACACATTTTGGATGACAGTCCTTTGTCAGATATATGTATTGCAAATATCTTTTCCAAATCTATAGCTTGCTTTTTCATTCTCTTAATTTGTATCTTTTGATGAACAAAAATTCTTAATTTTAATATAGGCCAATTCATTAATCTTATTTGATGGGTAAAGTGCTTTATATTTCCTTTTTAATAAATTTTTGCCTGCTCCAATATCTTCTCCTTTGTTTTCTGCTATAAGAATTTTTTTTTTGGTCCTTTTACATTTAGATCTGGAATGGATTTTTTTTTATATCATGTGAGGTTCATGAGCTGTGAAAGAGATAAAAGAGGACATATATCCAAGAACAACAGGCAAGTTTTTAAATTATTATAAAAAATTAATACCAGACTACTTAAAGTCACTATTAGAAGCAGTGGAAGTAAAAATTGACACAGTAGAAAATCAGTCAGAACGTAAAAGAACTCCAAAAGAAAAATGTACAGTAAAACAAAACAAAACAAAACTGGAGAAAATCACTGAACTTCTATTGTAAGCAGAAAGGTTTACATATACTGTATTTAATCAATTCTAAATGTATATATTTCTTCCCAGTTTACATATACTGTATTTAATCAATTCTAAATGTATATATTTCTTCCCATTTTAACAGCTCTAAAATCAGAATGCATCTTATAACTGATATGTGTCATTCAACTGAGAAAAAAATAAAACTATAGGTTGAATTAAATAGAAAATACTAATGAAATCCTATCAAAGTGGTAAATGATAATATATATTTCTAAATAAGTCTGAAAGAATTCTTTCAATGAGTATAAAACAAGACTCTTAGGTGATAAAAAAATTCATTGTGTATTAGTTTAATTGGAAGCCTTGTTTGTTTCTTAGTGGTATATAAAATATGTTCTTATAATTACTGGTGTCCTGGATTTGCTGAGACACAGTATTAACTAATTTATCCCATACAATAATCTAAAGACGTGAACATTGCTTGAAAAATGAAGAAATGTGTAGAGAAAATTAATAAAGCCATAATTAGTAACTGATCTAGCCAGAATTTAGATCCAGGCTTTCCACAGCATTTATCACAGAACTCCTAGACAACAGAAAATAGCATCTGGACTCCAGACCTCGGGAAACTCCAGGAAGATTTTCCAACCCTCAACAGTCAATAACTAAAGATATAAAGGTAATTTGAGAGGGAAAAGATGAGTTTATACATAAACAGAGTCCTTATTAAAATTGTCAGGAATCCTCTCATTTTTATGTAGATTTGAAATCTTCCACAATAAAAAGTAAAAACAAAAATTTATTTAAGTCAGAGACTGCGACATGGTTGTTTCAATTGCAAATAGTTTGCAGGTTTTCCCAGCAGGGATGGCTTTCATGAATCCAAGTCAGATTGCCTTTACTTCTTCTGAGGACCCGGTCAAGCCCAGATGCAATGGAACCGCATCTACAGGGCTTGGTGGTAGGGGACGGGGCAAGGGTGAGGTTTATTCCAAAGGATTGTTTTCTCAGCAAGGCTGTCATTCATAGAACAAGGCAACACCAAGACATTCTCAGGTCTGCAAAGTCTCAGAAAACTTACTAATCAAATGGTTATTCTCCCTAATTTGCTCAAAGACATATATTTGTTTTAAAACACTTAAAGAGAGCTCTCACCATGTGTCAGGCAGTATTTTAAGTGCTTTATTACATTATCTTCATAGCAACTCTGTAAAGTAGATGTCATAATCCCCATTTTATAGGTAAGGAGACTGAGGCATACAGAGGTTAAGCAACTTGCCCAAGGTCACACAATCATTAAGGGGCAGAGCCGGAATTCAAACCCAGGCCATGTGGCTCCAGAGTGTGTGCTCTACACTTCGTGCTATCCCACTTCAAATTGTTGGCTGCTTCTTTTTTGTTTTTTAAATTTTATTGGAGTATAGTTGCTTTACAACGTTGTGTTAGTTTCTGCTGTACAGCAAAGTGAATCAGCTCTGAGTTTACATGTATCCCCTCTTTTTTGGATTTCCTTCCCATTTGGATTTCCTTCCCATTTCCGTCACCACAGAGCACTGAGTAGAGTTCCCTGTGCTATACAGTAGGTCCTCATTAGTTATCTATTTTATACATAGTATCAATAGTGTATATAAATCAATCCCAATCTCCCAATTCATCCCACACACCCCTTCCCTGTTGGTATCCCTATGTTTGTTCTCTACTGCTGTGTCTCTATTTCTTTTCTTTTGTGTGTGTGTGTGTGTCAATTTTTTTTTAATAGATCTTTATTGGAGTATAATTGCTTCACAATACTGTGTTAGTTCCTGTTGCACAACAAAGTGAATCAGCCATATGCATACACATGTCCCCATATCCCCTCCCTCTTGAGCCTCCCTTCCATCCTCCCTATCCCACCCCTCTAGTTTATCACAAAGCACTAAGCCGACCTCCCTGTGCTATGCTGCTGCTGCTTTGTAAATAAGATCGTCTATACCAATTTTTTCAGATTCCGCATATATGCGTTAATATACAATATTTGTTTTTCTCTTTCTGACTTGCTTCACTCTGTATGACAGTCTCTAGGTCCATCCACGTCTCTGCAAATGACCCAATTTCATTCCTTTTTATGGCTGAGTAATATTCCGTTGAATATATGTACCACATCTTCTTTATCCGTTCCTCTGTTTGTGGACATTTAGGTTGTTTCCGTGACCTGGCTATTGTAAATAGTGCTGCAATGAACATTGGGGTACATGTCTCTTTCTGAATTATGGTTTTCTCAGGGTATATGCCCAGTAGTGGGATTGCTGGGTCACATGGTAGTTCTATTTTTAGTTTTTTAAGGAACCTCTATACTACTCTCCATAGTGGCTATGCAACCAGGGTGAATTAAAAATGGAATTTTTGAACAAGAAAGTTGTTAAAAATAAGTGATGAGGTAGTGTCAGAACAAGGAAGGGGAGGGGGAGGAGGAGAAAAGTGATTACCAAAAACAATAACCTCAGTGCTTGTGTGTATATGCTTATTGGTATTGTTGTGGCATCTAAATAAACTCTCCTCAGAGTTCCCTGACTTCTACTTGATTGACAAACCTAGTTTCCCTACACTCCTCTCTATGTCACATTAGTTAATTAAAAATCTAACGTTTATTTCAGTTGTACTGGCCCAAAATAATGCATACTCTCATGGGATCACAGAAAGGAGGTGAAATTTTGACAGAAGATGACAGATTCTGGGAGTCCATGAGAATTCTGTGAGATCTGGGATTTGGAAGAAAAATAGTGGGAAGGCAATAAAGATAAATCATGCCTAGGACCCCCCAGGGCCGGCCAATGGACAAATGTTTGGGTTAAGAAACCAGGGCTATTTGGAGTTACAAATCTCAGCTTTCCCCTCCTCATCTCCCAGAAAGCTGGATCAGAAGGAATGTTATTGCCTGAGGGAACCTAAGAAATAGGACCCAAAAGATAAAGGAAACAGACAGTACCTCCTGTTCCCACCCACGAGTCCAGTTCCTTAGTGAAAAGGTACCAAGAATCTGTTTGGGATGGGTAGATATGTCCCCCTATCCCTCAGATGGGTCACAGACTAAAACTGTGTATCAGCCATTACATTCTCATTCAAGTCGGCAAGGGTGGCTCCTAGGTGAAAGCAGAAGAGAGATATTCCACATGGAGAGGTGTGTCCATCTCTCTAAGAGCTGTGGACTTGAGTTGACTTGGTAAACTAAAAGGCAGTTCTCTCCCCTGTCCTTGAAGAGCCTCTAGTGATGAGAGTCAAGTGCAGAGTCCCTCAGAGAAGGACAAAGAAGAGGCAGCAGATCCGCTGAGCATCCAGGTAACCCACCACCACTTAGTGGAGACCCTGGCAACCATGCACAGTGGGGCGTAGTGGTGGAGCACGTGGTGAATGAGTCTGGCCCAGGGAAGCTGGGACAGGAGCCCAAGAGAAGACAGAGGGGACAGTCAAGGCGGGGAGGGTGGGGAAGTGCTCAGGGAAACATGCCCTGCTAAAGCCTGAGGGGACATGAAAGCTGACAGGACAGTGGAGAAGGATGAAAGCTGAATTGCTCTGTCCTGAGCAGGAAAGCAGAACATGGGAATTCTAGGCTAGAGGAGGTCAGTAGGGGGATGGAAAGATGGTGGGAAATCAAGCTACTTCGGACTAGAGGTGACCCTCTACCTGTTTGCTTTTTATTTTTTTATTTTTAATTTTTTAATATATTTATTTATTTATTTATTTTTGGCTGCGTTGGGTCTTTGTTGCTGCGCGCGGGCTTTCTCTAGTTGCGGTGAGCGGGGGCTACTCTTCGTTGCGGTGCGGTGCGCAGGCTTCTTATTGCGGTGGCTTCTCTTGTTGCAGAGCAGGGGCTCTAGGCATGCTAGCTTCAGTAGTTGTGGCACACAGGCTCAGTAGCTGTGGCTCACGGGCTCTAGAGCGCAGGCTCAGTAGTTGTGGCGCACGGGCTTAGTTGCTCCGCGGCATGTGGGATCTTTCCTGACCAGGGCTCAAACCTGTGTCCCCTGCACTGGCAGGCGGATTCTTAACCACTGCGCCATCAGGGAAGCCCCTGTCTGCTTTTTAATTCCTGGGGCCATGCC
Organism: Eubalaena glacialis; assembly: GCF_028564815.1. Lineage (NCBI taxonomy): Eukaryota > Metazoa > Chordata > Mammalia > Artiodactyla > Balaenidae > Eubalaena > Eubalaena glacialis. The sequence goes on from NC_083717.1 coordinate 36,647,831, forward strand.
TCTGGGAAAGCTTTCTCAGAAACTCTTGACCCTAAATGGGGAGGAGATGGTGGTTTTTAGGGCTTAGGTCAACCACATCTTTCTGAAAAGTGTTAATGCTCAGTTGGAAACAGGTGAAGTGTAGGGAGAAAATTACCCTATGGGCTCAGAGGTCTTAGAAACAAGTCTCTGCTGTTAATGCTATCATAGTGAAGTCTGGTGAAGTCTTGGACTGGTTTAAGGTTTATAAGAAGGGCGATCTTGGACCCTTCTGACTTTTTCCCCTCCCCTCTTCCCTGGAGCTCAAACTCTGGTCACAGGCATAATTGCAGCCTTATGAGTAAAAGATTTTATTTCACATGCTTATCAGTCTCTGCTGAACACGTGACTCTTTTTCTGCCTTTAGTTTCTTGACCTTAGCTTCTACTTATACGCACAATACTCATCCTTTCAAATACAGGGTAATCCAATAGCAGCTACTTTTTCACGCACTCCTGAAACATAAAAATCCTAAGGACATAATAATTGCCTTTTATATTTTTTAAAAGTCTTCTCTTTCTTTAGCATTAAATTAATTTCCAAAATAGAATTCTTCCTCCTTCTTTCTCCTGACTGCCTTTTCTAGAGTTTTACTAAATGTTTTTTAGCCAATAGCTCTTTTTCTTATAAATCCTCACATTTGTTCTAATTATAAACTAGCACACATGGTGACATATGTTAGTTTCTAGGCTGAATTCCAGAAAGCGATGAAAGCAAAGAAAGAAGAACTCCATAAATAAGCTGAATTTAGTCTACAGGATGGCAAATTGCCCTTACTGTTGCTTTTTTTTTTTAATCCAAAAAGAAATTTTATTTCTAGCTGAAGCAGGTCCCAGTGGGTTTCCCCCGCCTAATAAATTATTAACTTCTTTGAGGAAAGTAATATGTTCTAGTCATCTTTGTAATGTCACCTCCAGTGACTTTCACTAGGAGTATGCAATGAGTGTTGAACTGAATTAAATTGCATTTAGTCAAATGAGAGGTGATACCTAACAGCATTTCAGAGGAAGACAAAGAAATAAACTGCATCTTATGACATAGACATGCTGGTGTCCTTGCTATAACTTACCAGTTAACCGATTCAATAATTGTATGCAGTCAAACCTCACAATATTTTTACCTCTTTCTTAATCTCAAATAAGAAAAGTAATATAAAGTGTGTGGAACCACTCACAGTCCCATCACCCTGCAATATATCAAATTAACAACAGTGGTAATAAACTTTGTCTTTGTTATACATATAATACAGATATTTAAAACAAAATGGTATACTCTGAGCCCATAGGACAAAATGGTATGCTCTACATCTTGTTCTGTAGCCTGCTCTTTCACTCAGCGTTATGGGTTGAGAAGACGTTCTCATACCAATAAACATTCCTTAATAGATATTTATTGTTCTGTCATATGATTGTACCACAATTTACCTAACCAATCATCTGTCTAGGGTGTTTCCATTTTAAAAATTTATTATAATGCTTTGATATCCTTGTTGTTGTTGTTGTTTTTAGTTCTATACTCTGCTCTTATTTCCTCAGGATAAATTACCATAGGTAGAATTGCTGGGACGAAAGATACATAGATTTTAAACTGGAACACACATTTCTGAGTCGCTGTTCAGAAAGGTTATACTTCTATGCATTCCCTATTCATGTCCTTTGTCCATTTAAAAAAGGGGATGAGGGACTTCCCTGGTGGCACAGTGGTTAAGAATCTGCCTGCCAAAGCAGGGGACATGGGTTCGATCCCTGGTCCGGGAAGGTCCCACATGCCGCGGAGCAACTAAGCCCGTGCACCACAACTACTAAGCCTGCGCTCTAGAGCCCGCAAGCCACAACAACTGAGCCCACGAGCCACAACTACTGAAGCCCACGCGCCTAGAGCCCATGTTTCGCGGCAAGAGAAGGCATCGAATGAGAAGCCCGCGCACCACAACGAAGAGTAGCCCCCGCTCACTGAAGCTAGAGAAAGCCCGCATGCAGCAACGAAGACCCAACACAGCCAAAAATAAAAATAAATAAAATAAATATATATTTTTTTAATTTCTAAAAATAAAAAAGAAATTCCCCACCTCAAAACCAGATCATTTCACTTGCACTTTATTTTGGTTCCTTTTGTCTTGTTGTTGTTGTTCTTCTTCTTCTTTTCTTCTCTGTTATCAGTCTTCTTTAATATATAGATTTATTCTTTCAGGTGTATATTTTGGAATAGAGAGTGAAATATAATCTACCTCCAATAAATGAATATATATATGTAATCGAGTCTCTTTCTGGACTTGCTAGTCTGCTGTATTTATCTATCTATTTCTATATCAGTAATGTATAATAAATAGTATTTACTGAGCACTTACTCGGGCTGTTCTAAATGCTTTCCATATATTAATTCAGTTAAGCCTTACATCAACTCTATGCAGAGGCAGATTTATCATGAAACTAATGAAGCTTAAGCTTCAGGGCCCTTCACTTGCACAAACCTCATCCAAGAGTCTGGGAGGGGCCCTAGCAATATATTCACACAATGTTATGTCTTTGTAAAATTTGCAAAATAAGATATGTTAATGACTGTTGGTTAAGACTGGTGGTTCTGATAAATCTTCCATCGCAATTTCTCTATGTCACCGGGAGGCATTGGAATGGCCTCTGGCCTTAAGGAGAACCTGAGTCAGGGATAGATTTAGTTAGGTTTAGTAGGATATCCTTATGTGGTTATCAGTCACTTTTGCTAGATGGCCACTGTAGGAATAGCTTCCAGGAATACTTCTACTGCCTTTTGTGCCAACTTACCCAGCATCATGACACAAAGGTACAAGCCAAAACTCTTATTACAATTTAAATGGATCTTCTGGGACTCAGCCCCAGAGGTATGTGGGCAGTGGAAAAAAACAAGGTTAAAAATAAATAACAACAGATTTCTGTGGGAAATTTTTCCAATCTATCAAAATGTAAAATTGCAAATGGAAGATTTGGTTTTTATTAATATCTGGTCAAGAAGGAAGTCCTCTCTTTTTGGGAATATTCTTGATTATTCGTTGGTTACAATGATAGCTAATCATAGCCTTTTGTGACAGGAATCACACAAAATATAATTTATCAGAATTCCTGGGTTTGTTGGACACAAACGTCTAGCAGTACTGTAAATGTCTGTTACAGCTCAGGCAGAGAAGAAACGACAGAGAGAGGTTCCCAAGTTTCATAATAATGCTTAGAATGTGCATATTATCAGTAACAAGTTCTGAACATGAAAAAACTTCTCTAAACAACCAATAATAAATTTTTTGATCCTGTTAGAGGAAAAGCATAAATAATTTTTCTGTTCTCTCTCTAGAAAATGATGTTCCAAAATCATTTTCATGTCAAGAGATAAAGAGTATAAAGACAAAACTACAGAGAGAAAGTATTATAGAAGTTTTTCAGGCAGTTACTTAATTTAAAAGATTATGTTATTTTCTGGATTTGTGCTGTTTGTGATATTGGTCAGCTTTTTGAAAATGTGTGATTTCTTACGATTTTTTTCTCATTATAAATAAATACTTTTCTAACTAATTTTTCAATAATTTCAAACATATAGAAAAGTTTGAAAGACTTGTGCAATTAAGACCCATATACCCCAATTTTCTATCTGATTTTGCATTCTTTTTCTTAAAAAGTACTCCCCCCAACACATACACACACACACACACACACACACACACACACACTATTGTATTAGCTTCAGACCCGTAAAACCTGGGTCCACTCCTGACTCTGTGATATGACTTTTATTGATATAATAATAAATTTACAGATGAGGAAACCGAGGTAGAGAGAGGTCAAGGCCAACAGTTGGATAATACATCGTCACATAGGATTTTTGCTATACACTATAATGCCTACTAAATTTTGTATTATTTCAGCTGTATAACTCATTTTAATTTATTCTTGTAATCTTCCTTTTTCACTGGACAATATAACTTGAATTGCTGCCATATTAGTACATATAATACTGCCTCATTCTTTCTAATGACTTCATAGTGTTCCATTATACGAATATATCACAATTTAACCAGTTCTCTCTTAATGGAAATTCAAATCTTTTATTACACAAATAAAACTGTCATGATATCCAGGTACTTCTGTCATTTCACAAATAAGTGAGTATATTTGAATCAGATAAATATCCAAGAGGAAAACTATTGTGTCAAAGGGTATTTGGAGATGTCTTTTTGATACTTGGGTCAAGATGTCCATATTTGAAGAGATACTTGCCAGTACCATTTCTTTATATTGAACTACCTTCGAATTACTACGTGAATAAATTTTACTTAGTTGTGGTTAATTATGCTTTTAATTAGTGCTAAATTTGATTTGCTGTTACTTTGAGATTTTGATATTATAGTCATATATGAGACTGGCTGATAGTTTTCCTTTCTGTGAGTTCTCTTGGTCAGGTTTTGGTAACAAAGTTAAGCTAACTTCACAATATGAATTTGGAAATCTATCATCTAAGCTCTCATTTATTTAGCACCTATTCTTTGAACATTTGAAGGCATTCCACTCCCAAACTGCCTGGCATGGAAGGATTTCCACAATGTACTAAGTGAAAAAAAGCAAATTTCAAAACAATATGTGTAATGTGATACCATTTTTATTATTTAAAAAATTGTATTTAGGAGTATACGTGTCTATATAGATGGATGGATGGATGGATAGATAGATTTAGATAGATAGATAGGCAATGTTTTCAAGTATACAGGATAAAGTTTAAAAGTGTACATATAAAAAAAAAGTATACATGTCAAACAGATAATGGTGGTGACTCCCACAGAATGGTTGTACAGGAAAGAAGGGCAAGAATTGTCAGTCTTTGTAAGTTTATATATTCTTTCACAAGTTTTTCACATTTTATTTGCTTTTCTATTGAGATACAACTTATATATAGTGAAGGACACAAGTCTCAAGTATAAAGTTAACAAATGTTTACGTGTGTAAACTCCTATAACCGATTGTATTTTCTAAAGACTTAACAATGTCTATAATCCCATGTGACTTTCCCACAGTGTGACTTGCCACTCCCCCATCAAGTGCAGAGTCTGTCTCCTCCTTTTGCACTTGGGCAGGCCTTTGTGACCACCTCAACAAACTAAGTGTGGAGGTAATATGCTGTGTGACTGTCAGGGCTAGGTCATAAAAGGAGATAGAGCCTTTTCCTGGCTCTCTCTTTCTCTTTCAGGCCACTTGCCCTTGGAACCACCATGCTATGAGGAGGCCCAGTCACATGGAGAGGCTCATGTGGAGAGAAACCAAGGTCCTGGGCCCTCAACTCCAACTGAGCTCCCAGCCAACAGCCTGCACCAACTTGCCAGCCACGTGAGTGAGGCTTTTTGGAAGTGGATCTTCTAGCCCTCAGTAAAGCCACCCTAGATGACTCTGGGCGGAGAGACAAGAGCCTTCCCTGCCAAGCCCTGCCCGCAATGCAGATTCACGAAAAAAAAAAATTGTTGTTTTAAGCCGCTAGGTTTTGGACAGGTTTGTTACACAGTAATAAATAACCGGAACAACAGCCCTATAACTACCACTAAATACAGAACATTTCTGTTACCCCAGAAATTCCCTCATGTACCCTCCCAGTCAACAACCCCCCAAAAGCTAACTGCTATTCTATACCTATAGCCCTGCATATTAGTTTTGCCTATGGTGAAGACTGATACAAATGAAATCATAATATATTCTTTATGTCTGGCTTCTTCTGCTCAACATGTTTTTGAAATTAATTCATATTATTTCAATATTAGGGTTTGCTCTTTTTCATCCATTGTATGAATATACCACCATTTATCCATTCTACTATTGGTAATTATTTGGTCATTTATTATGAATAAAGCTGCTATGCACATTCATGTACTTCTTTTGGTGGGCATAAGTACCCTGTTGCATATATACCCAGGAGTGGAATGGCTGGGTCATAGGATAGAGGTATGTGTAGTTTTAGTAAGGTGGTGGTTTTAAAGAACGTCCATGAATTCTTAGATATTACTCCATCAAGAGGTGGGGGTCTGTGTCCCCCCTCTTTGAATCTGGACTGGTCTTAGTGACTCGTTTGTAACCAATAGAATGCAATGGATATGACCTTGCATCCTTGCATGACGTCTGAGGCTAGATCCAAAAAATTATGCAGCTCTACCTGGTTTTCTTGGGGCACTTGCTCTGGGAAATTTCCAGCCAGTATTTCTTCAAATACTGTTCTGCCTCATTCTCTGTTCTCCTTCTAGTACTCCATTTTTCATTCTGTCTCATATGATAAATAGACACATTCCCTTCTGTATTTTCTGTCCTTTTTTCTCTCTGTATTTCAATTTGGACATCTACTGACTTGTCTTCTAGTTATACTAGTCGTCTGTTCTGCTGTGTCTAATTTGCTATTAAACACAAAGTGTTCAGGTATTAATTTGTTATAGTGCTTTTCAGGTCAAGAATCTCCACCTGACTCTTTTTTCATGGATTCTAACTCTCTGGTGAAATTCTCCATCTTTCGTCTATTTTCCTCATCATATTAATCATAGTTATTTTACAGTCCTCATCTGATAAATCCAATATCTGAATCATCCATAGAACTGATTCTGTTGTCTATTCTTTCTCCTTCTCTATCTCTCTCTCTGTCTCTCTTTTTTTTAGCACGCCTCATAATTTTTATTTTTTTCCCAACAACACTGTAGAAGAAAAAATGTTGAGTTTCCAGATGATATATCTTTCTTCGAACAGGATTAAATTTCCTCACAGCAGCTCGTACAGATCACCTTGAACCTGTCAAAGACAGGTTTTAACCTAGTTAATTTTTCTCTTACTACTAGTGCGTAACCCTTACTTCTAGGGCATGTCCTTACGGGATCTCAGCCAAAGTCCCTTGTAATCACTAAGGCTCCTCCATCTTGGTGGACCTTGAACTACAACCTCTGTCTCCCCAACACTGCAGCACATGTGAAGTCTCTCCTTGTCTCTGTTCTCTCGGCTGCTATTGTTTCTCCTTGCCCATGCGGAACTTAGAAGTTATCCAATAGCATAAAGTTAATTTGTATGAAGATTTTGGGGTTCACTTCTTTGTAGTTCCCTCCTTTCCAGGACTTTGCCCCAACTACTCTGGCAGTTTCATAGTCTGTCTCTTGAGTTCTTTCTGCTTGAGAAATAAGCAACAAATTAGAAAATGCCCTCAGGGAAAAAGCAAGAGTAAATCTCATGTACTTCCCTTCTCTTAAAGACCCTAGTCCCTCAAGTCTTATCTGCATTATTTATTCTTTAATTCTGGCAAAGACTCTACTTGACCAAACTTTAGTCAGGCTCCTCTGAGCCTTCTTCTCAGATGTGCCTCAACCTTGGCTCCAGGCCTGTCTTTGGCCTGCCTAACTCAGTCTTAGCAAGAATCCTCTAAGTTAGTTTAGGAAGAAGGCCCTCACCCTTTATCTGATTACCCTCAATACCTGATCAAGTTTCTCACTCCCTACCCTTGATATCTGATTACTCTGGCTTGCCTTCAGCAAAAATCCTAAATTAGTTTAGCAAGAATCTCCCTACCCTTGATGTTTCCTCTTAGTAATTTTCCATTATTGACCCCTTCATTTTGCTTATTGGCTATAAATCCTCAGCTCTCATTGCTGTATTTGGAGTTGAGCCTGATCACTCTCCCCTACTGCAATGCCCCCATTGCAATGGACTTGAATAAAGTCTTCCTTACCATTTAAAAAAGTGTTTTGCAAATGAACAAAGAAAACAAAACTAAAGAATAGTAAGAAACAGACTTATAGATACATGGAGCAAACTGGTGTTTGCCAGAGGAGAAGGAGGCAGGGGGTTGAGTGAAATAGGTGCAGAGGTTTAAGAGATACAAACTTCAAGTTATAAAATGAGTAATTTACAGGGGTGTAGAGTTAGAGTTAATACTGTAAGGTTAACTAAATTTTAATTAAGAGTTAATAATGTAATGATTTTGTATGGTGACAGATAATTACTGGACTTGCAGTGATCATTTCATAATGCATTTAATTGTTGGATCACCATGTTGTACACCTGAAACTAACACAATATTTTACAGTCAACTATATTTCAGTCTAAAGAAAAAGAAGAAAAAAAAAGCAGGGCCTTAGAAATTTTGGTTCTTTTTTCCTTCCCTGTTTCAAATTCATGTTATGGTTTTGGTTGGGTAATGGATAAGAAGTGTCATCAGTGGGCGTGTTGCCCAAGGTGGGCTGACTGGTGGGATTCTGTCCAAAGGTGACCATGTTTAGATTCTGACACAGAATGATGAATAGGTCACAGTGGCTTTTTTTGTATTGTATTGTATTGTATTTGTTCATTTTCTTTTATTTATTTATTTTTTAAATAAATGTATTTATTTAAAATAAATAAATAAATAAATAACTGGGTTTTTTTTTTAAGACATTTATTTAGGCTGCGCTGGGTCTTAGTTGTGGCACTCAGGATCTTTGTTGCGGCCTGTGGGATCTGTGTTTTTTAGTTTAGTTGCAGTGTGTGGACTTAGTTGCGGCATGAAGGATCTAGTTCCTGACCAGGGATCGAACTCAGGCCCCCTGCGTTGGGAGCACAGAGTCTTACCCACTGGACCACCAGGGAAGTCCCTTTAAAAAGTGTTTTAAAAGGTTTCTGTTGTTGTTGTTTTGAGTTTCTAGGAATTTGTCCATTTCATCTAGGATATCCAATTTTTTGGCAAACAATTGTTCACAGTACTCTCTTATAACCCTTTTTATTTCTGTAGCATGTAGTAGTGTCCCCACTTTCATTTCTGATCTTAGTAATTTGAATCTTCTCTCTTTTTTCCTTAGTCTACCTAGCCAAAGGTTTATCAATTTTGTTGATCTTTTCAAAGAATCAACTTTTGGTTTCATTGATTTCCTGTACTGTTTTTCTGTTCTCTATGTTATTTATCAATGCTCTAATATTTATTATTTCCTTCTTTCTGCTAGCTTTGAGTTTAGTTTGTTCTTCCTTTTCTAGTTCCTTAACTTGTAAAGTTAGGTTGTTGATTTGAGATATTGCATGTTTTTTAACATAAGCATTTATAGCTGTAAATTTCCCCCTTAGCACTGTTTTTATTGCATCTCCTAAGTTTTGGTATATATATATATTTTAAATTAATGTATAGTTGATTTACAATGTTGTGTGGTATATTGTGGGGTTTTTTTAAGATTTTTTTTTTTTTGATGTGGACCATTTTTAAAGTCTTTATTGAATTTGTTACAATATTGCTTCTGCTTTATGTTTTGGTTTTTTGGCCACGAGGCATGTGGGATCTTAGCCCCCTGACCAGGGATTGAACCCACACCCCCTGCATTGGAAGGCGAAGTCCTAACTACTGGACCGCCAGGAAGTCCCTGGTATTTTGCATTTTCATTTTCATTTGTCTCTAAGTATTTTCTAATTTCTCTTGTGATTTCTTCTTTGGTCTATTGGTTGTTTAAAAGTATATTGTTTAGTTTCCAAAATTTTGTGAATTTCCCCATTTTCCCTTTGTTATTGATTTCTAACTTCATCTCTTTGTGATCAGAGAAGACATGTCCCATGTTCACTTGGGAAGAATGTGCATGCTGCTGTTGTTGAGTGGAGTGTTCTGCATATGTCTGTTAGATCTAGTTGGCTTATCAGGTTGTTAAAGTCCTCTGTTTCCTTACTCATCTTCTGTCTGGTTGTTCTATCCATTACTGTGAGTGGGATATTGATGTCTCCAACTATTACCGTAGAACCATCTATTTCTCCCTTCAATTCTGTCAGTTTTTGCTTCATAAGTTTTCAGCCATTATTTCTTCAAGTGTTCTCTCTGCCCCTTTGGCTCTCTCTTCTCCTTCTAGAAATCCCACAGTGTTGTCTCTTTTATGAGGGCCTATAGTTCTCTTAGGCTCTGTTTGCTTTTCTTCAATCTTTTTTCTTTCTGTTCTTTGCCTTGATGATTTCTATTATCTTATCTTTAAGTTTGCTGATTCTTTTTTTCTGCTTGCTCAAGTGTGCCCTTGAATTCTTCTAGCAAATTTTTCATTTCAGTTATTGTACTTTTCAGCTCTGGAATTTCTTTTTGGTTTCTTTTCAAGCTTCCTATCTCTTTATTGATACTTCTGTTTTGTTCACACATCATTTTCTTGATTTTCTCCACATTTTCTTAAGTTATCTGAGCATCTTTAAGATAGTTGTTTTAAAGTCTGTCTAGTATATCTGCCATTAGGTCTTTTTCAGGAACGGTTTCTGCTGATTTATTTTTTTCCTTTGAATGGGTCAAACTTTCCTATTTCTTTGTATGCCTTGTGATTTTTTTGTTGAACACTGGACATTTGAATCTAGTAATGTGGTAATTTTGCAAATCAGATTCTCCCTTTTCCCCAGCATTTGCTATTTTTTGCTATTTTTGTTGTTTTGATTACTGTAAAATCTGTCTATTTGCCAAGGATCAGCCTGAGATATAAACTTAAGGTCTTCTCAGGTCTTTTCTCAGCCTTTTGGGCATGTATGGTTACTTTCTAATTTTCCCCATGAATACGGTTGCTTTTTAATATACTAGTCTTTAATACCTGGCTCCCCAAAAGGTAAAAAGTGAAAATGAAGGATGGGGGTGGGGGGGGTGGGGGAGGGAAGGTGCTGGTCCTTTAAATCCCCAGGAAGTCACTTCAGCTAAAGCATCTTGCAACAATGGAGAGAGGTACTACAACAACAATAGCTGCCCCCTCTTTGTCTGTACATTTGTGTTCAGAAGCAGAAATCAGAGCACAGATCCCCAATGTTTGGAGGATAGGTGACTTTTTGCCCTCCCTGGCTCCTACAAGCTGTTGACTGAAAAAAAAATGCACAACGTGAGAGTTGTGAGTTAAGTTTTATTTGGGGCAAAATGAGGACTATAGCCTGGGAGACAGCATTTCAGATAGCTCTGAGAAACTGCTCCAAAGAGTGGGGAGGTCAGTATATATGTGATTTTGGTGAAGGGGGAGTACATGCAATCAAGCACATATTTTTTGCAGTTTTCTGCTAGTCTTGTGAAGGTTACTGCTAGTCACAAGGAGCAGACATCACCGTAAAGGATTTTAGTGCTTTTCTAGATATGAGGAGATACAAGAATTGCAAGAATTGGACTCCTGAAAATATCTAACTATCCGAAGACCTGTTCTGCCAGTTTTTCCCAGAGCACAGAGTGCCTCATTCCTGATCTCCACCCTGAACTCCTTTCAGGGGGTGTTGAAGGTCAGCAGCTGCAGTGGCTCATAATTTGATCCTTATAGAGGTAGATGGCAAGTGCCAATTTGTAGGTGACAAAGCTGTGTGCAAGCTGCTCCAGGAACACGTGTACTGCCATGCAGCTGGTGGTGAAGGATGGGTAGCTGCTACTGTGCAAAGAGCTGAAGTTGACCAAAATTAACAGCGATTTACTGTCCAAGTCTTCCCCTAGAAGTTACCAGCCTTCAACAGAGTCCAGAGTTCCAAAATAAGTACATCAGACAGATTCAGCTAGTGGAATTGTTATTTAGGTGGGGAGTCAGATTCCTGGTGCCTCCTACTCTGCCATCTTCCCAGATCCTCTATTTCACTTATTTTCATTGTTTTCATTTTGGTAAACAACTGCTTTTGGCTATGCTCTAGCCTTGAGCTCAACTTTTGTGTTCCACAAGTTTTGATAACACAGTGTCTTCATTTTTTTTGCTATTAAATTATGACTTTATTGTCCCGTACCAGATAATGCAGCCTATACTACTTGTATTATTTTTGCTTTGGTACCTTTGAGGGTTTTTTTGAGATTTAAAATACGGTTAATTTTTGGTAATGGGTTAAAATACATTTAAAAAAATGCCTGAGTCCACACAGATACCACAATTAGAGACAGAACAGGAAGAAGGAGGAAAGGGAAGGCTGTTAGATGCAGAGGGTCTCCAAGCTGTGCTCCAGGGATTACCACAGGAGCACCGGCCCTCTGGAGCGGGGAGGGGAGGGGTCTACGTGGAATCAGGTCCAGTGACTTCCTGGGGATTTAAAGGACCAGCACCTTCCCTCCCCCACTGGGGGAGGGAGCTACGTGGAATCAGGTCGTCCCCTCCCACATGCTTTGCCGGCCATGCCCTCGGGCCCCCTCCACTTCCAGGCGTGCGACTCCTAGAAGGAGAGCCTAGGGACCTGTCCTAGATACACGTTGGGGGCGCTGCAGCTGGTGACGAGGGGCCTGAGGGAAGGGAGGGGCGAGAGCTTCGGGGCCCGCAGGTCTGAGGAGGCGCCCGCGCCGGGCCGCATGCAGCCCACCGAAGTCCCACCACCCGGAGCGCGGGGCTCGGGTGATCTCGGTGCGCCCAGGGCGGCCCAGACGCCGCAGGGGGGACCGTCCCCTCCAGGTCCGGCCTGGGCGGCCACGCGCGCCTCCGCCTCCCGGCCCAGCGGGGACGCGCGCAGGGCAGCTCGGGGCGGGGTCGGCCGAGGCGCGCGGCCTCCGGAAGCGCCTTTCCCGGAAGGTAGGGAGGCGGTGCCGGCCTCGGGGGGCGGCCTCGGCGATGGCGGGTGGGCGGCGGGAGCGCTGTTTCTAGCCCGCAGAGCCGCGCCGCTGGAGGATGGCCTCGCTCGGACCGGCAGCTACCGGCGAGCAGGTCCCGGGGGCTGAGGCGGAGCCCGGCGCCGCGGGGCCGCCGCCGCCACCGCCACCGCCGCCGCCGTCCTCTCTGGGGCCCCTGCTCCCCCTGCAGCGGGAGCCGCTGTACAACTGGCAGGCGACCAAGGCGTCGCTGAAGGAGCGCTTCGCGTTCCTCTTCAACTCGGAGCTGCTGAGCGATGTGCGCTTCGTGCTGGGCAAGGGCCGCGGCGGCGCCGCCGCCGCTGGGGGTCCGCAGCGCATCCCCGCCCACCGCTTCGTGCTGGCTGCCGGCAGCGCCGTCTTCGACGCCATGTTCAACGGCGGCATGGCCACCACGTCGGCCGAGATCGAGCTGCCCGACGTGGAGCCCGCCGCCTTCCTGGCGCTGCTGAGGTGAGCGGCGGGCGCCGAGCCGGCCTCCCCAACCCCGCGGTGTCCTTGGGCAAGGCTCTCCTTACCCTCCCGGCCTCAGCTTCCTCCCGAGTCTGTGATGCTCGGGAAGGGCGAAACCGAAATCTGTCGGCCGGGACGGCTGCCCGCCGGCTGTGAGAGTAAATATTAGTGTCTAGGGCCAATTAGCGTGCGTTTTCACGTTCCAGTAGCGGGTTGTTGCCCACGCTTGGGAATTAGAGAAGTGGTGAGGACAGAGTATGGGTCAGGTTGTTCTGATTGCCCACTTGCGACGTTTTAGGTTTTTGTTGGGGGAGAGGGATACTTGGGAAGTCTTGTAGACGAGATGACCTTTAAAATTTTTTTAAATTTATTTTTACTTTTATTTTATTTTATTTTTATGCTCTTACGCCTTTTTCATTCGTGTTAGTTGTCATGATCCAGGACAGTGAATATCAAAACAAGTAAGTTTGGCTTTAGCTACCTTTTGTTCCTGCAGACAAGGTTATGTTTGCTTAAAAACGGATCTCCCTTTCGATGTTGAGTTTGCTTTTTGATTATTTGAGGATAGAAGATTGACTTCTGATTAATTTTATTTAATGGAAGAGAGCTAATAGTTTGGCATTATTAGTTGTTATTCACGAAAGGCCATTTAGGAAGGTATAGGTATTGTTTTCTACAATTTTACAAATGGGACTGCGGCCCAGAGAAGTCAAGTAACTTGAAGAGGTAACAGAGCCAAGTCATACCAGAGGCCATGTGTGTTTCAATATACCAAGATGGTTTTAGCTGCTTGAGTAGAATGTATCATTAAAATAGCAGTCTTGGGTGGTACTGAGACAAAAACAGGTAGGTCAGTGGAACAGATAAATACTCCACAAAGGCTCACAGCTCTCAGGAAGATCAAGGAAATTGAATACAAAGTTAACACAACACAGGTAGAAAAGAAATACTAAAATCCCATTAATAAGTGGATAAAGACAGGATAGATAACTTAGGGAAAGAAAAAATAATAATTAAAAATGAATATTTAACTTCGATAGTAATTAAAGAAGTGCAAATTAGAAAGTGTAGTACTTTTCCTCTTCTATTAAACCCTCCAGTTTTTTTTTTAAGATAACATCTGGGGAGACCTCTTTGACAGAGGTGGTGGTAAAACAGTCTGGCACTGTAGATTGTTTTCCCCACAGGTAGGAAGTATTCAAGTACTGAAAATGTTCCCCACAAAAATATTTAAGGCAGGATTATTTATAGTAGTGAGGAGGTAGTCAAGCAGAGAGAATGGTTAGATAAACAGTGATAGGTGCATTTGATGGAATGTAGTGCAGCAAGTAAGTATGATGTTCATGAAGACTAGGTAATAATATTAATGTGGAAAATGTATATAATTAGCATTTGAAACTGTGCTCACTATGATTAAAAACTGGGAAAAGAAACAGCAAATGTATACTTAGAGAAAAGGAGAGAAGGAAATATACCAAAATGCTAACCAAAGTTGTGTTGGAATGGTAAGATGATGTTGACTTTCTTTTTCTCTTTGTTTCTCATATTTTTTGTAATTTAGTTCAATTACATTTATAAAGGGGGAAAAAACAACTCAAAAGCTAGGATCTAGATCATTTTGGTTTTTGGTTTGAAGTCAGCCAGGAGGATTGGTTATAGCTCATTTAGATTTTCTAAACTGGAAGTATTCTTTAATGAGCTGTTGGTCCACCTGCATTGTAATCACCTGGAGTACTTGTTAAATTTGTAGGTCTCTTCCTCCCTCCTTACAATATTGTAATGTTTGGAGGTGGGACCTTGAGAGCATATTTAATACTCTCCCTAAATACTGATACCTGAGAGCCACTGATCTAAAAATATTGTTGGGTAGCTTTTTCCTTTAAAAAATATTGAGATTGCTAGGATAAGAAAGTAGAGGGAAAATGCTGATTTCATATTTTCACTGAAGCTGTTGATTAGTCAATCCTTTCCCATCAATAGAAAATAAGTGAATTAATCTGAGTCCTTGAAATTTTCCTGTTTTCAGCATAGTCATGGTATTTGTCCTTCAGGTTCTAGTCATTGTTCTATTCTGAAAGTGATTTTTAAACTTAGGTTATTGGCTGGTTGTGAAGCATAGGTGCTGTACTTACCTATTATTGTGTGACAAAAAGATGTCTCAGAGTACTTGCTGAGGTGGAAAAGCAGGTTAGCTTGGGCATACTTTTATGTTTACAACTTGAATTAGTTAATATTACTTAAAGGCTTTTGAACTTGAGTTTGAAGCACTTTAAGAAACTGCTCATTTTGATCTGCCAGACCTTTAAGTGATGTTCTTTAGTTGCTCATTTGAGAAATACTGCCTCCCTTGTTATGGACTTCGTCTTCTTTCTCTATTATATCCACATATCCAGTCCTGTTCATTCCACCTATTTAGCAATCTCTTGAATCTTCTCTTTATCCCAAGCACCTTTACCATAGCTGAGCCACCTGCTGTAAAAATCTCCTCTTTTATTTCCCCACATGTACCCCTAATCCCTTCCGATCATTCTTTGTACAATAGCCGAGGTAACTTTATAATAATACAGACCTTATTATATTCTTTTCCTAGTTTAAACCCTCCCAATGACTCCTGATTGTTCTTAAAATAAATCCGAATCCTTAATGTGGTCTCTAAGGCCCTATCTGGTCTGAGACGTGTCTAAAAAAAAAAAAGAAAAAAGAAATACTGCCTCCCTGTGCCAGTCACTGTTTTAGATATTGGATACAGCAGTGAACGAGAAAAAGTCCCTGCCCTCGTGGAGCTTATAATCCAGTAGGGAGAAACAAAGATATAATGTCAAGTACTGGTAAGTACTTTAAGGAAAAATGATCAAGTCGTGAGGGAAGGAGCATTCTAAGCAAGGAAAAACATGTTTAAGGCCCCAGATTTCTCCTATTAGAGGAATTGCAAGAGTAAACCAGTGTGATTTGAGCAGATAGAATACAGGGGAAAGTGGTAGAAGATGAGGTCAAAAAGATAGGCTGGCCAGGATCATGCAGGGCTGTAGAGCCTGTGGAAGGACTTGGATTCCCTCTGGTGTATGGTGGGAAGCATTTGAACAGGGGAGCGATATGATCTGGTTTACATTTTTAAAAAACTCATTCTGGCAGTTGTTTGGAGATTAGACTGTGGAAGGAGTAAAATGAGTAGCAGGGAATTGAATAAAAGAGGCTTTTGCAGTAGTTCAGGCAAGAGCTGATGGTGGGTTATATATACCAGGGTGGTAGTGATGGACATGATGAGAAGTAGTCAAAATCTGGATATATTTTGAAGGTAGAACCAAGAAGATTTACCAGACATCCAAGGAGGGATATAAGAGCAGCCAGTTAGAAATATGAACCTGGAGTTTAGGGAAGAGCTTCTTGCTGAATGTAAATTTGAAAGTTAAGAGTAAATGGTATTTAAACCATGAGGCCAGATGAGATTACCTAGGGAAGGAATGTGTAATAGACTGTGAAGAGAAGGAGGTACAGGGATGAGCTCTGGGACCCTCCAGCAGGTAGAGATGTAGCAGAGGAGGAGGAGCATAGGATGAGACTGAGACACAGCTGTTAGTGGAATTAGAAGGGAAAGCAAGGAGCCCACTTGGTGTCCTGAAAGTCATGTTAAAAAAAGTGCTCCAATAAAGAGGGAATTGTTGACTATGTTAAATGCTGCTGAGAGTTGGGTAAAATGAGAACATTGAATTGATTATTGGTTTTGACAAAATGGAGGCTATTGATAGCCCTGGCAAGAATGATTTCAACAAAAGGATTAGAGTAGATTGGGGAGAAAATATGAAATGAGGAGCTGGAGACCACTAGTATAAATAATCCTCTCAGGGAGTTTTGTTGCCAAGAGGAACAGAGAAATGGAGCGGTGGCTGGAAGGAGACATGGGTTCCTCAGGTGACAACTATTCCTCAGGTTCTGTCTTCAGCTGTCTTCTTCCTTTCTCCCATTAACCCCTGGCACTACATACTCCCCCAGCTATATTGCCAAACTTGTACTCAGCCCGAACCCAATTTCCAGCTGGACAATCACAAACGAATGTCTAGTACCCGTACAGATGGACATGTCAACCGTAAAAATATCTAACACCTAATGAGTGCTTGCCACGTTCCGCTTACCGTTTGTTCCTAAGCACCTTGTGGAAACTCAAATTCCAGAACAGTCTTTGAGGCAGGCACGCTTATTAGGCCCTGTCTCAGTCAGCTTTTGCCACAATAATGCTATAAAGCACCCCAAAACTCAGGGGCTTAAAAAGAACAATCATTTATTCTTCCTTTGAATATTCTTGTTCTGTAGGTCAGTTGGGGATTGACTCAGGTGGGCTTGGCTCCAAGCTGTAGTTTGGTTCCAGTCTGTTCCATGTGTTTCTTATCCTGTTTGGACCAGTCTTGAAGATTCAGCCCCCTTCTCTTAATTTTTTCCAGCATTGCTTCAGACAGACCACTGCCTTTAGACTTAGCTCTCTCCATTCTTCACACTGTTAACAAAGTTATTTCTCTCACATGCAGACATTATCACGATTCCCCTGAATCTCTTAATGTCTTCTTTTTGCATACAGGATGCAGTTTAAACATTTCAGCAGGTATACAAGACCTTTATGATTTGATATCTATTCCCCTTCCTCTCCATCTGCTCAGTGCCCCGACTCTACTGATGGCCTTTCCCTTATTTTAATACTTGCCTTCTAAAGCCTCCTTGCCTTTGTACTTAGTCTTTCTGCCTAGAAGATTTCCACACTTAATTACCACCCTTCAGATATACTTCAGGCTTTATCTCCTCTATAAAACATCATTAATTTTGCACTCTGCCTCATCTAATCTCTTGTAGCAAGTTTTGTATCTATTGCTGTACAACAAACCGCTCCAACACTTAGCAGCTTAAACATGGTTTTATTATCTTTCAGGGTTGTGTGGGAGGTTCTTATAGCATATTCTTCAGGTCTCCCATGCAGTCATAGTCTGATAGCAGTTGGGGCTGGAGTCATCTGGAGGTTTGATTCAGACTGAGTTGGCTGAACCTTTTTCTCTCTTTCTCCATGTCTTCTCCAGCTGATCTTTCCAGCAGGGTAGCTTGACTTCTTGGATAACAGCAGCCCATGGCTCCAGAAAGCACAAAAGTAGGAGCTGTCAGGCATCCTCAAAGTTTAGGTCCCAGACTGGCATAGTGTTAACTTCTGCCACATTCTGTTAGTTAACGAGAGGCAAACAGGATTAGCCCAGATTCCTTATGGGACAGATCTATATAAGGGTATGGATAGTAGGAGGTGTGATTTATTGGTGCCATCTTTAGAGATTAGTTATCAAACCATGGCTAATGCATAATTGTGTTATAATTATGACATTACTTTTTAATCATTTTATTACCATACCATAAGCTTTCTATGGGCAGAGCTATCTCTCCCGTATTTGTATTTCTAGGACCTGTCTTAGTGTCTTGTTATTATATAGTCCCTCAATAAATGTTTTTGAGCAAAATGAAAGAATCAGTAGTGATACGCAGTTTCTTGTACATGATCTTGTGATTTTTCTAATTTAAAATGAAGTTTTTACCTTAGTCTTTTAATTTTTAAATTAGATTAAATGTAACCTAAGTTTTATCTTTTGGAAAGCCATTCATCTTCGGGGAGAAATCAGAAATAGTTTGATGACCTGTAATTATTTCTCTGTGCTCTTGTCCTTAGAGGTAGTGTATCAGAGCTGAAATGTTCACTTTAAAATACAAAGTATTGTGCTAATATTATGTTTAATTTTTAATTATATTTTGTAAACACTGGCTTACATAGTTTTTTTATTATAGCAGTTTTAGTAATTAAATAGAATGTAGAGAAAACATGTATGTATTGATAAAATATGAATCAAGATGATTCTTAGATTTTCAAGTAGCCTTTTTTCTTATTAGAAATGAAAATGGTTTCCCTATCAATGTTAGCTAGAAACCTGTACTGAATTGTCTAGTCAGCTAACATGTATTCATTAAAGCTTAGCCAGGTGCCCACGCTGTGTCCGATGCTGTAGGGAAGATATAGGGAAAAAATATAAGAAACACAGAGTTCCCTTTCTTATTGTTTATAGTCTAGTATTTATTTATAACTTGCATTGCTCCAAAAAGAATTTAAAATGTCTTACAAGAAACACAAGGATAAGAAATAAAACAGCCAAGATGAAGCCAATACAAAAATGCATGCTATAGGTACTCTACAAACTTAATTTTGATAATTTTAGCAACTATTACAAAAAGAGAAACCTGGCTAGTCAGTTACAATTCATAGTGTTTGTAGATTAAAAACAAACCAGCTGCTTAGGAGATGCACAACTCTGTCAGACGATAAGATCAGTTAAAAAAAAAAATTCCTGATGCAGTCCCCTCATAAAGAAGGCATTACTGGGACTTCCCTGGTGGTGCAGTGGTTAAGAATCCGCCTGCCAATGCAGGGGACACGGGTTCGAGCCCTGGTACAGGAAGATCGCACATGCCGTGGAGCAACTAAGCCCGTGTGCCACAACTACTGAGCCTGCGCTCTGGAGCCCGCGAGCAACAACTACGGAGCCCGTGCGCCCTAGAGCCCATGCTCTGCAATGAGAAGCCCACGCACCACAACGAAGAGTAGCCCCCGCTCGACGCAACTAGAGAAAAGCCTGCGCGCAGCAACGAAGACCCAACGCAGCCCAAAAACATAAATAAATGAAGGCATTACTGACATGAGTAGTATCCTCAATCTATGTCTTTAGATATAAATGTAGATGTTTCTTAAATATATTCGAGCCAAAGGTATATTACTGAGGTATAATTTCATAAAAGCAATTTGAATGGGGTTTTGGACCATATAGAATAGTCCAAAAACACAATTCTTTGGTTCCTGGAATGTTCTTCCTACCCTCTTTTCATCTTTTAGATCTCAGGTAGAAATTCTTGTAGGAAGCTTTTCCAGATCTCCCTGTCAGGGGCCCCACTTACAGATTCTTAAAGAACCATGTACTTCAACTTTGTGGAGCTGGTTTCCTTAAGTTTGAATCTACTCAAACAAATGGTAATAAAGGCCCCACATTTCAGCTCTATATTTTATAACTCTAGTAATTTTTGCTTGAAAAAAAATTAAGACAGATGTAAAGACTTCTTCCTATCTTGCCCTTAAAACAAAAACTTCCTAGGTGTCTAGTTTAAGAAGGGAACTGAGCATGATGTTAGCCTTCTCTCTGCCCCAGTTAAACTGTAAAGAAATACAAAAGAAAATAAATCCATTACAGTGAAGACAAAAAAAGGAGAGAGATTGGAAGCCAATGTAGAAAAGGAACAAGGCAGTTGGAAGTGTGTTGATGATGAAATGGAGTGGCCAAGTCTGGAGCCCAGAATCCAGAGCACGAGGAATTACAGTGGTGGTGGGAGCTGCCTTTCCTGGCTGAGCCCCAGCACGGCTCTAGGTGGAGAGTTGGTAGTGCAGAGGGTGAAAATGAGAAGGTAGGGTTAAAACATGGGCATTAATTTAAAGCCTGTTTATAGGCCATCCCCTCAAACCCCCTCTTGTATGCTAACTCCCGGTGACATCTGACAGGCTCCTCTTTAAATAAACTAGACAAACCACCTGGGGAGAACTAGGGTGCCGATTTGGTTTAGGGACTCCAGGGTAATGGCAAGGGGGGGGGTTGGTCTCTCTAACCTAAAGGCTGCTTTCCCACTCTAATGCAAGGTGCCAGTCAGCAAGCCTCCCACATGCACAGCTCCCAGCCACCCTTTCCATTTTGGAGAAGGTTTTAGCTGGAAAGCACTCCTATACTTACATAGCAGCAAAGAAAACTTACCAGCTACCAGGATATTCAACTGGAGATAATCATTAATCTTTTGACATATAAGGAAAATCAATATGAATGATAAAGACCAATAACAGCTGATCCTCAAGGAAATAGGTAATTCAGGGAACAGAAAGGAACTTTTAAAACTTGGAGACTTGAGAACATTTTTGCATCCATAAAAAGGAGACATAGTGCTGTGGAGTAAAAAAAAAAAAGGAACACTCAAGAAAGAAGCAAGAATTCTTAGAAATTTAAACATGTGATTGCTGGGGAGAAAAATAGAAGGGCTAGAAGACTGGCAAGGAAACCTTCTGAAATGCAGAGGAAAAGAGCAGAGAGAAACGAAGCAATATAAAAATAAACAGCTAACATTTACTGAGGCTAAGTATTTGTCAGGCATTATTCAAAACACTTTGTGTATTTTAACTGATATTAATCCTCACCAGAACATTATGAAGTAGATACTGTTATCCACATCTCTTTTCAGAGAGGAACACAATGATAACTCATTTAAAGTCACATAGCTATCAGGTGATGGAATAGGCTCAAACCCAAGCCATCTCTCCCTGAGTCCAGGCAAATTAAAACAGCCCTCACCTGACGGGCCTGATAGTCTAGCACTGAGAGCAACCAGAGGCCCAGAAATGGCGTGTTATGGTAGACAGCTCTTGCATTTCCTCAGCCTCTGTTTCCCCGTCTTTAAAATGCAGGTAGCAGCACCTACCTTCCTTGTGGGAGGATTAAATGAATTGGCATCTGTCAGATGGTAGCGACGCAACAAATGTTCATTTTCTCTCTCTCCTTTTTATTCATTCCCCTACCCCTGACTATAAGGGACTAAGTGGTATTTTCATTCCTTGTACTCATCACCAAGTGGCACATGACATTAAATGAGTATTATGAGGGTGATACAGATGGCTGACTTGAAAGGTTTTTGAAAAAATGTTTGAAAACAATGTAATCTTGAAAACCAGCAATCTTGACTTTTGAACCTGAGACATAGGGAAGTATGAGAATGCACAGCCTCCACTGGAGGTAGTTGTAAAGATAATGATATTATTAGAGGAATGCCAGCATTTGGTTAGGGTGGGATGTTAGAGGGATGTAACAGGCTAGAATTTCATCTTGGGTGGTGAGTCTGCCCACCAGAATAAAAGAAGAAATTGAAAAGCAGTGGATAGGGACATGAAATAGAACTTCCTTTCCTCACTTTACTGTATAGAGTGTTCTGAAAGATGTTAATGGGTTTTCTTTTTTTTTTTTTTTAATATATTTATTTATTTTTGGCTGCGTTGGATCTTCGTTGATGCGTGCGGGCTTTTTCTAGTTGCGGCAAGCAGGGGCTACTCTTCGTTGCAGTGTACAGGCTTCTCATTGCAGTGGCTTCTCTTGTTGCGGAGCACAGGCTCTAGGCTCGCAGGCTTCAGTAGTTGTGGCACGCAGGCTCAGTAGTTGTGGCGCACGGGCTTAGTTGCTACGTGGCATGTGGGAATCTCCTGGACCAGGGCTCGAACCTGTGTCCCCTGCATTGGCAGGTGGATTCTTAACCACTGCTCCACCAGGGAAGCCCCCTAATGGGTTTTCTTAAACTCTTATTTTACTACTTGGGTCCTGGGAATATAAGTGTAATAAGTGTTCTTTTTAAGTCTTTAGTATTGCTAAAATGAAATACTTGTTCTTAATGCCTTATTTCTCCAGCACCCTCAGCTATCCTGAGTGTAGCTGAGAACTGGGCAGTAAGCACAAAGGTCTCTGAGGAACCACAAAGGAGCCCTGAAGTGGATATGCAGAAGCTTCAGTACAGTTCAGCAAGAACTGCCCAGGCCTTCTCTGAGAATCTTATGCTTTATCTGCACTTCTAGGAATCTGATTTATCTAGTGACCTAGCAGTTAGAAGCAGCCAGCCGGGGTGGGGGGAGTGTGGGGGAGGAGGTATTGGTTTGATAGTATTTTGAAAGAAAGTTGGATCTAAATACTCAAAAGCACATAGCAATATGGGGTCATTTAATATACTATTAAACTGTTTTATTCCTCCAAAGCCCCAGTACTCTAGTCTTTGGTCATAATGCTAATTCTGGGATAACAAAGAAAGGTTAAAAGATGCCCAGAATAAGAAGACACCATTATCAGGAAATAAATGGATGTTTGACATTTAGAGATGTGAACTTAAGCCATCTGTAGATTTGCTTACATGAACATCCTTTGATGAAGGAGAGATAAATGAACCACTCATCCTAAGCTACTATAGGTGCTAAAAGACGTCTAAAAATTTGACTTGGAGACATGAAGATCCCATGATCTTCACTTAACTTTAGTCTCCTCTATAAATGGACACTGCCTACCTCTCAGGATTGAGTCAGAATAAAATGAGGTGATGTGTGTGCAAATGCCCTGTAGCCCTGGAAAGTTTGATGTACTTTTCAAGTTATTTTTCACTTTGCTCATTATCTTTTAAAATATTCCTCAGAGGTTTAACTCTGATGGATTGCTTATCTAAAACCCTACTGACCATCTCTGCAATTTCCACTTGTTTCCCAGATTTCTGTATTCAGATGAAGTTCAAATTGGCCCAGAAACAGTTATGACCACTCTTTATACTGCTAAGAAATATGCAGTCCCAGCCTTGGAAGCACATTGTGTGGAATTTCTCACCAAACATCTGAGGGCAGATAATGCCTTTATGTTACTTACTCAGGTAAGTAAATGTAGCTAAGGTATGTATCATTTAGCTTTAAAAATTGGGTACAACTATATATGAATATTTACTGTTTCCTGGAGAATTAGTCCTAGATTATTATTTTAAAGCATATAAAATCTTCTGGTATCATTCAGGGAAATACATCAGAGTCATATAATTTTAGAATAGAAAAGCAAATTAGAGTTAATATATTATATAATAGGTAAAGAAACTGAAGCCTTATATAAATAGGGCATTATGACTCAAAGTTATATAACTGTTTAGGATTGGAATTGAGGTTAGTATCCAGCATTGTTCCTGCTATGATTGAGAGTATGATAGCATGAAGCTTTCTGGACATCTTTGTTCTTGATTTGCGTTGCGTCTGAAATTAAGATTGAATATTTCAAGTCCAGAAAAGTTGTAAGATTTACTGTCTTCTATCTTTAAGCTTGCTGACCCACTTCTGGAGGAGTTAGAATTTAAGAATATCCTTACTTTGACATTTAAAAAAGTTTTCACTGAGTATACTATACATGCAGAAAAGTACACATATCATAAGTGTACAGTCTGATGAATGTTTACAAACTGAACACATCTATGGAACCATTAACCAGTCTTTAACTTATACTATTTAGCATCTGTTAAATGCCTGTAATCTGAGCTCCATACTTGAGATATAAATAAATTGTTGTTGTTCTTTTTAAACAGTGTTATGATACCCTTTTACAAATTTGTTTTCAAAATCCTAAACTAGTCTATATAACCCTGTGCTAGGGGTTGAATTGTGTCCCCCAGAATTCATGTGTTGAAATTTTAATCCCCAGTACCTCAGAATAAGACCTTTTGGGGAGATAGGGTCTTTACAGAGTTAAACAAGTTAAAATGAGGGGGGGAAAAGTCTAAGCTGATAATATAATCCTACTGAATATTAGTAATGGAAATAATCATGGCTGTTCCTTAGCTTAACCCTCTCATTTTCCAAATGAAAAATCTAAAACCTGGCTAGTTAACTACCTGCCCAAAGTCTCACAACAGGCTAGGTGGGGCCAGAGCCCAGAGCTCAAGTTTCCCAGTTCTACATCCATTTTGTCGTACCAAAAATGACTGATGGCATTTTTTTTTTAATCTTTGGCCATTAAGTATTTATAGTTATAGAAGAAAGAACATGCTGGTGTCACCTCTTCTTAGACATAATCACAGAACTCCATGTCTGTATATATTGTATGCCAGACACTAAGCTAGTCCCTTTGTATATATTATCACATTTACTCCTCATTACAGCTGTGCTGTTGTTTATTATTATTATCCCCATTTCAAAGATGAAGAAATGGAAGCGTAAAGAGGTAAATATCTTATATAACATGAGACAGCAAGTGGTAAAAGTGAGGTCTCAACCTTAAACCAGTAAGGTACGGTGATATCGATGATAATAATAGCAAAATGTATTGAGTGAGTATTGTGTGCCAGGTACCATTCTGAATACTTCATATGCATTAATTCATTTAATCTTCACAATAACTTTAGGAGATGTAGCTATTCTAGGTGAAGATTTTCTTATCATCCCCATTTTATAGACAAGGAAATTGAAGCACAGGGAGGTGAAATAACTTGACCAAGATTATATAACTAATAAGTGATGTCTCCCTGCATTTTTTTCCTCTTTTGAATTTGTGATGAAAATCTAATAAAGAAGTTGATAGTCATAAGATTCTTTATTGTGTAAAGAATTTTGTTGTGTGTAGAGAGGGTCACTTAACTACTCTTCTTTTTTAAATTCAGTCATAAAATTTAGAAACCAATAGGACTTCCCTAGCGGTCCAATGGTTAAGACTCTGCGCTTCCACTCCAGGGGGCACGGGTTCATACCTGGTCGGGGAACAAAGATCCCGTATTCTGCGCGGTATGGCCAAAAGAAAAAAAAAATTTAGAAACCAGTAAATTAAACTTTGACAATTAAAATACGCTTTCTAGTTCAGGAGGCCGAGGTGGGGCCTGAGAGTCTGCATTTCTAACAGACTTTCAGATGATGTTGGTGCTTCTGGACTACACTTTGAGTAGCAAGGGTTAACAGATGTCATTGAGAAAAAGAAACTTTTCAGTGTCTTATTGGTCTTAGAACTCAGCATTACTCCAAAGTTTTCATGGTGGGGTCATGTGAATTAGCCCACAAATTGTCATGTGAACGTCTTGTTCCTGCCAAGTGAGTCATTTGAACTGAGCATGTTCATTTACTTGAGAGGACCTATGCTAGCTTCCCTCTAAAACAAAGAGCCAGTATACTGTACCAGCATAGATTACAGAGGGGAAAACACCCTCTGTGAAGTGATACAATCATTAAAAATAGTGCTATTTTATCAGGTAATGCCAGACTCAAACTAAATTTAGAGAAAATTTATTTTACTCTTAAGTAGCAGCAGTAGATTCTAAAGGAAACTTGATACTGTATCTGGGTGACTGAAATATTGCTACTCTGAATTAAATAATTTTTACCAAAAATTGTTTTTCCTAGAGTAAAATATCAATTTTTGCGTGAACACTAACTCACCTGTAAAAACTGAGTTGGCCAGTTAAAATATCTGCTGACATTAGAATTTTTAAAATGTACTATTTTTCATATTTTAAAAATACAAAAACTATGATCCTAGACTGGATCCCATGCTAGAAGGAACAGTGTTATAAAAAGCATTATTGGGTCAATTGAAAAAACTGAAATACAGACAGTAGACTTCTGTTTTGTCCATGCTATTAAATGTAAACAGAGCTGACCCTAGGCCAAAAGGAAAATTGGTCATTGGCACACCTATCATCATATCTCGTTTTTCAGTGTTATGGTTTTTTAAAAATTTCATTTCTCCTTTTTCAGTGTTACAGTTTTTAAAAAATTTCATTTGAGTTTGAACGCCCCCATTTTTAAACTTGTTTTTTTGAATTATAATATGCATCCTGATAAAGCACATATTGTAAGTTTGACTTCTGACTTCTTAAAACCTAGCTTAGCTTTGCTAAAATCATACAGTATACAGCTGATCCTTGAACAACACGGGTTTGAACGTTGTGGGTCCACTTATATGTGTAATTTTTTCAATAGTAAATACTATAGCACTGCATGATTAGTGGTTGGTTGAATCCAAGGATATGGAGGAACCTCGGATACAAAGGGCCAACTATAAGTTATATGTGGATTTTGACTGCACAGAGGGTCAGTACCCCTAACCCCCAAGTTGTTCAAGGGTCAGCTGTATACTCTTTTGCTCAATATATACAGTACCTTCTTTTGTTTACCATTAAGATTGTGGGATTCCTTCATATTGTTGTGTGTAGTTGTAGATCGTTCATTCTCATTATTGTGTAATATTCCATCACGTGAATTTACTTATTTACTCCTCTGTTGTCACGCCTAGTTTTTGCTTAGGTTCCCAGAACTTTCATGCTCTAAAATTCTTGTACTTTATTCTCTTCCCCCAATCAAAATAGGAAATGGAAAAAAAAAATCTAATCTGTTGGTACTGGTATGCTTGACAATTGATATTACCGTTCAGTGAAAAGATCTTAAGACTTGGACTTAAGTACTGGCTTTGGAGCATAACTAGCTAGATGTTACTAGGCAAGTCAGTATACCTCTCTGAGCCTCTGTTTCCTCATCTGGATAATGGGATAATGTCTGCCTTATCTAACCTAGAGTGTTTCATTAAGGATAAAATAAGTGATGTATAAGAAACAACGCAATGCATATATAGGCATATGAAAATAAAAATAACAGGGTTGTTAGTGGTAATATGAATTAATTGTTATCTCAGCAGGGCATTTGTGCTTTTAGCTTTTCTGATTGTGGAATGAAAAGTTTTAAGCACATATGGACATTATAATTGTATTTTAAGTATGTGTTTTTATATAATTAGCAATTATAATTGTTTACAGTATTAGCTTTGAATATATACAGCCTGAAAGTAAAATAACTATGAAAATAAAATAACTAGCTTTTTATATGTTTAGGCTCGATTATTTGATGAACCTCAGCTTGCTAGTCTTTGTCTAGACACAATAGACAAAAGCACGATGGATGCAATAAGTGCAGAAGGGTTTACTGATATTGATATAGGTAAGTTCACTGTGAATTAAAATGTTACCTTTTAAGTACAGTAATGCCTTACTAGTCAGCCTTGTTGGCAGACAAGCTGTTTTTAAATTAGTGGTTTTTCCAAGTGATTTAAGTCTACCTCTTTAAGAGTTTTGCTTTCTTTATTTTGCTAAAGTATTCCTAAAAGTCCTAACTACTTCATTGCCTTTTAAAAGATGTCAAATCAAACAAATATTCATTGAATGCTCACCATATGCACGGCATTATACTGGGGTCCTATAAGAAATACAAAGAAGGGTAAGATGTGAATTTTCTTAAGGAAACTATCATCTAATTGGAGAATCAGGGAACGAATATGTGAAAATTAAGATTTAAGACATTAAATAGAAGGGATGACATACGGCAAAATGTGACTTTCGCCTTTTCTGAACTAGCTACATAGAAAATAATTACTATGCAAATCCAGAACGTGAAGAGAGCACCTCACATTGGAGTGTTAGGAAAATCTTGACCCAGAAGGTTCTGACATGGGCCTTAGAGAATGGATAGCATTTGCATAATGAAGAGGGGAGGGCATTAGAGGCAAGTGGAACCGCACAAAGAAGTGTGTGTAGAGGAAAGGCAGTGCAAGGCAGGTGAAAGCCAGCTTGTGGAGGACAGTGCAGTGACAGGCTGAGGAGTTTGAATTTTGTCCTGTAGGAGAGCAGAGAGAGCTGATCCAGGCTTATGACTTAAAATATTATCACCATCATGAACCCATAATATCTATCTTTAATCTTGTCTTCTTCTGGGCTCCAAATTTATATACCCAACTATTTACTTGACATCTTCATTTGGAGATTTTATAGGCATTTCCAACAACACAGCTAAAAGAGAGCCATTGATTTCCCCCCAACTCCCTGTTAAATCTTTTCTGTTCCTTTCCAATTTTTTCTCATTCTTCCCTAATGGCACCACCATGCACAACTAAAAACCTAGAAGTTATTCTTGATTACTCTCTTTCTTTCATACCCCACATGCAGTTTATCAGCACATGCTCTCTGCTCTCCACTCAAAATGTATCCTGGGGGAATTCCCTGGCAGTCCAGTTGTTAGGACTCGGTGCTTTCACTGCCGGGGCCCAGGTTCAATCCCTGGTCGGGGAACTAAGATCCTGCAAGCAGCGCAGCACAGCCAAAAAAAAAAACAAAGGTATCCTGAATCTGACCATTTCTTACCATATCCATTGCTCCCACCTAGTCGAAGCCACTGTTCTCTCACCTGGATAACCTCTGTGGTCTCCTATTGTCTCCCTGCTTCCACTCACCCTTGCTTTCATACTGTCCATTCTCTACACAGCAGCAGATTGTATCACATCCTTGCTTCCAGTGTCTTCCCACTGCAGTTAGAATAAAATTCTAACTCCTTACAAAACTTACAAGATCCTATGTGGTCAAGCCTTGTATTAGTCAGGGTAGGCTAGGCTTGGCTGTGGTAACAAATAGACCCCAAAATGCAAGCTCAACACATTTGCACAAATAAACCCCCAAAATGCACACTGGCTCCAACACAATAGAAATTTTTTTCACACTCACGCAGCAGTCCAGGGCAGTGTTCCTGGCCAGTGAGTGGCTCTCTTCCATCTTGTGGCTCTGCCATTTCCTACAGCCTGCTTATTATCTGTATCTTGGTAGCACATGGGAAAATGCCTTGGCAAGGAAAATACCCACATCTTAAAAGCTTTGACCTTGAAATGGCACCCTCATTTTGCCTCTTATTTCATTGGACAGAATTCAGTCACCAGATCCCACCTAACTTAAGGGGAGGCTAGAAGATGCAGACTACTCACATCCCAGGAAGAAGAGAAAACAGAATTTTTATAAAGAGCTGGCAGTTAACTACCTGCCTCTGTCTGTAGCTGACCTTGTCTCCTACCATTCTGCTTCTCATTCACTATGTTCCATATCCACTGGCGACAGTTATTTCAGTGTTTTTGAGCCTTTGTATTTTCTATTCCTTCTGATAGGAATCCTTTTCCCCATGAATCTTTGTATGGCTACCTCCTTTTAATGATTCAGGTCTCAGGTTAAACAAGACCTGAGACGGGCCATCTCACGCCTACGTAAAGTACCACATTCCCCTAAACAATCCCTGTTTTGTTACTCTGATTTATTTTTCTCATAATATGTATCACTCTCTGAAAATCTTATCTTGGTCTTTGTCTGAATATGTATATATTGATTGTCTACCTCCTCCTTCTAGATTGTACACTCCTTAAAGGCAGAGACTTTGTCTTGTTTACCACTGTATCTCCAGCACTGAAAGTAGTAGAACATAGTATGTGTTCAGTTAATATTTGTTGACCAACTGGGCTGACTGGCTATGTCTAGAATGTTGCCTTTGCTTCACACCTTGGCTAGTTCTCACTCAGTCTTAATGTCTTGGCTCAAATTATAACTCTTTCTTAAGAACTGCTACTCTCCCCTCTTCCATGAAATTTAATATATTCCTGTTTCGATAACATCCCTTTCTTAGTTTGCCTGTCTGCTGCACATTACCTTGGGAAGGATTTGTGCTCTTCTTGCATTATCCTGAAGGGCAGGGACTAGATTTGGTTCCCCCCCCCAGCACCTGCACGTTGTGTGCTGTTGAATTTTTGTTGAGTTACTGGATGTTTGAGAGCCCTAAGCACTGCCCACGTTGGTAATGAAACATTGCTTAATCCTAGTTTCCTTCCCTTTAAGGAGCTATCAAGTGCTCCACTTCACTCTACTCTCATTTGAAATAATACTGCCTGCATCTGGATGACTCACTCCGAGAAGTTGTTTTGTAAATAGCTCCTCCATTAGGCATGCCATTGGATCCTGGGAATCTTGAAGTAGGTACCTTGCACAGGATGAAAACCCTATAAATATTTGTTGATTTGATTTGCAGTGGTTTGTATTAAAACCCAGTATTGTATGATGTTTGTAAATATCCTGTGTGTTTTTATGATCTTTATTAGGCTCTCAGCTGTCATTTCTTATTATAACACATCTGTCAATAGAGGACCTATGTGTTTTCACCTCATAGTCTAGTTTGTCGCAAATGTTAAAAATTGGGAATGAAAGAGAATTCTAGGATCTGAAAGAAAGACCTGGCTTCAGGAGCTTTTTTTTAATAGCTATTTTAGATTCTGGGGATGCTTTTTCTCCTCTGGCATTTGAATATGTGCTCCAGAGGGATATGCTTACCTTTTTCCAAGTAGAGAGATACTGTCTCTCTCTTGTAGGTTTTTGCCAAAGGAAAAAGATAATATGTCACATT
Source organism: Eubalaena glacialis (assembly GCF_028564815.1). NCBI lineage: Eukaryota > Metazoa > Chordata > Mammalia > Artiodactyla > Balaenidae > Eubalaena > Eubalaena glacialis. The sequence continues at coordinate 36,678,657 of NC_083717.1, forward strand.
GATAGAACAGAATTAATTTACATTATGCCAGGGGCAGTATAATGTGCTTGTTTTTTAGCCTTTAAGTTTCTATGTTTACCTTTACTGAAGTTTTTAGCGTACAAGGTAGAGAAATGTAGGTTCAAGGTTGTCTGTTTTTCTATTGAATGATTAAATATTATGGTCATGGTATATTCCTAATCCTGCAAGTATTGAGGTATGTTGACTTACATTCATTTATCTTTGAAAAGGTTTCCTGGGACCTTAGTTTATACTCATCTGCTCAGCTACAGGAGAAGGAAAAAGCTTGATTTTTTAAAAAATTATGTTTAACCTCTTCATTTTTAACATATTGTTGGGCCCCTTCTATGTTCCGGGGACTGTGATATCTTTGCTGTAATGATACCTATGTTTGTTATTAAACAAATATTTGGTTCTGGTATGAATGTGTAGACCATTGCATAGTAGAATTTTGTTTTTAATAAATTTTTCTTAGGTGTGTGTTTCTGGGCAATTTAATTATATTTTAATGTTTTCATTGATTTCTGGTCTACTGTCGTTTAAAAATAACTCAGCCTATTTTAATTTTGCCTATGATAAGAGGGAAAAGGATTCTGAGTGAGGGCCTGAGTTACGGTCATGACATTTATACTTGGATGTCAGATAGGGCTTTCAAACTTAATATGTCCAAAATTAAGCTTCAGATCTGCCCTCTCACCACCCCCCACCCTGCTTCCACGTAGTAGTCTTTCTCATCTCGGTTGATGCCACTGTCATCCCTCCATTGCTTAGACTATACACCTAGGAATTATCCTTTACTCAAGCTCTCTATCACCCCCTATATCCAATCTGTTAGGAAATCTCCAGTCTCCTTTCAGAGTATACCCTGAATCTGATCATTTTTCACCACTTCCGCCTGGTCCAGGCCACCATCACCTCTGACCTGGATCAGCGCAAGAGCCTCCTAATTGATCTTGTTTCCACTCTTGCCTCCATTACTGTCTCTTCTCATCACGGCTGCCAGGGTGGTCATTTTAGAACATAAAATGTCACAGCTCAGAACCCTCCAGGGGTTCCCTTTTTCACTCAAAGTAAAAGCCAGATGATCTACAGGGTGCTGCATGATTGCACCCCGCTTCCCACCATGTTTCTGGCCTCGTCACCTACTACTTTTCCCTCTTGCTCACTCTCCTCCAGCCACACTGACCTCCTGGCTATTCCTCAGGTATGCCAGGCACACTCTTATAAGAGAGCCTTTGCACTGGCCAGTCCTGGAGTGCTCTTTCTCTCGAGGTGTGTTTGGCCTACTGACCCCACCCCCCTCGACCTCCTTCAGGTCTTAACTCAAGTGAGGCCTATCCAAACTACCCTATTTTAAGCTGCATTTCTGATTCCCCTTACCCTGCTATCTTTTCCTACATTTATTATGTAACAGTATAATTTACTTATGTTTATTGAATGTTTCCCCCATTAGAATGTAAGCTCCATGAAGGCAAGGAATTTTTAACTTTTTGTTTAATGATGTATCCTCGGTGTCTAGAATAGTGCCTGGCACATTGTGAGTGGTTAATAAGAAATATTTGCTGAATGAATTGTAATCTGTAGACTTTATGAATTTGTTCATTACTGATTGGGAGCCTTTTTCTCTGACTTACTTATTATTCTTGTTCTGAATATTTGAGTTTGCTTGCTGAATGGCATGAATATATAAGGAGATACTGTATCTAAGCTTCCATGTATGGTAAGTAGTAAGTTGAATGTTAACCTTATAGTAATTTTTTAAAGAAAACTTTGCTGTTTAATTCCTTTAATTCTTTAATATTTTTAAGTGTAGAGTCTATAGTTTTAAGTATCCTATTTTTATTGAGATTTGAAAATTTTATATAAGCATGTTTGTCAGTATTTTGTTAAAGAGCAGAATATTCCTAATTTGACATATTTTTTATTTTACCTGTAGACACACTCTGTGCAGTTCTAGAAAGAGACACTCTTAGTATTAGAGAAAGTCGACTTTTTGGAGCTGTTGTACGGTGGGCAGAAGCAGAATGTCAAAGACAACAATTGCCTGTGACTTTTGGAAACAAACAGAAAGTTCTAGGGAAAGCACTGTCCTTGATCCGGTTCCCGCTGATGACCATTGAGGAGTTTGCAGCCGGTAAGGCTGTAACTTGTCTAAAATCTACTTGAAACTATCTTAATGGGCAGTCAGTCTCCCTGTGTGAGAGAGGAAAAGAAGCTGTTTATGTATGTGCATTTGTGTTTATAATTTCATTCAATTCTCCTAATAGCCCTTCAAGATAATATTGTAGGTTATATATTTATGTATTGTAAAATTATATATTTTTTATATCTTTTAAAATATTTTGTATATTATAAATATATAAAAATTATATGGTATTTTATAGGTTTAAAAACTGAACCTGAGAGAGGTTAAGTGCCTTACCTAAAGTTACAATGACAGATCTTTCTGACCCTTAGGGTTGATGCTTCTTAGTTCTATGACCAGGTCTTGTTTCCCATATCAACATTGAGTATCATCTGCTTTTAAGTCATGGCCAGATTGATTTAAAAGAAAAAAAAATCTCATAATGGTTTAAAATTATATTTCTTTATGTTAATTGGCCATTTGTATTTTTTCTTTTTTCTTTTTTTTTGAATTTTTAAATTTAATTTTATTTATTTTTTTATACAGCAGGTTCTTATTAGTCATCCACTTTATACACATCGGTGTATACATGTCAATCCCAATCGCCCAATTCACCGCACCACCACCACCACCCCCCCTGCCGCTTTCCACCCTTGGTGTCCATACGTTTGTTCTCTACATCTGTGTCTCTATTTCTGCCCTGCAAACCGGTTCATCTGTACCATTTTTCTAGGTTCCACATATATGTGTTACAAATACACGATATTTGTTTTCTCTTTCTGACTTACTCCACTCTGTATGACAGTCTCGAGATCCATCCACATCTCAACAAATGACCCAACTTACGGCTGAGTAATATTCCATTGTATATATGCACCACATCTTCTTTATCCATTCATCTGTCGATGGGCATTTAGGTTGCTTCCATGACCTGGCTATTGTAAAGAGTGCTGCAATGAACATTGGGGTGCATGTGTCTTTTTGAATTATGGTTTTCTCTGGGTATTCATGACTTTTATTCTTTTGGGGTATTCACATTTTTCTTTTTCATTTATTATATATATTCCAGTATTCTCACAAGTTGTTTTTGTTTTTGCTGGTCAGAATCAATGTTTGTTTTTTCTTTTTGCAAACTTTTTAAATTAAAATATAACATGTACATAATAAAGTGAACAAATAGAGTAAACACACCTATTTAACCACACATATCAATTTACAGTACATTACCATACCCCACTAGTCTCCATCATGCCCCTCCTAGTCCTTAATCTCCCTTCCGAAGGTGACTACTTTCTGGCTTCTGTAAATGAGTTTTGTCTGTTTCTAAACTTAATATAAAGGAAGTCCTACATTCAGCATGTGTTCTTTTGTGTGTGGCTTCTTTCTCTTAGCATTATGTCTGTTAGATTCATCTGTGTGGTTGTGTGTGGCAGTAGCTCATTCTTTTTCATTGCTGTGTAATCTGTTGTATGGATGTGCCATGATTTCTTTATCCATTTTACTGTTGGACATTTGGGTTGTTTGGGGCCATTAAGAACATTCTTATACCTCTCACTTGGTGTACATATGTGAACATTTCTGTTGAGCAGGTGGCAGTGCAATTGCAAAGTCATAGAGTGTACATATGTTCAGCGTTGGTAGATCCTACCAAATAGTTGCCCAGCGTAGTTGTAATAGTTCACACTCAACTGCCAAACTAAGAGAGTTGAGTTCATTTCAGTTGCCTCACATCCTCTCCATTATATGCATATAATCTGACAAAAGACTTGTATCCAGAATATATTATAGATACATATAATGTATATACTTATAGCTAATATCCCAGTCTGTGGATTGTCTTTTCATTATCTTAATGCTGTCTTGATAAATAGAAGGTCTTAATTTTAATGAATTAACTTATCAGTCTTTTCCTTTAAGGTGAAGGCTTTTTATGTCTTAAGAAATTTTGCCTGCCTCAGGGTCATGAAGATATTCTCTTAGGTTTTCTTCTAGGAACTTTATTGTTTTACATTTAACTTTTTGGTCTGTAATCCAGTTGGGTTTTTATTTTTTGTGGTGTTTTTTCCACACATGTGTATGGTGTGAGGTAGAGGTCAAGGTTGAATTTTTTTCCCCACGTGACTATGTATTAAAAACTATCCTTGCCCCCATACACAGCAGTGCTAACTTCGTTGTAAATCAGGTGACTGTATATGAATGAATCTATTTCTGGAATGTTTAGTCTGCTCTACTGTTATATTTGTGTATCCTTGAACCAATTCTGTGGAGTTTTCATTTCTGTAGTTTTAAACTGAATCTTGAAATCTGGTAGTGAAAATCCTCTAGCTTTGTTCTTCTGGATTACCTTGGCTATTCTTGGTCTTTTGTATTGATAGTTTCATATACATAAATGTTTTAATCAGCTTGTCAGTTTCCACCAAAAAAAGTCATGGGATTCTGATTGGAATTGCATTGAATCCATAGATTGGTGTGGAGATAATTGACATTTTTATAATATTGAGTCTTCCAATCAATGAACATTGATTTAAGTCCTTTTAAAATTTCTCTTAGTAATACTTTGAGTTTTCTGGTAGAGGTCTTGCATATTTTTTGGTAGGTTTATTCCTTATGTATTTTATTTCTTAAATGTTATTGCAATGATCAGTTTTTTAATTTCCATGTCCTAACTGATTGATTGCCAGTATATAGAAATACAGTTGATTTTTCCTGTATTGACCTTGTATCTAGTGATCTTGCTAAATTTATAAATTCTAATAATTATTTGTAGATCATTGTGCATAGTCTACATGTACAATCATGTGATCTGCAAACAATAATAATTCTATTTCTTCCTTTCTAATCCTTAGACATTTCTTTTTCTTGCCTTATTGTATGACCTAGGACCTTGAGCGTATTAAGAAGTATGGATAGTGAACATCCTTGCATTATTCTAGTCTTAGAAAGCTTTCAGTATTTCCCCCCAGAGTATGCTTGCTGTAAATTTTTTGTAGATACTCTTTATTGGATTAAGGAAGTTTCCTTCTATTACTAGTCTTCTAAGAGTTTTATCATGAATTTTACCAAATGTTTCTCTTCTTTTGAGATAATGATACAGTTTTCCCCTTTATTCTCTTAGTATAGCTTAATATAGCATTGATTGATTTTCCAAGTTAAAACTTTGGATTCCTTACATAAACCAGACTTGGTTGTCATGCATTATTCTTTTTATATATTACTAGATCCAATTTGCCAGATTTAAAAAATATTTTTAGGACTACTTCATGAGAGAAATTAGGCTATAATTTTTCCTTTCTTGTAATGAAATTGTCAGATTTTGATTATCAAGGTTATGCTGGTCTCATACAAAAGTTAAGAATATTTCTTTTTTCTGTATTCAAGAGTTTATGTAAAATTGGTGCTATTTTTCCTTAAATGTTTAGGGGAATTCACCAGTGAAGCTGTCTGGATCTAGTGTTTTCTTTGTGGAAGGTTTTTAATTAGAGATTCAATTTCTTGAGTAGAGTAGGACTTTTCAGATTTTCTCTTTCGTTTTGTAACAGTTTCATCTAGACCTTTAATTTGTTAACATGAATTTCATAACATCCTTTTATTATCTCTGTGTTTGTGAAATCTAAATTATGTCCCCTGTTTCATTTCTGATATTGGTATCTTGTGCCTTTAATCAGCCTTGCCTAGGAGTTTATGCATTTTATTAATTTTTTTCCAAGAACTAACTTCTGGCTTTATTAATTTTCTCTATTGTGTATGTGTTTTCCATTTCATTGATTTCTGCTTTTTTCTTTATTATTTCCTTCCTCTAATTTTAATTTTCTGGGGGTTATTTGCTTAGTCATTATGATTTTTTGAGATAAATACTCAAAACAGCGACTTTCAACTTTATTTTTTTGTGTGTATACATTTAAGTCTATAGTTTTCCCTCTAAGCATCTTTTTTTTCCCCCACAAGTTTTGATATGTTGTATTTTCATTGTCATTCAATAAAAAATATTTTCTAATTTTCATGGTAATTTTTTTCTTGACCCACGGGCTTATAAGTATATAGCTTAATTTTCAAATATTTGGGAATTTTTCTCCCTAGCTTTAAGACAGAAATTTCTGTTTAACTCTTTAGTCTCTTAGCAGCTCCTTTCTGCTTGGTTTTTTGGTCTCATAGTTTTCTCTTGCTTGTGCATAGCTTAGGAATTGACAAATACTTTTTTTTAATTTTATTTTTGGCTGCGTCGGGCCTTTGTTGGGTCTTTGTTGCTG